>NW_028123488.1:0-414000 GCF_965194805.1 Balaenoptera borealis | reverse complement strand
CAAACACAGTATCAGAAAAACATGCTGTGAGTCTTAGAAACAGCATATGCCTCATTTCATAGGGGCTGCTATGGTGCTAGGCATTGTTTTTTGTTTTTTGGGTTTTTTTACTGCATTTCAGAGAAATAACCGTAAAATGAAGGTCTATAACCAGCATATAACACAATAAACAACAGCATCAACTTCTGCACCCTTTTTGTGAATGGTTTCCCTATGCTTTAATTGAAAATGTAAGTTTTAATATGCTTTGCGTTTTCTCTCAAAATACTTTGGGACCAATTCTATTCTAAGACTTCTGTATTTACCATCTCCATCCAAGGTCCAAAGATTACAGAATTTACAAATGAAGGACACCCCCTACACACACACACACACACACACACACAAGTCAGTAATAGAGGAGCTATGACAACAAAATTCCTGAATGACAGAAAGAAACACAGAAGACAGTGGCTTGAAACAGCAATGGTGGTCACCACAAGCTTTGTCCTAGAGTTCAGCTCAGGTCTTTCTGAAAGCCTGGACCAGAAATTCACAAAAACAAGAAGCAGTAACACAGTTCACATAACTTTCCTGAGCTTAAATATATAATCGATCTGGGTAACTGTCCAACCTAGGTTGTATCTTCAGGGAATCTCAAACTCTCATAAAAAACCAAGGTTTCTGGCACAAGAAAAGGCTTAAAGTTAGAGATGAGCATTGTTAAATCACTGGTTCCTATTCACATTTCAACCCTTGAAATAACGTTTCACTACTTGTCTCAGTCACCAGCGACTCTAGTCTGTCTTGAGAAAGCTCACACGCCTCCCTGGACTCAGCCATCTCCTTCTCACCGACAGGTCAGGTCCAATACAACCAAAGCTTAATTCACTTTAAAAGATATGTGAACTATTATTCAAGGACAGTAGCTGTCTGTTTGCAGAAGCTTCATCCACATTAAGGCAGCTGAGTTTGTGAGCTTGATTTTTGTATTCTTCTTTCATTCTGTCAAAATTCAAGCTTACAGATATTTCTACTTTCAGTCTATTCTTTAATAAATGTCCTGTTCAGTGTAAGACAGGACTCAGAGTTTCAATGACATAACTGTATATTTTCCCAAGAAAATTGTTTATGTACCTTTCCATAAATGTTTTAACTTTTTCACCTAGAATATAAAATCCTTGAAGAAAATGTCTGTCTTCTATAGTTTAGCAAGATACATGCTCAACACAATTTCCAAATCACCTTTAGTACCAATTTTAACCATGAAGAACACTGAAAATTCTACTGTAAATTATCAAATATATGGAAGCAAATATATAAATGAAATTCTTCTGTCATTTAATACAAAGAAGAGAGATACAAATATAGGATAATTTCTCAAATGAGTTTCAACTACTTAATGTGCTACTTTAAAGCATATTCACAAACAATAGAAATAATCAATCTGAAGAACTGGATTCATCTCTATACACAAGGGACATTTTTATACAGTTTCTCGAAGAATTAGCCACACAAGCACAATAGGTACCACAAAGATTAAAAGAAAGTAACTGCATTAAAAATACTTCAGTTTATTAAAAGGAACGGTTCCTATTTTATAGGTATACACATCTATTTTTATAGAAAAGAACACATCTATTTTTATTCTAATTTTCATGACTCACTCCCCACCCATTCACCGAGGAGATAGATAACAGTTGATCCTATTTTTCACCTTTTAATTTATTCTACCTGGAGAAATAAAATTCATCACTGTCCCATGTTATTTTCCCTCCCCTTTGGACATTTATCCACTAAATAAACATCTACTACCCACTGCTGTTAAGCAGTGTGCTGGGTCCTGGGGCTCCATCCCAGTCTCCTCCGCTGGTTTCCCCTATTTGCCCCAATTTCTAAGCGCTGAAGTGTCCCAGGACTCAGCCCTGTCTCATCCTCAAGTCAGTCTACACATGCTCACTTGGTGGTCTCAGCTAGTCTCCTGGTCTAATTAGCATCTATCCTATGCTGACCACCCCCATGTTTATATATACTGCAGACCTCTTTCCTGGGCTCCAGTTTCACATATGGACTCACCAACTCATCCTCTGCCAACAGATGTTTTACAGATCTTGAACGTTTAACAGGCCCAACTAACTGCAGATCTTCTCCACCAAACCTCCTTTCAAAGGATGAAGTTGATGACAACTTCGTCCTTCTAGTTAGTTAGGCTGAAATCCTTGAAATCATCCTGACACCTCTTTCTGTCATACCCCACATCCAAGCTATCAACAAACCTCTCTTGGAAGGCTGGCCAAGGAGACACTTTGACGTAAGCTTCTGCCCAATCCTGACGCCTCTGCCTCCCTCCCACTATGTTGTTCCCAAGGGCACATGCTTACAAGTATTCTACACACTAAACCCTGTCTGAGTCTACTTCCCAAATGATCCAAATGCTTCAAGTCTTCACTACAAACATCCATTACAATATTGTGCATAGAACAGCTTATCCCTACTAGAAATAAAACAAAGGATGATTTTAGCTGATCTATGTGTAGAATCATATAGTTATAGATTCAGAGATTAAGGATATTTCTTGTCTTCTTTACAAGGACACTGAATGCCTCATGCTGCCTTACTATTCTTTTTGTTTATCCTTCATGCAGCAATGAAAGGCTTTAAATAAATCTTATCCATTCAAGTCCAACTGGTATTTTTTCTTTCTCTTCCCTGAGGAGCATCTTTTTTCTATACTACCACTTCTCTATTACTTCAGTTATTCACTGCATTTAGTTGTTTATCTTATTTTTTTCAGAAATATTCCTTCATAACAAGGAGGTGCTTAAAAACCTCATTTCACAAGTAGGTATGAAAAAGAAATATCTTGAACACCTTTCCTAAAAAGAAATCTAAAGGTAGGTAATTTAGTACATAAGCCTTTAGGAAAGCATTAGAAGAAAGTTAAGACAAAGTCAAATATTAACAATTTACTGAACATAAATTCTCATTACACAAAAAAGTATCTCTCCTTATAACTTCAAAATATTAATAGGGCCACACAGCAAAATATCAAGTGTCAGATGCAGCTAGACTACAAAATGTTATGTTTTTATTTTAGAAGTATGATTTTTATTATTGCTGAAACGAGAATTTTAGAAAAAAAACTACCATCAGTTTCTTAACATGTAATTTATTTGTAAAAGTCAACCAAAACAATCTGAATTCAATCATCAGCTCAGGAAGCAGATTCCATGACATTTTTTCCCCCTAAATGCTAAATGACACAGGCAGCGATAAAATATGCAGAGAAAGAACCATGTCACAGAAGATGTGACAATTTTGATAAATGATGATAAACTGTGATGTAGAACAGCCGTTTGTAAGCTGCTGTTTTCAAAAACATGTATTTTAATGATGATTTTTGCCAAATATCATTTTAGAGAGATATTCTGTAATAAAACCAATGACAAACAAAATTGGTACCTTATTATAAATTAGAACAGAAATGTATTTAAGTTTTCAGCAAACTTGTAATTTTGCTTTGAATGAGAATGCATTTTAGATCCAGTCAGTTCCTTACAATGTTAAACACAGTCATCATCTGACCCAGAAATCCCACTCCGAGGTATAAAACAGAAATTAAAACATACTTTCACACAAACCCTTGTACATGAATGTTCATACATGCAACATTATTCATAAAAGACAAGAAGTGCAAACAACCCAAGTGTCCATCAAGTGACATATCATATCAATAGAACAGAATATTATTCAGCAATAAGAAGGAATAAAGTACTGATACATGCTACAATACGGATGAACCTTGAAAATATTATATTAAGGAAGCTAGTCACAAGAGGCTACATATCATTATGTTTATATGAAATATAAATTCTATTTATATGAAATGCCCAGAATAGGCAAAGCCATAGAAATAAGATGTAGATAAGTGGTTGCCTAGGGTTGAGAGTGTAGAGGGAATGGAGAATAATTGCTAATGGATACAGGGTTGCTTTCTGGGGTAATGAAATGTTCTAGAATTGTGCACGGTGATGGCTGCACAACTCTCTGGCTATACACAACCTCTGAATTGCACACTTTAAGTGGGTGAACTGTATGTGAACTACATCTCAAAAAAGCTATTTAAAATGCCAGTTAAAAAGGCCAGTCATGGGCTTTCCTGGTGGCGCAGTGGTATAGAATCCACTTGCCAATGCAGGGGACACGGGTTCGAGCCCTGGTCCAGGAAGATCTCACATGCTGCGGAGCAACTAAGCCCACGAGCCACAACTACTGAGCCCAAGTGCCACAACTACTGAAGCCCGCGCGCCTAGAGCCCACGCACCGCAATGAAGAGTAGTCCCCGCTCGCCGCAACTAGAGAAAGCCCACACACGGCAACAAAGACCCAACGCAGCCAAAAATAAATAAATAAATCAATTTACTTTTTAACAAAAGGGCCGGTCATGTTGTAGCTGTTTATAACTTGTATAGACTTTTCAAAGTCTAAATCCCTAATTATCAAAATATGTTTCTTACTGTCCACAAACCTCATTTCATTTCCTTACATAAAACCATCTGCCTATTCCACTATAAATACTACACGTAGTGAAAGAAAGTGCTTCTAAAATTAAATCATGTTTTCAAAACAGATTTCTCCTTAATATATTTAATTTTAATGATTCGCATGTGAATTATCCACACTTTCCATTAACTATGGTTAAATTTTCAATCTCAGATAAGTATCCCCCAATACAAAAGCACATTAACAGGCCATTCCTTTCCCAACACAAGCTGTGTGGACTAAATTTTTAACGTATTAGCTTGAATTTTAAAAAGCAAAATTAAGGAGGCAGATCTGTAAGAAAAGCAAGCACATGAAGTCTCAGAATTTTAGAATGGAAAATATTTTCAAGATTGATCCTCTTCAGGACTACTGAAACTTTAATATCTAAGAACTAACCCCAGGAATTTTGTGATATTCTCATATCACCTTACTTTTTAAATTTTTATTGGAGTATAGTTGATGTACAATGCTGTGTTACTTTCTGCTATACATACCTTACTATTTTGCCTTATTATTTATATTTACATTAAGTTGATTCCTTTCTTTTCTTTTTAACTTAGCAATGTATGACACAACATCAGTGAACTTATGGGTTTGGTAATCTATCTGTACTAGTCTAACAAACATTACAATAAATAAAATTTTAAATGGTGATGTGTCTATCACTTAAAAACATCTTGCACATGACCAGTACTACATCTACCACACTATGGGAAACACTGATCTAGTTTTATCTTCTAATTTTATGGGTGAGAAAGTTGAACTTCCTGGTGACTCTCAAAAGTCTGTGCACATCAGAACCTCCTGGAGGGTTTGTGTTAAAATAGAGTGCTGGGCCCTTCCCCAAGAGCGTAGGTCTGGGGGAAGGTCTGAGAATTTACGTTTCTAACAAATATCTAAGTGGTACTAATGCTGCTGGCCCAGGGACCGCCCTTCAAAAACCACTGACCAAA
Organism: Balaenoptera borealis; assembly: GCF_965194805.1. Classification (NCBI taxonomy): domain Eukaryota; kingdom Metazoa; phylum Chordata; class Mammalia; order Artiodactyla; family Balaenopteridae; genus Balaenoptera; species Balaenoptera borealis. Next base: position 408,523 of record NW_028123488.1, on the reverse strand, counting down.
ACCTACTAACCCCAAATTAGTCAGACCCGAATTTAAACTAGAACCCAATCTTCTCTTAGATGCTCTTATAATTATATGCTCTATCAAACATGTTTAATGTTGCTGAATTTTATTCACCTTTCACTTAATTTTACTCTTTTCAATAAAGGTGACTATTAAATGCTAAAGATCAGGTTTATACATTTTTAAGACTTAAGAGTTGTTATAAACTAGTGATTAATAAAAATTTAAGGAAAAGAACATTACAATCACCTTTGAGGACCCTGAATCCCTTTTCTTGGTCACATACCCTCCATTAGTCCTTTGAGATAAACATTATCTTCAAGTTTGTGTCTTATCATTCACTTGCTTTTCTTGTTAATTTTCTCATAGCTGTATCTCTAAATAATATATTGTTTAGGTTGTATGTTCTGAGCTTTATACTATATCTTTTTATGCTATTTGCTTTTTTATTCAATATGATGTTTTTGAGATGTAGCCCTCGGTTTTTATCAGTAATTCATTGCTTTCATGGCGGGACACTATTTCATCTACAAGAAAACAGCACTAAAACTGTTGACTTTTTTTTTCATTTTGAAAAAATCAGAGGTAAAAAAGAAGTTGCAAAAATAGTATAGAGAAGTCCTATGTATGCTTCATCCAGTTTCCTCCAATGGTTACATCTTACCTAACTATATTACAGTATCAAAACCAGCAAACTGGTTTTGGGACAAGGCTTGTGTATAGTTTCATGCCATTTTATTATATATGCAACTTTCAATTTTTAAGTTCTTTTTTCTTTTTTTTTTTTCTCGCGGGCCGCCCAGGCCGCGAGACCAAGGACCGCGGGGGCCGGGCCGGCGCGCCGCCCCCGCCCCGCCTCAGGCCGCCCGCGCTTGGGCCGCCGCCCGGCGACGCGAGGCCAGTCCCACCCCGCCCCCACCCCCGCCGCCGGCCCGGGGGTCGCTCACCTTCCGCGTTGCCCCAGACCACCATGCCCGGGCACAGCCGCCTCCTCCGGCCTCGCTGGCCCCGCCGCCGCCACACGGTGCCCTCGCCTGGGGCGGGGAGAAGGGCCGGGGAAGGAGTCGCGCGGCCCGCGCTCGCCCCGCGCTCGCCCCGCGCTCGCCCCGCGCTCGCCCCACGCTCGCCCCACGCTCGCAGCGGCCACCCTGAGCGCGCCCAATGGCTGCTCTGTCCCTCCCCCTCCGACGGGCGCGCGCGCCGCGGCTCCGCCCCGCCCCTCCCCCTGCGGCGGCCGGCACGCTCCCAGGCTCCTCCCCGCCCTTCCCCACCCGCGGCGGTTCCGGCCCTGGCTGGCACTCCGCCCCGCGCTGCGCAAGTGCCCGCCTCGCGCCTAGCCTCGGGCGACCCTGAACCACCGGCGCGGCGCCCCTCCCAGGCCCGCCCGCGGAGGTCAGCCCCTCCGCTGCACGGGACCGTCTCGCTCGAGGGGGCGGAGAGGAGCGCGGCGCCGGCCCGCCTTCCGCATCCCGAGACCTGCGCGCCTCCCGCTGGGGTTGATGCGCTGTTCTCCTCTCTGCGAGTCCCCGCCCCGCGCTGCACTCCCCAGTCCGGGAGGACACTAGTTCAGGGACTGACCATGCTTAATCAAGATCATTCTATTGATATTAATGAATATCTGAGTTACTTCCTTTATTCCCCACCCCCCCTGCCAATTAAAGACAATGCTCCTACCTATTAGAAAAATGAAAATCCAAACACTGACAGCCCCAAATACTTGCAAGAATGTGAAGTAAGAGGAACGCTCATTCATTGCTGGTGGGAATGCAAAATAGTACAGCCATTCTGGAAGAGAGTTTGGCAGTGTCTTCCAAAACTAAACATACTCTTACTATACCATCCAGCAATTGGACTCCTTGGTATTTACACAAAGGAGTTGAAAAATTATGTCCACATCAAAAACCTGGACACAGATGTTTCATAGCAGCTTTATTCATAATTGCCAAAACTTGGAAGCCACCAAGATGCCCTTCGGTAGATGAATGGGTAAACAAACTGGTGCATCCAGATAATGGAATATTATTCAGCACTAAAAAGAAATAAGCCATCAACCCATGAAAAGATATGCAAGAACTTTAAATGCTTATTACTAAGTGAAAGAAGCCAATCTGAAAGGCTACATACATACTCTTTGATTCCAACTAAGTGATACCATAATGGTGGATAATGTCATTAGTCAAAACCCAGAGAACATACAACACCAAGTGTGAATCCTAATGTAAACTATGGACTTTGGGTGCTAATGAAGTGTAAATGTAGATTCATCAATTGTAACAAATATACTTCTCTGCTGAGTAGTTGATAATGGTGGAGGCTATACCTATGTGGGAACAGGGGGTACATGGGAAATTCCCGTACCTTTCACTCAATGTTGTTGTGAACATAAAACTGCTCTAAAAAAAATAAAGTCTACAAACTTTAAGCTATAAGATGAATAAGTTCTGAGGTTCTAATGTATAGCATGGTGACTAGTTGATAACACTTCAATGTATAACTATAATTTGCTAAGAGAACTTAAAGGTTGACCCCCAAAACATATACATATATATTTATATATTCCTCTTTACCATAAATGTACGGCTGTGCTCCTGGCTTCTCTAATCTCTTCCAATCATCTATTTTTATTTCTGCTCAGCACCATGCTGTCTTAATTGGTAGAGTTTTATAATAGCGAGTCTTAATATCTAGTAGGTCAAAAATCCCCAATTCACTCTTCCATTTGCTGTTAAGAATCAGCTCGCATGTTCTATGTGGGGGAGGGAGGTGAAGGAAATTCATTTTAGTTTCATAAAATCTCTAAAACAATTTGGGGAGAATCACATCTCCTGTACACTGAAATTTTCTATTGAAATAAGATTTATTTCTCCATTCCTTTAGTTTTTCTTAAGTGTCTTTGTTCTATAATTTTCTCCATATAGTTGTTGCCTATTCTTGCTAGAGTTATTCCTAGGTACTTTATAATTGTGATAATATTATAAATGGTATCCCATTGCCTTTTCTAAATAGTTGTAGCAGAGTACAGAAATGCAACTGATTTTGTATATTGATTTTGTTTGCAGTATACTTGCTAAATAACATCTTTTATTCATTCGAATACTTCATCTGTAGATTCTTTTGGTTTTTCTACAGGGACAAGATATCCTCAATGACTAGTGATAGCAGTTTCTTCTTCTCCAATGCTAAGAATTCTTCTTTTTCTTCCTGTGTAAGACTTCCTATATAATGCTGCAAAGAAGGATTATCTTATCTTGTTGGTGAAAGGTGTCTTATGTTGTTTCCAATATTAAAAAAGAATGTTTTCAATGTTTCACCATTAAATATCACATCTGCTGAATATTTATACCTTCTAATGATAGTCTGTTCATTTTGTATCATGAATAGATACTGAATGTTATGGAATGTATTTTCTACATCTCCTGAGATTAAATTTTTTTTAAATCAAGAATTCAGTGGGGGACAGATGGATTGAGAGTTTGGGGTTAGCAGACGCAAACTATTATATATAGGATGGATAAACAACAAGGTCCTACTATACAGCACAGGGAACTAAATTCAATATCCTGTGATAAACCATAATGGAAAAGTATGAGAAAGAATGCATATATATGTAACTGAGTCTCTTTGCTGTACAGCAGAAATTAACATTGTAAATCAACTGTACTTCAATAAAAAACTTACTCTGCATCCATAATGTGTCACACTGTTCTAGACAGTAGAGGTAAAGCAGTGACCAAACAGATGAAAACACTTGCCCTCAGGGAGTTCACCTTGTATTAAAGGAGAACAAACACAATGAATAAATAAAATGCATAGTTTGTTACATATTGATCAACACAAAAGACAAAAATGAAGTAGAGAGGGGAACAGGTAGTGTGGGGAAGGAGGTCTGCAACTTCAAATGCAGTGGTAGGAATGGGTGTCATTGACAAAATGACACCTGGCAAGAGCCTGCAAGCAGAAACAAGAGCATAGCTTGTATGCAGTAAGCACTGCAAGGCAATATGAAGTTCTGTTACAAATTCTGTGAAGGAAAAGTGAATTTCTGAGTAGGTTCACTGGAAAATATAAATGTTAACATACTATTTTAGTTGCTAATTCCCTATCACAAGCAATGAAGCTTAAAAATCTTACATCAACTATTAAGTAAATTAAAAAAACCGCTGAAACCATTATAACCACCAGTAGTACCAAAGTAGCATTCTTATTAAAAGTATGAAAATAACCATTTCAATATAGAATACAGAAAGATAACAAAAATTATTCTGTTGTTCAAAGTAAATTATTATAAAATTTCAACTTGGGTCACAGAAGCCTATCAAAAAAATAAGTATGGGAAAAGCATAAATGGAAAAAAGAAATATTCACAAGTACAAGACCTAAAACTCATTGTAAGTACTCCCCATAAGTTATCTGACCCAATCCAGGGCTAACACTCTAAAGAAACATGAAAACAAAAAGACAATCACTCAGAGACCAGATGACAGAAAGAGGAAAGGAATCGTTTCAAAGATGTGTTACAGAAAGTTCAAGTACAAAATTTTCAAATGAATATTGAGAATGCAAAAGGAAAACAGACCCAGCAAGTCTAACTAGCAATGAAATAAATAAGCAAAGACAAAAAGAGAAGTACATCTAAACACACAAAGACTGACCAAAAGAGAATAAGGAAACTCCTAAACCAAAAGGTCACAGAGGTGTCCTATCCAACATTAGCCCATGGGATGATGATAGGTGTTTATGCGGGGGGGGGGGGGGGGGGGGGGAGGGGGTGAATAGGTCAAAGTTAATCTATTAGATTCTTTATGCAGTACATCTCAGAATCTTTCAAAATGCCACTGTGAATTATGAATCACTAACCTACTTTGGGGGTAGGGTATGGGGGGCACAGAGTAAGTACGCGTAAGAGTGTAGTCTTTCCGATGCCAGCTCACCACGGAACCCTTTATTTTGGCCAAAAACAAAAGTCTGTGAGAAAAATGTTGTCCTAAAGGATGGTAAGACAGATGAAATTCACAAATCGCTTTGTAGAGTTAAAGGAATGCTAAAAAAAAAAAAAAAAATTTAAGGACTTTCTGGTTGTTGTTTTTTTCTTTTATTATTGGTAGAAAGCCAGCCAAGAATCAGCTGGACTTACAAACATGAGTACATGGATGAATAAAAGATAGAAAAGAGAATAAATCAAAATTCTGATATATTTTACTGAAGAGGATATTTGGATACAAATGTTGTTATGAAGCAGTCCAACTGTGCTAAAGTAAAGAAAGAAAAATGCAAGGGTTGTACTCGTCCTAACTGACAAAAGTGAAATAAATCACCAGGATGGAATGGTATCCAACCAGAGTTCTGGATGCTCTTGAGGACGACTATGAATCTGTAGGCAAAGTTAGATAGAATCATCCAAATAGCCCCAAATTTGGCTCCTACAAAGGCTCTGGAGAAGACCCAATAAAATAAGATTCATTGTGGATTTGTTGGAAGTATGGGGTAGGTTGATGGAATTTTTAATTAAGAATAGACTCAGACACTGAAGTAAAAATAACCTAATAGAAGAAACACCGTAAAGTTATAGAATCTATAGATATCCGTATTAATTCTATATCTATAGGTAGATTCTGTATCTATAAAGAGAAATAGATATAAAACACCTGAAATTTTTTGAAGTGGTAAATAAACTGAGGCAGGAAATAATGTTGATTTAGACTTTCGACACATCTTAGACAACATTCTTCAACAAAGGCTTAAAATATTAAATCACTATCAAAAGAAATACTCTGCCCCAGATAGGAAAGTGGCTTGGTGGCAGAAAACAAAAGGAAGAAATAAGCAAAATTTCAAATATAGTTTATCTCGGGATATTAGTGAAAACTAGTCTCATTTGTATAATATTGAAAAATGGAGCACACGGCAAATGTTCAGGTTTAGAAATGAGCAGTGAAATGCCAAGCGCCAGAGATAACTGATGGAGAGTTATTTATTTATTTAGTACAGTCCTGGCAATGACAAGGGTCATAGCCAGTATGATCCACGACATTCAAGGAAGCTCTCCACGTGCCAAACACCACCTGAGTCACTGTATGTGCATGACTTTGTTTAGTCTTCACAACTTTCTACAGAAGTAATTGCCATTTTATTCCATGAGTTTACAAGCTAGACAGTAAAGGCTCAGAGAGGAAAGTAACTTCCCCAAAGATCACTAAGGTAAGTAGGTGGCAGTAATAGTAGCTACTAAATGATAGAGCTAAAATTTGAAACCTGGCAACTGACCCCAGAATCCTTACCTACTTTGGGGGTAGGGTATGGGGGGCACAGAGTAAGTACACATAAGAATGTAGTCTTTCCCATGCCAGCTGACCACGGAACCCTTTATTTTGGCCAAAAACAAAGCACTGCGAGAAAAATGCTGTCCTAAAGGGTGGTAAGTCAGATGAAATTCATAAATCACTTTGAAAGGTTAAAGGAATGCTAAAAAAAAAAAAAAAAAAAAAAAAATTAACTACTGCACCAATGGTTCTCAAACTTGAGCATGCATCAGAATCACCTGGAAGGTGTGTCAAAGACAGACTGCTGGGCCCCATCCCCTCGAGTTTCTGACTAAGCAGATTTTGTGGGTTCCGAATTTCTATTTCTAACAAACTGATGTTTCTGCTCAAGGGCCCACACTTGGAGAAATATGGTCCTAAGCCACAGGTGGTGAAACAAGAGATCACGATAAGAATGGTCTCGGGAAAAGGAGAAAACCTAGGTGAAGAAAGCTGGCGTGGAATTAAGGAAAGGAGGGATGAATCATCCAGTAAATGGGGTCCAGCTAAAATCACATGGAAATTTTCCTGGGCCTTTTGCTCCCTGGGTGGGCAAAGAGTCTTCCTGGGACCTCAAACAGCCTAAAACTATTCAACCCAGCTTCGGGCACAGTAGAAATTTAATGGCAAAAGGATGTCCCCACGTTCAGGATCTCTGTACTCTGGCTACCACCACAAACCTTACCCACTGACAATGCCTAGAACTCCTTTAACAGGAAACAAAACGTTTTACTTTGTAGCAAGAAATAGAAGCTGGAGAAGGAAATAAGTCCTAAAAAGTGAATATATATCGCTGTCTACAGATCTCATTCCAAATGTAAATGACTGCTTATAGATTAACCATAGGTCTAATATAACATGGCATGTCTAATATGCTTAAAATTACAAAAATTCAGTTTTATTACTTTGGAGAGGAAGCATGATGCTACATGCAAGGCATCAAATTTGGTGTTAGAAATCCTATATTTGGGGATAAATGACTTCTGACAAGTCTTTTTTTGTTTCTTTGTTTATATTTTATTTTTGGCTGCGTTGGGTCATCGTTGCTGCACGTGGGCTTTCTCTAGTTGCGGCGGGCGGGGGCTACTCCTCGTTGCGGTGCACGGGCTTCTCATTGCAGTGGCTTCTCTTGTTGCAGAGCACAGGCTCTAGGCACGTGGGCTCAGTAGTTGTGGCTCGCGGGCTCTAGAGCGCAGGCTCAGTAGTTGTGGCGCATGGGCTCAGTGGCTCCGCGGCATGTGGGATCTTCCCGGACCAGGGCTCGAACCCGTGTCTCCTGCATTGGCAGGCGATTCCTAACCACCATACCACCAGGGAAGTCCAGACGTTTTCTTCATACGTAGAAAAGGAGCAGTAGGGACTTCCCTGGTGGCACAGTGGTTAGGAATCGCCTGCCAATGCAGGAGACACGGGTTCGAGCCCTGGTCCGGGAAGATCCCACATGCCGCGGAGCCACTGAGCCCATGCGCCACAACTACTGAGCCTGTGTGCCACAACGACGGAAGCCCGCGCGCCTAGAGCCCGTGCTCCGCAACAAGAGAAGCCAGCGCAATGAGAAGCCCGCGCACCGCAAGAAGAGTAGCCCCCGCCCGCCTCAACTAGAGAAAGCCCACGCGCAGCAACGACCCAACGCAGCCAAAAATAAATAAATATAAAATTAATTTATTTTTTTAAAAAAGGAGCAGTAATTCCCCACAGAGATGTGAGGATCAAAAGGGATCCTATTTGTGAAAGCATTTGGTCAATTATAACTCACTTTTTCAATTATAAGGTGTTAGGACTACTTCGGGGAGTTACACGTTTTATACAAGCTGTTACTAGATGTGCACTGTATTCAAGTTTAGGGTGCATATTAACGTCCAGTGTCATTTATACACAAGAGATGCCTTCTAGGCTCAAGAGACAAAAGTTACAAGTGATAATCAGGCATTCATGAAGCTGGGATTTGATAACGTTTCTCCCAGTCTAAACGCAGTGGAAAAAATCCAGAACTGAAAGTGGACACAAACTACTTAGTATTTTAGGAAAGCAGGAGAGACACAACAGGATTGGGGAGAAGTATCAAGTCTATCAGAAGCTCTCAGGGACGCCTGGTGTCTACCTACAGAGGCTGCAACCAGCATATTCTTAGGACAAAACCCTAAGGTAGTGGGTGGTTTTTTCTTTGGTTTTTCGTTGCCTGAGAGTGAGCTACTGTCCCGATATCTCACTCTAAAACCTATAGAAAGAGAAGGGCTGTGTTCCTCCAGCTGTGGCACCTCAGGGTAGGGTCCTCTACCTAAGGCTCTGAAAAAGTAAGGAGGGCACAGTGCTACCTCATAGTACAAAAAGGTACATGAAAGACCTATGTTCTACTTCCTCTGCTGCTGGCAGGCACTAAGATGAGGAAGAGATGCTCAGAAGGCCATGGCATGGTGATGGAGGAGTCCAGTCTGGCTGCGGCACCTTCACGACCTTAGGAAAACTGTCGGCAAGCTTTCATTAGAGTAGGTTCAGGCCACAACGTGCATATTCATCTTTCATCTGTTTAAACAAGGCACTAAATAGTAGGTGTCACTGGTCACTTCCTATTGAACAAAGCCTACAAGATTTTAGGTAAGCATCAAGACACTGATGTTGGGTCAGGCGAAGATTTCTTAGCTATGACACCAAAAAGTATATTGATAAAAGAAAAAAATAAGCTGGGCTTCATTCAGATAAAAAATAATGCATTTCAAAAGACACCATTAAAAAAGTAAAGACGTGCCATGAACTAGGAAAAAATATTTGAAAATCATATATCCAGTAAAGGACTTGTATCCAATAATAACAAGCGTTGGCAAGGATACGGAGAAACTGAAATCCTCATGCATTGCTGGTGGAATTGTCAAATTCGAAACTGCTACTTTGAAACACTGATTCATCATATGACCCAGGTAATTACCCCTAGGTAACCACCCAAGTGAAATTAAAACTACATGCACACATCAGCCAGAGCGGCGAAAACGTGGAAACAAACCAAATGTCCATTAATTGGTGGATGGATAAATAAAATGTAGTATATCCATACTATAGAATATTCTTTGGCAATATGATACATGCTACTGCATAACCTCAAAAACATTACGCTAGATAAAAGAAGCTAGACACAAGAGACCACATACGGTATGAGCCCATTTATATGAAATGTCTACAAAAGGCAAATCTATAGAGGTAAGAAGTAAATTATCGGTTGAATGGGTCTGGGGGTGGGAATGAGAGTGATTCCAAATAGGCACAAGGTTTCTTTTGGAGGGTGATGGAAATGTTCAAAAATTAGATTACATGATAGGTGCATACAACTCTATAAATTCACAGATTTTACTAAAAACCACTGAATTGCATATACTTCAAAAGAGTCAATTGTATGGCATGTGAATTATACATCAGTACAACTGTTTAAAAAATAAAGAAATTTAAAAGAGAAGTCAGGGACAGCCCTGACCCCAAACCTCACTATGAAATGTTAACATATTTACACAGAAATCTGCCACTTCTCCTGATGTCGCCCTTCCAGAAACTTGACTCTTAGGATGAGAAAGAACACGAACGAAGAGTAAGAGACCTCCAAACAGGGTCTAAGATAGCCGTGGCTCATTTATGCACTTTAGACTACAGGAGAAAATGGAAGTCCTCCCCTCGCCCCTACCCAGCCTGAGATGAAAACTTAATGACTCATAGGTACAAATGCAGGGCACCTAATTTGCAGCTCGATTATCTGGTTTTCCTCAGCAGCTACATTAACTAAGTGACAGTTAATACTGAGGATGGGATCAGAAGCAAACTATCAAAGCACAGGCCTCTGGGTCTGGTCAGCCCCTTACAACTTCACACCACTGAGGGCAGGGCAGCAACGGTACCCTGGTGGCCAAAAATGGTTATGACATCTGTTATCTGAGGCTGGAAAGAGAATCAGTTTCTCAAAATGAGGTCATCAAAATGGCCATGGGTATGCACCCATTTATGATACAGGTTCTCTTGCCTCACTCAAACCAACTGAATCAGAACCTCCAACAATGATACCTAAGAATCTGCATTTTTAACAAGCCCCCTCGATGATTCTTATGTTTTAAATTTTATTGTGCACAAGAGCCCTTTACTTAGAGAATATTAGAGATGGAAGGAACCTTGATGATCATCTAACCCAAAGTTCACATACTGTAGATGAAAACACTGGGGACCAACGATGTAACATGATTTTCAAAGATCAAATCGTTCTTTAAACTCTTTAAAAACAAAAACAAAACTATGTCTCTAGTCCTAAAAATTGTCAAGAATACTACTGACAAAAGAGAATATAAAATGTACCTTGGAAATATTTTCTTCAAAGATTGATGAAGATAACATGCTTCATCATTTAAAGGGATATGTTTCTGCTCTCAGGAAAATTAATCCAGAGCACCTCATTACCTGAAGCTGCCAACTAAATGAGTCATCGTAACAGTTAAATTATTTTTTCCTTGTTGGTTGGTATGTTCAGTTTAATTATTGCCTTTTTTCCCCAAACCTACCTCCCTTGAGAAAATGCATAGGTTACTTGACCCAAAACACCAACATTCTTACAGATCACAAGCATTAAGTCATCATTTCCTCTGAAGCCACATCTCCAGGGCTGCAAGTCATATTTTTCTATTAATGCAGCCTGAATTCTCCTGTGCGTGGGTCCTAAATCATGAGCTAGCAAGAGGGAGGAGATATGGGGATATATGTATATGTATAGCTGATTCACTTTGTTATAAAGCAGAAACTAACACCATTGTAAAGCAATTATACTCCAATAAAGATGTTAAAAAAAAAAAAAGATTACATTCTATTGGAGGAAAACAGTCAATAAACAAATATACAAATGAATTAAAAAAAAAAAAAAGTGGGTCTGTTTCCAGGGGCCTATTTAGCCAGTGGGTTCATCCCCCGAAACCTCAGGCTCCCTTTCATTATTCCTGCTTGATCCTGCCTTTTGATAATTTCCAGTCAAGCACTGTTGTCTTATTTTCTGCTTTAGACAAGCTTAAGGGAGAGTTTCTTAAGTCACTTGACCAAAATATATTTTGGAGCATGGAAAGAACATAGTTTCTTTGTTTTTGGGGGGGTTTTGTTTTCACAAAAGGATTACTTGGATTCAAAATCTTGTTCACTGACTTGTTAATCGTGATGTAGTGACCTGACAAATTTCTCAGCCTGTTAGAGGCTTTAATTTCTTTTTCACAAAATGTAAAGAATAACACCTACCTTGCAAGGTTTTTTGCAAAGATTCTAAAAAACGCGTAGTACGTAAAATAGATAATATATGTAACACGAACAGTGTCGATTGTATATATATATAATTGTCAATGAAAAAATGTTGCCTGCCATATCAGTAAACAAAGGATGTTGCAGCCATCAAGCCATCACATTATAGCCGCCCCAAGAGTGAACCCTGAGGAAACTCAGGATGGAAACAGGATGCCCACCATCTAGCAGTCAACTGCCACAGCCTCCCCTGATGGTGCACCCCGAGGGAACTCAGGATGAGAAAGCACAGGATACTGGCCCACATAGCTGAGGTGCATATCAAAGGAAGGATTTCAGTGAGCCCAGACTTTTGCATCTTCCCATACACAGAAAAACACTAAAAAGTCATTAACTCGAGATGTCTGGTTTTCTTTAATTAACAGGAATCTTTCCATGTTCCGATTACCTGGTCTTTGTTGCAAAAACTCCTATAGTTGATGGCTCCTCCCTCTCCTTTTTGGATCAGTCCCTCAGAGAGAGCTGAGAGGCTGTGTCCCAGGCTTAAGTCCTCAGTTTTGCCCACCCAATAAAACATATTTCTCAACTTTGAGGTTGTGCATTTTTTTCAGTCAACATCATATATATGTTAAATATACATATATAGAATATATATACACAAATATACATATATATTAGTGTAGGGGGTAAAAACATGGACTTTTCCTTGTTATTTAACCACTCTGAACCTCAGTTTCCATTTCAGCAAAATAGACATATTAACAGGTCCTAAATCACAGTGTTGTCAGAAGGGCTAAACACACATAAAGCATGTACCCGCTGTCTGGCAAACAGTAGGAGCTCAACAAATGTTGTCCAATGGCAAGGCAGCCCTCAAGAGACCAGCGGTCAGTACGTGGTGGGTATTATGATTATTGTTCATTTCTTTCAGGGGCAATCTGGAAGCGCAGAGGCAGAGGTTTGGAGGAATTTTAGGGGGTCCACACAATACACCCAGGTGGGAACAACACAGATCCCCTGAGTGGGGTTCAGGGAGCACCTCAGCAGCCCTGGCCCTTCCTGCTCTCTCAGTTGGGAGGGTCTCAATGCTGGACTTTGTATTTTCAAAAGATGGCCCGGGCCTTCTTCAGAGAAGAGGAGGTGACAGACAGCAGGATGATGGCTGATGAAGGTGTGGGATGATGAGCGGAGAGTCAGCTTGTACCAGAAACATCAACACTCAACCAATGCCTGGCTCTACTTCCTCACCTGTTGATTGATGACTAGGCTTTATCTAGTTTCAGGACGAGAGTAAAACACAAGGATTCGAAATAGAGTCACAGGTGTAGAAAACAAACTTATGGTTACCAGGGAGGGAAAGTGGGGAGGGGAGAGGGATAAATTGGGAGATTGGGATTGACATATACACAACACTACCTATAAACTAGATGACTAATCAGGACCTACTGTATAGCACAGGGAACTCTACTCAGTACTCTGTAATGACCTGTATGGGAAAAGAGTCTAAAAAAGAGTGGATTATATGTATATGTATAACTGCTTCACTTTGCTGTACACCCGGAACTAACACAACATTGTAAATCAACTATACTCCAATAAAAATTTAAAAAAACACACGCAAGGATTCTCCAAAGATCTTATGTTTGGACCTGATTCCTAGATCTTCTTCTGGGAATTGGGGGTGGGAGGAGAGAGAGTAAAGGAAACAGTGGGGTGGGGCGGGGGGACGTGCATAGGGACGTCCCACTGTCCTTCATGGTGGAAGCACTGAAGCACCACAAAAGGAGTTCCATCGATCCTGGAGAAATCCCCTCACGTCCCCTCCAGGAAAACTTCAAAACTCAGGACTGTCGATTCAGCGCACCTGAAAAAAACAGAGCAGATGGACGTCAGGACCCCGTTGGGATCCTGCAGCTCCATGGCTGCGGCCCCAGCAGTTTTGAGGGCAAACAGCTTACTCCAGAGTATTGATCCAGCCACAGCAAGGTGCAATCTGCTTAAAAAAAAAAAAAAAGAAAAAAAAAGTCTGTTTGAGAAATAGACCCACAGACACAGAAAACAAAATTTCGGTTACCGAAGGGGAAAGGGTGAGGGGAGGGATAAATTAGGAGTGTGGGATTAACAGAGACACACAGATATATGATATATGTAAAATAGATGAACAACAGGGTCCTACTGTAGAGCACAGTATTACTGTGCTCAATATTACTCAATATCTTGCAATAAACGATAATGAAAAAGAATCTGGAAAAGAATATATATATATGTATGTATGTATACGTATGTATGTGTGTATGCATAACTGAATCACTTTGCTGTACACCGGAAACCACCAACAATGTAAATCAACCATTCTTCAGTTTAAAAAAATAATTTAAAAATAATTTTAAAGTCTGTGTATGTACAGCAACCCTACCCCGTCAAGCCGGGAAGACGAACAGCAGTTAAGCGTAGACAGAGGCAACCCACCACATTGTCCCCAGCACGCAACTCCAGACATGGTCAGAAGCCTTTTACTGCCTGAGAGTTTTAGCACATGAGGGGGAAGCTTTTCAACTCAATTAGCATTCAATGGTCCTGATGCTCAATCACAGGGATCAGCTGGGAAGTTACTAAAGCCATTACCAAGGGCTGGAGTCGCCAGCTGAGTTTGAAATGTCAGTGCCTTTCCCCTGACACCACCTCCCCTCTTCCCACTGTCCCTCCCAATCAGAGGTCCTGATAATTTGGTAACCTTTCACAACAGCAGGGAGTCATCCTTCAGTCTTGGGATCAGGGACTTTGAAATACCCAAGGAGTCAATTACAGCTTGGCTCTGTCCCTGGGAAAAGAAAGCAGCATCCGAGAGGTGGAAGGAATTGGGGTCCTGGGCAACGCGGGCACGTGAGTTCCGAGGCGCCTTCTCCCAGATGCTGCCTGCATCCCACCAAAGCTTCCGAGGAGACCACAGCCTGTAGGGGTAGAAAGAAGAGCCTGGGAAGACCCAGCTCAAGGTTGCTCTAAGCAAAAGAGAATATGAATGGAGAATTGTCTCGAATTAGAGGAGGATTGCAGGAATGTAACCCTTTGTATTCTAAAGACCTGACAGTGAATTGGTAGGTAGGTAGGACCTTGGCTAGTTGTTAATCAATACCCATTGGCCCTTTCTCTTTGCTGCATCCAGATGCCCTTCGACAGCCCCCTTGCCTCTGGGTGGGGCCCTGGGACGAGCCCTGACCAGTGGACCATGCGCAGAAGTGGCTCTGTCCTCTCTGGGCAGAAGAGGCCAAGAGCGTGCGTGCCTTCTCCAAGCTCCCTTCTTCCAGCGCCGGGGCTCCGAGGACCTGAGGAAGGTGACGCCACAATGTTGAAGGACCCTGAGTCCCTCACATCTGCAAAGAACAGAGTCTCCCACTCCAACCCTAGCCAGTAAATCGAGCAAGAAAGAAGACTTGAACCTGTATGGATGAAGAATGTCGCCTGCCCTATCAGTCAACAGAGTGTTGCAGCCATCAAGCCATCATCAGCCATGGCAGCCATCCCCGATGGTGCACCCGGAGGGGATTCAGGATGGAGAAAAGCAGGATGCTGGCTCTAGATAGTTCAAATGCACATCAAAGGAAGGATTCCAATGAGCCCAGACTCCTGCCTCTTCCCGTACATAGAAAAATGCTAAATTCATTGACTTGAGATGTCTGGTTTTTCTTTAATTAACAGTAATCTTTTGATGTTCCGACTACCTGGTTGTTTTGGGGTTTAACGTTTTGTTTTGTTTTGTTTTTGCAAAACTCCTATATGTCCTGGTTCCTCCCTTCCCTCTTCAGTGCAATCTCTCAGAGCGATCTGACACTGCCTCCCGGGCTTAAGTCCTCAGCAAGTCCACCAAAAAAAAGATGATTCTCAACTTTTAGTTGTGCATTTTTTTCAGTCAACACCTGCTAAGCCACTGAGATTTTAGGTTGTTTGTTAGTACAGCTACCATCAGTTATCCTGACTGACAAAATGACATAATCAGAATTACAAACAAAAATATCCATCATATATATATATTTATAAACAACAAAATAACTGAATTAACTGTCCAAAAAAGGGAGCTGGTTAAATAAAGGATGGTACACGATACAGCCGTTAAGACACGTCTTTAAAATGATGCTAATGACATAGGGATACGATAAAAAGTGAACTTATTGTTTTTTATACTGCAGAGTAGTAACCAAAAAGTAATTGTGAAATAATTTAAGTACTTTGCTTAGAGTCTTTGAAGGGGATTTATGGATCACAGATTTTTTTTTTTAAATTCTCCCTTTCCCGTCTTACCACAGCACTTGCTCCCACACTTCCTTCTTCAACTATTCGTGCACAAAATCCCCGCCACTAGCCTACTTACCTCTAGCCTCCCCTTCCTTTTCTCCCCCAATACTGTACCCCCAAAACTAAAGGACAGTCCACCATGCAGAAAAGGAAGAATAGGTGGAAGGAGGGTAAGACTGCTAACAGTCATACATCAACAATGCTCACCCAGAACCTCTGGCAAAAGGAACTTCATTTTTCTACATCTTTCCAGAATCAGAATCTTGCTCACCTCTGGCCCAGGCTCAAAGGGAGCTCTTGTCGTCAGAGAAAAATTAAGGAGTTCTCCACTGCCTGTGAAAGTAACTGACGATGCTTTCTGATACATTGCAGGCACGGAGAGAGAGCATGTTTAGCTTAGTCAAGGCCTCTTTTATGACATGGAAAGAAAAGAGGTCAAAGTTACATTAAAATGAAGAATCAAAGAGTTCTTTGATTTTTGAAAGAAATCATTAATTGCATGACTTTTGATCAGACTGCATGTCTTATCAAATCTGGAGCTCATACTTGCACGTGGATGAATAATACAAGAGTCCCCACAAGATCCCTCTCCTCTGCAGCCCCATGTTTTTCTCCCTTTGGCTGGTGACAGTGGTTTTGTTCCTCTACGTGAGTTGGATGGGTTGGGAATGTGTCACTTTGAAAAGAAGATGCCCTAACACCTGTCCATAAAAAAGGCAGAGTTCTGGTTACCTCAGCCCTCCCATCCATTCTGGGCACCCACTCAGGGCTCCAAAATGATCTTGTTGGCTGGGCCTTCACAGTAGATAGGTGTGAATTAAATGACGAAGCTCTCGGCTGCGTCAGACAGAGGGGGCAAATCATAGTGTCTGATAGGACAGGTATTTTGCCTGTTTTTAAATTTCTACACAATGGGGGATCCTTTTCTAGGCTGACCCATCTGGAAGTTGCTTTCCCCGCCCCCCTCACCAGGTATCAAATTCAGCCTCAACAGAACATGGGCCCTCAGAGATGCCACAAACATAGAGACCCCAGAATGAGAAAAAGGAGAGCGCTGTAAACCTGGATCTCAAGGAGGACAGAAACAGGCATTTTGCAGACAGCATGAAAGGAAAGCACAGAAAATGACTCCACTTAAAACAGAATTTTGAAAAAAAAAAACAAAAAAACAAAAAACAGAATTTTGAGCTACAACAGCTCCGGGGACTTGAATTCTCTCCAGTTAGTAAATACATAGTTTGCACCATCTTACCACAGAATAATCTGAGATAAGATGAGAGACAGGGTACTAAAGATCGACAAAACCTAGATTTTGAGTGAGGAGGACTCTGAAATGGGCAAGAATAGAGACATCTGCACTCAATACAAAAAGCTGAGAGTTTTGTCCACCCTTGTGAGGAAGGTATTAAGAACCTCAGTAAAGGGGCTTCCCTGGTGGCGCAGTGGTTGAGAATCTGCCTGCCAATGCAGGGGACACGGGTTCGAGCCCTGGTCTGGGAAGATCCCACATGCCGCGGAGCAACTGGGCCCGTGAGCCACAACTACTGAGCCTGAGCGTCTGGAGCCTCTGCTCCGCAACAAGAGAGGCCGCGATAGTGAGAGGCCCGCGCACCGCGATGAAGAGTGGCCCCCACTCGCCGCAACTGGAGAAAGCCCTCACACAGAAACGAAGACCCAACACAGCCAAAAATAAACATAATAAATAAATAATAAAAATTTTTTACAAAACACCAAAAACATAAAATCTGGAAAAAATTTGAACACCTATATACGCCCTGCAGACTTTACATTTAGTATTTTGAAGAAAAAAAAAAAACAAAGAACCTCAGTAAAAATGACTTAGAGTCTTCAATTACTCCTTTTCTTAGTAAAAGTGGAGGGAGATAAACAACCTTAGTAATCGTTACGGATAATATCCGGACTATGGGTGTGTCACTGGCAATCTCAGAAAGTGGGTCTCTCTTGCCCTCCTGGGGCCCCTGGGGCTGTGCCAGCCCACCGGCACGCCCCACGTGGGGTGTCTGCTAGACTAGGGCATGGGTGGGGAGGCCCAGGTGTGAGGGGCCAGGTAGAGTACCTCTGCCTCCCCCCGATCTCCTCCACAAAACTGCCCCTCCTCCTGAAGCCTGACCCCCAAGTCACACGTTCCTTATCATGACCTCACTGGGTAGTGATGACCTCACCGGCCTTCTAACAGTTTCCATGGCCGCGTAACTGCCAACGTGCTGCCCTCAGAGAAACTTCCCTGACAGTTCTCCACCAGATACCGATCTCTTTGGTTGTCTGAGTGAGAATGTGTGACTGGATCGTCTATATTAACTCAGACCTGTGCTCTGTTCCATGGGTGGGCAGTGCGGCAGGTACACCGAGACCGCCCGGAGGCATGGTGTACACACAATCTCACCTGGCTGCCTCATGTTCCTGTGGGGTTTGCCCACTACGTATACCTGAGCGCGTTCCCAGCTGTAAGTAATACCAGTGACCTGGGACACCTTCAGGGACCCACAGTGCTCACTGCTGAGGACAAGTGAAAGGTCATCCCTGGACAAGTGTGCAGGATGGTCCTGATCTTTATAAATGTAGCTTCCCCTTTGGGCTACAGGATGCTTCCATTCAGACCCTTTCCTGATTGGCCTCTTAGCAAAAGACAAGTGCATTTTTGTTGGCAAATGGTAAATGGAGCAGTTTGAGGAAGAGGGCCACTCCTGAAACACACCTTCAAACCCAGGCACCTCTGTGCTGTCATGGAGACATCTATATCGGTGCCCTCAGACACATCCCATCCTGAGCTGCTGAGTACTAGGGGAGAGGGTGGTGCCATATTGATGGGAAGACTGGAAGCACCAAGAGGGATGTTGAAGTGCTAATGAGACTGGGGGGCTGAGGAGATGGTGTCCCAGGAGGCTGGGTTGATGTGAGCCTAGACTTGGTACCCAGAACGCGGTTCTCAGTCTCCTGATCACTCTGCCTCAGTACTTGGCCTTGTTCTAATCTACATAAAAGTATCAGAGGGCTAGAGTTCAGTGTGGTGGAAACAGGCAGTATAAATGGGGCCCAAGAGGGGTTGCCAAGGTGGGAGGGGTTCTTCACCAATTTACATTAGATTATTTTTTTCCAAAACCTGAAAGACATTTCCATTAAAGCCTCAGAAGTGACAGACTGCAAGAAATGTTTTCTCTGTTGTGGAAGGGAGAGATGGAGAGGCTCATGATTGCAATGACTTTCGGGTTCTACTGTTTTCCCTGGAAACGGTGAAGAGACTTGCTCATGTGCTGCAGCCGTAGGCTCTAGGAATTGCTTTTGCAGCCAGTGTCCCTTCTCTAGGGACTCATAGAGGTGATGGGCCAAGGCTGTGTTTTGGATGTCAAGTCGATTAAAGGTCTTCAGCCAGAAACTGGGAGAGACATGAGAGAGGGAAATTCTGGCAGGAGACTGTGTACAGCAGAAGTGACTGATCAGTTCTGATTTTCTTTGCAGCAGCAGTGGCTCCCGTTTCTCCTCCTACCCCTGGTCAGTACCATGTCCCCTACCGAGGGTGTGGAGAAACGCAGTTGGGCTGGCATGGGGAGACATACTGCCTGGTTGGTGGCTACCGGGCCTACGGGGATGTTCCTTTGGCCACGCCAGCAACGGTGGAAGCAGAGAAGCCAGTCCCCAGACGTGCTCCCAAGAGAAAGCGCGCTCTGGAAGAGTCAGACGAAGACCTGGGTTGCCCCAGACCCAAAATCCGGCGATTGGAGCATTCAAGCAGCTTCGGACTAGAAGGTGCTTTGATTCTCAAGCAGGGTGGCCCAACCTCTGGGCACATCCCCTCTGCAACAGCCCCAGTAAACCAATGTCCCATCCTTACTTTCTCAAGGTCGGCAACAGCGAGTCCCCTCCTAAAGAAGGTTCTCTCGCATTGCCACTCTCTCAAAGGCTGCCCCCAGTGTGGTTCCCTCCTGTGGGCCTGATCAGCCTAAGGGCAGAGTTGTCTCTTTCCTTCTCTGAGTCGGACCAAATCGTCTTAGTAACACCTCTTCACAGTGGTGACCATGTGTTTCACGGGGGCTGCTGCTGAGCCTTTATCTCATCCTTTCACGGTGGAGAGAGGGAGAATTATAATGATTTTTACTTCTAGGGGAGAGGGTGGTGCCATATTGATGGGAAGACCGGAAGAACCAAGAGGGCTGTCGAAGTGCTAATGAGACTGGAGGGCTGAGGAGATGGTGTCCCAGGAGGCTGGGTTGATGTGAGCCTAGACTTGGTACCCAGAACGCGGTTCTCAGTCTCCTGATCACTCTGCCTCAGTATTCGGCCTTGTTCTAATCTACATAAAAGTATCAGAGGGCTAGAGTTCAGTGTGGTGGAAACAGGCAGTATAAATGGGGCCCAAGAGGGGTTGCCAAGGTGGGAGGGGTTCTTCACCAATTTATATTAGATTATTTTTTTCCAAAACTTGAAAGACATTTCCATTAAAGCCTCAGAAGTGACAGACTGCAAGAAATGTTTTCTCTGTTGTGGAAGGGAGAGATGGAGAGGCTCATGGTTGCAATGACTTTCGGGTTCTACTGTTTACCCTGGAAACGGTGAAGAGACTTCCTCATGTGCTGCAGCCATAGGCTCTAGGAATTGCTTTTGCAGCCAGTGTCCCTTCTCTAGGGACTCATAGAGGTGATGGGCCAAGGCTGTGTTTTGGATGTCAAGTCGATTAAAGGTCTTCAGCCAGAAACTGGGAGAGACATGAGAGAGGGAAATTCTGGCAGGAGACTGTGTACAGCAGAAGTGACTGATCAGTTCTGATTTTCTTTGCAGCAGCAGTTCCTTTGGCCACGCCAGCAAAGGTGGAAGCAGAGAAGCCAGTCCCTAGACATGCTCCCAAGAGAAAGCGCGCTCCGGAAGAGTCAGACGAAGACCTGGGTTGCCCCAGACCCAAAATCCGGCGATTGGAGCATGGTGCCAGGAGGTAGACCCCACAGCATCTTGCTGGCTGAGGCACTCTGAAGAGAGGGCAATGGTTTAACTGCCTAAGGCAGCGAATGCCTCTTCCTGCAGTGACCCACCCCGTCCCCCCACTGCCCACTGCCACAGATCACAACCTGCGTCGTTCTGTTTGAGCCTTCCTCAGCCAGGAGCCTCCTGCCACACTAAATGGCCAAAAGCAAGGAGCCTCAGAAACTGAGGTTTGAAATGACAGTCTGCCCTGAACATCCCAGGGCTGAAGCTGGCCTGGAAGAAAACGTGACGTTCCTCTGCTCAATCCTCAGGGGCCCCTTTGTCAGCTGAAGACAGAAAAGTCTGCACTCTGCGAGCCGAGAAGAATGCAGGAGCAGAGACAGGGTGCAGAGAAGCCTTAGCAGGCTACCACATGGGCTCCTGCTCTGAGCCAGTGTCAGCGGCCACCACCACAAACCAGGGGGGAGCTGGGTTTTTTGAAACTGAAAGCAGCAATCTGTGGCTTCCCAAAGAGCCTCCTGCCTGGGGTCTCAGGAGGCAGGATAGAGAGACCCAGGAAGACCTGCTCCCTGAAGCAAGAACAGGATGGAGAGTCAAGCAGCACGCACCCTGCCCCGAGGTTCACATGCTCCTTTATTCCCAGCCCTTTCTGTCCCCAGGGGGGTCCCTTACTGCTCAATGTTTTTCTGTAACAGACTTCTAGGGTCGCCAGTGCTCACACTTAGGTCACTACCCCTGTGCTAGGCACTCCTGCTACCCAGGAAAGGTTCCAAAGGCGGAACAGCTCCGGGGGTGCCAGGGATCAGAGCAAAAACTGGAGAGGCTGGGGATGAAGGAGTTTGGGCACAGTCCCTAAAGCATCTCAGTGGTTGAGCTTCTGTGAGAAGGCACATCCCCTGTGTGTGTGTGTGTGTGTGTGTGTGTGTGTGTGTGTGTGTGTGTGTGTGTGTGTATTGGAGGGAGGGGGTCCCCAGAGGAGGCAGCTAGGGGGAGGGCCTGAGGCTGGAAATGGGGAGTGGCGTGCGGCCTCTGAGCAAGCACAGGCACTTAGCCCTTGAGGTTTCTGGGAAAGCTAGAGTCACAAGGGCCTCGAGATAAGGCAAGTGTAGCAGCAGAACCCAGGTGCCAGGTCTTTTCTCAGAACCTATACTTCTTCACGAGGCCAGGCCTTCCATGCTGAGGTAGGAGGGATCCTGGCCAGAAGGTCGGCCAGCAGCCCTGGGAGGAAGGTTGCTGCGATGGGGGCTCTGCTGCCATGGAAATGACTTCATTTCCTTCCACTCAAATAGCCTACTGACTGGGTTCCTGCTCTGCTGAGGAAAAGGGTCGTTGACTCTCCCCAGAAGGTGTTCAGTTCACCTCCCAAAAGTCCCTCTCTTCAGGCCCTGGGGAGGTGTAGCAGCTCCTGAGGGCGCTCTTTCCTGAGGCTGGCTGCCAGAAGTGTGTGTGTGGGGGGGGTTCCTGAGAGTTCCCGGGTGCTGGTTGAAGTCCCCAGAGAATGGTCATGCAGGTTGGGGAGTCAAGTAGGTGGAGAGAGAAGGTCGGGGGCAGAGGGCCCCTTCCTGAATCCAGAGCTCACAAGGTTCCCCCCCCATTTCCAGAAACTCTCTCTTCCCCCACACCAGCCCACATGGCCCCGTACCGGGAAACCGGGAGCCCAGAGCACCTGTGGCCGCAGAGACACTGGCACGCAGCCCTCGGAGTGGGCGGGGCCGGCTGCAGGCAGATGGGGACGCGGTGTGCTCCCGGGAGGCCTCGGGCTGAAGGTGGCCCTCTGAGAGAAGCGGCCCAGCTTGGCCAGGAAGGTTAGAGGCGGGGGAGAGCAGCCTAGGGCGCCCCCTCGGAGCAGTGGGAGTGGGAAGAGGCGCAGGGGCGGAGGGAAGCCGCGACGGGAGGCGAGTGGGCTCTCAGCAGAGGCCAGCTTAGCCCGCGGGAGCTGCCTCGGAGCAGGGGGCGGGAGGGCAGTGCCGCCCCGGGGCTGCCGGGCTTCGCGGATCGCGGCTCTCGCACACGGCTCGCAGGGCCCTGTGACTCTGTATCCCCTCCCTCACCCCGCCCCCCTCGCGAGGCCGCGCCGCTGGGTGGCCTGTGTGGACGGGCACAACCCCATCGCCCGCCCCTCCCACACCCGCCTCTGCCCACCCGCCTGGCCCTGCGCAGCTTGCGGCCCGGGGGCCTCGAAGGTCCCCGCGCACTCAGCCAGCGGCCTCTGCTGTGTCTGCTGCTGCTGCTGCTGCTGCGTCTGCTGCTGCGGCCGGGAACCCGCGTCCAGACCACGCCGGGCACCTCCAGCACCCCGAGTCCGCGGGAGCGCACGCGGGCCCTGAGGCGGGACTTCCCGCTTGTGGACGGGGGGCTGCAGTGTGTGCGGGCTGGTGGGGGCCGGTGGGGGCCTAGCCTGGCCCTGGGCAGGGGAGGAGGTCCGGAGCATGCAGAGCTAGTGGGGAGGCTCCCTCACACCACCCCTGGATGTCCTCTCCATCATCTATGGATGCCCTTCCCCTTCTCTGTCATCCCCTCCCTGGTGGGAACCCCTCAGCCCAGGCCTCAGCTGCTCCTAGTATAGTCTGTGTGACAGTGTGAGGTGGGGGACCCCCCGGCTGGCCCAGGCCAGGCAATGTGTCCTGCCTGATCCCAAGACCTAAGGAGCCCACCCATTTGCCTTGACCTCCCTCCAGCCACAACGACATGCCCCTGGGTCCTGAGGCAGTTTTACCACAATGGGCTCCAGGATGTTAATCTGTGCAATTTCAGCCATGGCCAGACCAGCTTGGACAGGCTGAAAGACGGTCTCGTGGGTGCCCAGGTACCAAAGGGACACACAAGGTGCCACCATGGCTGCTGGGGAATGTGGGGCAGTTTGGGGGCCTCAGAGACCACAGGTGAGTCACACTGGAACTAAGTTACCATAGTGGCCTAGAAAGTGCCATGCCATGGATGCTGGGGGCTACAGGGGTCACAGTGAGCCAACCTGACGGGCATCCGAGTACCACAGAAAAAGCAACGCATTCCATGTGACTTCTGGGCACAGTGAGTGCTGTGCCAGCTGAGGAGGCTATGAGAAGCCCAAGGAGTTCCAAAGCCCAAACCGAGCCCTGGCCTTCCCTCAGTTCTGGTCAGCCTACGCCCCATGCCAGACCCACGAACGGGATGCTGTGTGCCTCACCCCGGATCAAACTGACCTCATCCGCCTCATGTGTGCCTCCTATTCTGAGCTGGAGCTTGTGACCTCACTTAAAGGTAGACGGGGGACTTCCCTGGTAGTCCAGACGTTAAGACTCTACGCTTCCACTGCAGGGGGCTCGGGTTTGATCCCCGGTGGGGGAACTAAGAGCCCTCATGCTGCGCGGCACGACCAAAAAAAAAAAAAAAAAAAAGGTAAACAGACTGGTGGTGGTAGGTGCTAGGGACTTCAGTAAGCTACCCCTGCCTCTGAAAATGATCATCTGACCTACCTGCCCCCAGCTCTCAACAATACCCGGAAGTTGGCTTGCCTCATTGGTGTGGAGGGCGGCCACTCACTGGACAGTAGCCTCTCCATCTTGCGTACCTTCTATGCGCTGGGTGTGCGCTACGTGACACTCACCCACACCTGCAACACGCCCTGGTGAGCGCAGTGCAGATGGTAAGGGCCCAGTGAGGCAGGGATCTGCCCAAGATCACGCTGGGGCCCAAAGCAAGTTTACCCCTGGGATCCGCCCTGAACCTGGGGTGGGGAGGGGAATGGAGGTTCGCAGAACAAGACTGAATCCCCAGAAGGGCCCTCCTACTGCCAGGCACAGCCCAGTTTGGGTCCCTCCTCTTGCACCAGGGAGTTGCAGGTGTAGACGGTTCGACAGAACCTCTTTCTAGGCTCTTGTAGCCAAGTCATGGCCACCAGTCAGACTGCCTCCTGGCCATCCTGCAGGGCACAGAGCTCAGCAAAGGGGATCCACCCCTTCTACAGCAATGTCAGTCGGCTGACCGGCTTGGGCGAGGTAAGGACCCGGGTTCCATACCCTGCCCCACATGAATGTACAGCCCCGCCTGTTCCCTCCAGATAAATGCACACAAGGTAAATGCAGCCCTGATGCCCTCTCCCCATCCTGTCCCTGCAGAAGGTGGTGGCAGAAATGAACCGCCTGGGCATGATGGTGGACTTGTCCCATGTCTCGATGCTGTGGCACGGCGAGCCCTAGAAGTGTCACAGGCACCTGTCATCTTCTCCCACTCAGCTGCCCGGGGTGTGTGCAAGAACACTCGGAATGATCCTGATGATATCCTGCAGCTTCTGGTGAGAGACTGCCCTGGCCCTCAAACCTAAAGCAAGAGGTTCAAACCGGGAGCCCTTGAACCCGAGCCTCTTCTCCCTCAATTTCCTCAAACCCCAGGTTAAGTATCTTCTGCCCCCAAAACCCACGGTCCACAGCCCCTGAACTCTTGAGCCCTAGGTGGGGGTCTAGGTGGTAAGATACTCCACCACACCCGGAAACCCAGGGCCAAGACACCACCCAGACCAGGGCTGCGGCTCCTCCATTCACACAAACCCAGAGAGGAGACGACTCTGACCTCAACACCTTCCTCACAGGGGCCGAGAGAGTGAACAGGCAGCTGGCTGTGCTGGGGGCCAAGCTGACTGTCCACCGGTCCGCCCCTGCAGAAGAAGAACGGTGGCATCGCGATGGTGCCCTTGTCCGTGCGGGTGCTGCAGTGCAACCCGTTAGCCAACGTGCCTACTGTGGCAGGTGAGCCTCACCCTGGGCTCTCTGAAAACTCTGATTTGGAGCTGAAGCTGGGTCCAAACTTGGGGAGGACTTCAGAAGAGCCCCAGTGGCTTGACCCTCCTGTTGGCAATAGGTACAGCTCCCAAAAACCCAGTAACGGACGGTACACAGCACCTTGGTGCCATGTGGAACTGGAGCCACGGAATCAAAACTGCGGTACTGATGGGTAGCAGGGAGGCTGTCAGACACAGAGCCCGGGTGCTGCCCATCTGTGCCTCTGCAGGGGCTCCTAAAGCGCACTGCCCCTACCTCTGGCCAAGGGACTGGACAGCTCCTTAGGTCTCTGGGGTCTTCATCAGTTGTACTCTTGTTCCTCTCTCATCCTCCACACCCGGGGAAAGGAGCCCCCACAGGTTCTCAAGGAGACTGGGAGGCAGGGTGAATCGTGGGTGGGAAATGGCCCAAACAGGGGGCTCTGGGGTCCACTCCAAATCTGAAGTCCAGTCTAGAGCCAGCTGGGATCACTTCAGATCAAACCTCAGGGCCCTCGAGTTGGTACTCTCGGTGCCAGGCCACGAAGGAACTGGACTGTTTGGCCTACAGGCTGCAAAAAGGGGAATCAACAGAGGCCAGTCATCACCCCCACCCCTGCCCTGGAAGCCCCACACTGCTGACTTCCCATTCTTCAGATCACTTCGACCACATCAGGGCAGTCACTGGACGCAAGTTCATCGGGATTGGCGGAGATTATGACGGGGCTGGCCGGTGAGTGCTTCCCCATGGCTTGTCTCGGGCTGGCTGGGCAGCAGTGGGGCTTTCACAGCCACCGTGCCCACCACACTGTGGTCCTCATGGCCTTGACCATAGCCTCAGGTGTGCTGGCCCAACTGGTATCTCCCCTCTCCCAGGGTCTGCTTCCTGGGCTCTCCTGTCTGCTTGGCCCTACTCTAGGTCATCATATTTGTCTAAAACACCACACAGAGCTCATCTGCCCAGCATCTGCGCCCATCCAGTGCCAGCAGACCCACGGCCTCTGAGCAGACTCTTCGCAAGGTCTGGGCTGGGCTGACCATCGTCTCTGCCTGCAGCTGGGTCTGTGCATGCAGGGGGGTCAACCCAGTTCTTAAAAAGCTTTTCTTCTCTTTATAAATGGAGGCAAAAATTGCATTCAGTGAAAGGCATAGATCTTAACAGTACAATTCAATGAGTTTTGACGAATAGTCGAGGCGCTCTTGGGGCCTTCCTTTGAAGGATGAAGAGCAGGAGTGAATCATTTACTCTCTCCAAGTCTCCATTTTCCATATCTGACCAGGGCTGGGGTTCAGTGGACCCTGGACACATAGGGCTCTGGTTCTGACTCAGGACCAGGGAACAGGTCTGAGGCCCAATAGCTGGCTGGCTGGCGGCCACACAGGTTCCCACAGGGGCTGGAGGACGTGTCCATATACCCGGTACTGATAGAGGAGTTGCTGAGGCGTGGCTGGAGTGACGAAGAGCTCTGGGGTGTGCTTCGAGGAAACGTGCGGCGGGTCTTCAGACAGGTGGAACAGGTATGCTGGGCTGGGCAAAAGAGTAGCTCTGAGCAGGTGGTCTGAGCAGGTGTACGTGGGGGTGCTGTGAGAGGTGCTGCCCGCTGACTGCCGCCTCCAGGTACGGGAGGAGAACGAGGGACAGAGTCCCTTGGAGGATGACTTCCCAGATGAGCAGCTGGGCAGCTCTTGCCGCTCCGTCCTCCCACGTCTGCATCAGAGAGAGGATCTGGCTCCAGACCAGAAACTAACCAGAGCTGCGGTTCGTGGGAATCCCATTTTGTCACCTAAGTGGTCATTCTCAAAATCTTGCCCCCACATGGGCCCAGGCCTCACAGTTTTTGCTGCCTTCCCAGTCCTCATTGTTTGGCTCTGGTGATCCAGTTAATCCTGCCAGATGTCACTTTGGCAGCCACAGATACCCCACAAAGTTTCCTTGCATGCGAGCACAAACATTTCCTATGTATTATTCTCTTCTGATAATTCTTTCAATGTATCCCTTCTGGCTTTGTGCAAAGCGATTCTTTGTTTTGTACACGGGGACCACATCTGGGAAAACATCGCCGCACCCTCATAAGTGACAGGGGGAGACCCGAACTGGCCAAGCCATGACAGGAGCTCGCCGCTGCTGAGCTCTACAGATCCCGCCCCTTCCACACAGTTCGCCAATTCCGCGGCGAGCTCATCTTTCTTGATGTTCTTCCCTTAGGAGACGTGTACAATGCAGCAGGATTCTCAACCCGTTCCCCGTGGTCACTTGTGCTAGATGGAGCTTTGCAGTGTTCTGTGCCGGCCGTGGGCCGCTGGTGGAACACTGTGTGACAACTGCCTGCACAGGACTTCAGGGTTCATGAAAAAATGTCTGTCTTCCCAGCCTGACGCTGCTGAAAACCACGCTTTCCAGAGAAGGAGAGAGATCCAGCTGGTCCACACCTGCATACACATTTGTTGACATGTGCAGAGGACAGCAGGCTCTAGCAGGACCCACATCAGCCTAAATTCAAGAACTCCGGTGCCAGCCCTTGACAGCAGCTGAAGGGGGGTTTACAAGAGATGCAACCTCGAACCATACCCTAGGCTGAATCAGAGGTGCTGTTGGAAGAAATAGGCCGTTGTGTCACTTTCCCGAAGAGTTTGGCCACGAGAAAAGTCCCCCAGAGCCCAGCACTGTGGGAGAGGCCTCACCCACAGAGCAGGGCAAGTGTCCCAGGCAGGGTGCCCCGCGCCCGGCACCCCGCCAACGCAGCAGGAAGGTGCCCCCCCTACGCCCCAGACAACGGGAGCTCTCCCTTCCTCAATAATTGAGCTTCTCATCCAAAAGAGGTTCTCTTCCCACCCAAACATTAGAGCTTCTAAATATTTCAGGATCCCTGGGTTGTAGAGGGTCACTCGCCGTGCCCTTTGGATAAATGAAGCCAACGTCAGCTGCTTCTGGGCTGGCCTTGAACAAAACCATCAAGATGGAAAATCTCTGCTCCTGCCCTTCCTCCCGTCACCCCCCGTCAAGCCTTTCCTGCTGCATGCAATGACCCGGCTCTTTTGTGAGCAGGTGAAGAACACCCACGGTGCGTGCAGTTCTGTGGTCCCTGCAGAGATGAGGTGGGTGCGGGGGACCCTCAACCCTGCTGGCCTCTGCTGCCATCCCCAGGGCCCTTGATGTGGGCTTCAGCACAGCACAGCCAGCCTCAGGAGGCCTGTGGGACCACTGGGGCCCCGGTGGCGATCCCCTGGATGTTCCTGGGAACGCTCCCACGACTCCAAGGCCAGTCCTGCCAGCACCCAACTCCACCAAGCTGGCACTCCTTACCTTTTCCGGATTCCGTTCGCAGCTCCCTCCTCATACGCATTCTCAAAGCTTCCAAGAGGGGTGACCCCACTTCTCTGCTACAACTCCACCCTGAAGGCAGCCCCCGCCTGACAGCACCGCCCGCCCCCCCCCCCCCCCGGCAGGGCAGCCCTGAGTAGCTGCCCCTCCACGTGCACTGTCCGTTCCCAGGTCCCACGCCAGCCCGCCGAGGGGTGGAGCCTCCAGGAGAGCCGCTGTCCGCTCGCACTGCCCCAGCATCACCACCGCCACTTGCCGCCACTCTGCACTTGCCTCCTGTGTGCTTCCCCACCCCGGTCCCCTGCGTGGGTCCCCCGCTGCGCGTACACAAGCCTGTGCAGAGACAGAGCACAGCCACCAAGTCTGAGCCTCGCCGCTGACGTCTGTGCTTGGAGAGGCTGGAGGAAGCTGCTCCCCAGTCGGCTTCACCGCAGGGTCCTGGTACCCAGTCTGCCTCCAGCAGGGAGGTGATGGGACCCCACGGAAGGATGCCCAGAAGCTCTCCCGGCCCGCGGGGTCTGGGGCTGTTCAGCTCTCTAATGCTGGGTCCTTCGGAGATAAAGTCTTCAGTCACCTGCCTGGGCACCCCATCCCCTCTGAAGATACAAACTCAACCTCCTCCAGGGTCTTGGCCTGGAGGGAGGAGCCGCCCAGGGTCAAAGCCCATCCCTCTCTCTTCCCACCTCTAGACCTGTGGGAAGGGCTCAGGCTAAACTCCCGGTGCCTCTTCTCTCAAACCCTCAAATGATAAGAGAAGAGGTATGTCTGTCCACCTTGCAGGGTCCTTACTCCGCCTGCCAGTAGGCGACATGGTCCTGGAGGTGCTTCTTAAACTGCCAGTCTCACTGTCTTAGCCTCAGAGTTACACACGCCCAGGAAGGACCCCGGGTACACGGCGTCCCGTTACTCCCAACTCTACTCCTGAGCGTCAGGGTTAGCTGACAGCAGGCGACAACCCATTTCAGGGATTTCTCATTTCCAAGGGCTCTTGAATGCAGAAAGAGCCCTAAGAGTCAAAGGAATTTGGCTCCAGTGGTGAAGTTACAAGTCATCTGGCAAACACTTACAGCTGGAGGGCCAACTAAGCACCCCCTTAAATCTCACCACACAGACTCTGCTGATCCGGGCTGGCCGGTGTGGTTCTCCTAAGGTTGCTTGTGCTATCGATCATCTTGCTGTACCTCCCAGTTAAAGATACAGCCTTAGGAAGATGGCTGGACCCAGACCATCAGGCAATCATATTTACCCATTGACCTACCCTCTTCCTCCCTCCTTCCTCCCTCGCTTTGGAAGCTTTAGCGAAACATATTTCACTTCCCACTTTACAATGAAATCAGTAGCCTCTAAATAATGCACCTTGCATGGATAGGAGGGCAGGCAGTCTGCACACACACCTGTGCTGGTCGCTCTGCCCAGTGAAAGGGAGGAGCAGAGTATTCCCCAAGGGGCTTTCTCGGAGCTTCGGAGGCTGAAATTTGAGGGTTGACGGGGTGTACACGTCAGGAAGTGAAAGAGAGAGACTCCAGCTGCGGGAGAGGAGGGGAGAGACTCTCAGTGGTCTTCCTAGGTAGTGAGCTGTCGGAGCGAGTGGCATTCCTCCCCATCTCGCCCATGAAACTGTAAACACAGCACATGTCTCTGTGTCCTTTTCCTAACAATGGATTATTTTTTAAAATCTTTTAACTCTGTGTGTTGTTGTACAGGAGGGTCACTGAGGGATATATTTGAGGCTAGGACCCCTAACTCCATGAATAGCAAAGTTAACATCTGATGCAGCCAGGACGTTGCAAAGCCTCTTGGGACCCCAGGCACCCAGGATCGCTGTGCACGGAAGAGCCAGCTGCCCATTCGCTGCTCATCCCCCTGCAGGCTCCCCTGTCACTTGCTTACCTGGCCTCCTGTCTGGTATGTTCCCTGTTGCAGCTCACGGTGCTTGACTAACTGAGCCCGAAGCATTCAGAGCCTCTTCTGCTGGGTGCTCAGAGCACTGATCCCAAGAGCTGCACCACCAAAACAGGATTCTAAGGGTCGACAAAATGGGAAATCTCGCAGTTTATCCTCTTTCTAAGGACCCACTGTACTTTTTATTAGTAAAGCCTCTTAGATAACCTTTAAGAAAGACACCTGGGTTTTTTTCCAAACTCACTCAACTTTTCCCATAATGAAATTTTTATTAATATCCCGCAGACTTGTGCTTCACAAAAGCACTCAGGAAGTCTTTTCCAGAAGCGTATAGGTCGTGTCTGCAACAGTAGTTCTCGTGCAAATGCAGCAGTGAACTTTGCGTGACTGTTTCAAGGATGTTTAATGAAAGCCAAGAGCATGATTCCTAAAATGCAATTCAGTGAAGATAATTATACAAGGAAATAAACTAATATGGTTCAAGTCATTGGCCTTCTGGTAGACCAGTGAGAGGCATCTGCCTCAGACTGCCTACAGGGGTGGATGGGGCGGGGGACCTTGGATGGTCACTCCTAAAGGGCACTCCTCTCCCAGACTTTGTAAGTACTAAACAGCCCACAATTCGAGGTTAGACTCTCAGAGGGAAATCAAAAGCACTGTTATCTTGCTTTAATAATTGAGGATAGGATCTATATGCTTTGGAGAGGAGAAAAGCAAATGGCAGAGATGCCATCCAAGTAGGAAACTTGGTGAGCTAATCAGTATTCTCCCCTGAATGGAAGTCTCTATCCTCCTCCAGGACTGAGGCAGGGACGGACTTGCCTGAGGTCATATAGTGAGTTGGTAAGAGGAGAAAGTCACATCCAGTTCCCAGACTCTGTTCAGTGATTACTCACCCTACCAACAACCCAAAGACCACAGCTCTTCTTGAATATCTTGAACTGAGTTGTGGGCTTGTAAGGTGCCCAGAAGTTTTGTATGGTTTTGTTTTATTTCTAGTAAGTAGCTGGAAGTCTGAGACCACGGTTGATGCACAACCAGAGGAAAGGGAAGGAAAAGAGGAAAAAGTACATGAAGTGCGTCCTCCTGAACTCTTGCTATTTTGGTTTCAAACTTCACTTCTCCGTACTCTAACCATGAAAATACCGATGGTCATGGTGATGGCAGTGGCTGTGATTTACTGAGCACCCACTCTGTACTCTGTCCCGTCTTAAGCAGGCTCTCTTGATTCTCATGCTGGTTCTGTCTCATTTTTCTGACTTTTAAACCTTGGAATGTCCCACCCACTCCTCTTCTCCATCCTCACTCACTCCCTTGATGATCTCATGCAGCCCCAAGATTGTTAATGAACTACGCACTGATGATCGTATCCCAGCCCCGGCCTCTCCCGGGGCCCCAGATGCTCACACGCCTCTGTCTACCCATCACCTCCACTTGGGTATCCAACAGACTACTGCTGCTTAATGCGCCTGAAGCCAAATTCTTGGTTCCTGCACCCCACAACCAAAGGGTTCTCCTTTCACCCAGTTCTCCGTTTCAATATGTGACAACTCCAGTTTACCCATCGTTCAGGACAAAATCTTTTTTTTTATTGCAAAAGTGTTGTTTCTTTTTTCTTAAATTTTTATTGGAGTAGAGTTGATTTACAATGTTGTGTTAGTTGCAGGCTTACAGCAAAGTGAATCAGTTATACAGATACGTATATCTGCTCTTTCTTAGACTCTTTTCCCGTACAGGCCATTATAGAGTATTGAGTAGAGTTCCCTGTGCTATACAGTAGGTCCTTATTAGTTACCTATTTTATACACAGTAGTGTGTACGTGTCAATCCCAATCTCAGGACAAAATCTCGAGGTGTCTCTTTGTGTCTCACTATTCACCCAACCCACCCCTCATACTAGCTCATCCTACAGGTTCTACCTACAGAATATTCCAGATTCTGACGGTCACTTATCACCACGACCACTGCTGAAATCCAAGCTCTCTTCCTCTCTCACCTGGAGATGCAGTCACCTCCGACCTGGTCTTTTGGCTTCTCCACTTACAGTGTTGTTGTTTTCTTTATTGGAGTATAATTGCTTTACAATGTTGTGTTAATTTCTGCTGTACAATGAAGTGAATCAGCTATAGGTATATATATATCCCCTCCCTCTTGGACCTCCCTCCTCCCCCCCATCCCACCCTTCTAGGTGGTCACAGAGCACCGAGCTTACAGTCTTAAAAGCTACTTTCCACTGAACAACCAGAGTGGTCTTTCTAAAATATACATCAGGTCATTTCTCTGCTCAAGGCCACCAGTTGTTTCCCATCTCACTTAGAGTAACCCTGCCAGGCTGTATGATCCAACCAGCCCCTGCGTGCGTGCACACACACACACACACACCCTCTCTGCCCTCTTCTCCTTGACCCCCACTTTCCCACCCCTCCAGCCACACAGAGCTTCTTCATGCTCCTTGAATTTGCCAAGCACTCTCCCACTCCAGCACCTTTGAACTAGCTCTTTGCCGTACCTGGACATCTATATGGCACCTCATTTTCTTCCAGGTTCTGTTGAAGTATCATCTTATCAAAGATGCCTTCCTTGACTGTCCTTTAAGAAAAGTCATCCCCACATGCATACACTGTCTCCCCTACCCCTCAGCCCGGCTTTATTTTTCTTCTAAGTATCATAACCACCTGACACAGATGTCATTGCCGTTTTCCATCTTCCCATGTTAGACTATTAACATCCGAAGAGGAGAGACTGTTCTGTTTACTGCTTGATTTCCAGCACCTAGAATACGCCAGAGTATGGATTTATATGTTTATATTATTTGTTAAATCAATGAGTGCAGGTACCGTGATCCAATTTTACAGATGAAGAAACAGAGACTCTTAGAAGCTGATTACCTGCCAAAGACCAGTAAGCGGTAAGTTCAACCAGTAAGTTCATCAGACACTGGAGTCTTTGCCTTGGTGTCCAGTCCCCTGTGGTGCCACCACGTCCATCACATTCACAACAATAAGGCATCTCCTTCTCCCGACCTCTCTTCTGCTGCTTCCGGGAAACAAACTGCTCTCGGGAGGTGTGGTGGGGAAATGCACAAACCAGCAACAGGCAGAGAGAAGTACAGGGTGTGTGCGGTTTTATTGGTGCCACACACCCGGCCTCTTCTGTCTCTTGTAATCGAGTTGCTGAAATGTGTACGGCTGGCCCAGATTCCAGGGCACCTACTCCAGAGGAAAAGCGGGGCTTGCAAAGGAGGCTGGAGATGCCCACAGCCACTTTGCTGAGCCTCATCACACGCGCTGCTCAGGCTTCTGGATTAATCATGAGATGTGGAAAAGAGCAGGAAATCTACCTCCGTAACTGCAGCTCAGCTGGGTTCCTTAGGACATTTCCCAGCAAGCAGAGTGATCCCCGCTTTGCCAGTACTGCAGGCCCATCATTAAGCCCAAGATCCGCCATCCCCTCCTGGGAACAGAGTGCCTGACTCGCCCTCCCACCAAGACCTGCCGGGGGAGCCAGTGGACGCCCCTGACCCAGAGCTGCCAACAGATGCCGCCGCCCACCTGGCTGCCACAGGATGGGGCCGGGAGGGACAGGGCAGCTGGCCCCAGTCCGGCTTCCCGCTCCCCCTCCCCCGCCCCTCCCCCCCAGCGCTGACTCCCCCCAGCTCTCGTCAAACAGAACCAGCTCTGCTACTTACCAAGTGTAGCACCTTGGGCACGTTATTTAATCCAAGCCTCGGTTTCTGCGTGTAAAGTGGGATCAAGATCACGCTGACCTCCTAGGGCGGCTGTGAGACTGACCGAGACGAGGTCTACATGGCAGCCAGCACAGTGCTTGACCCGTAATGGAGCCGGGTAGGTGGCAGCTGTCATCAACACAGACTCAGAGGGCTGGCAGGGGTATCAGAAACCTTTCAGCCAGTGGGAGGCACTGCCAACTACACCCCTGGTAGGCAGGGAGAGCTGGACCAGTTGCCAGCCAGCCCATCCCTCAGTCTCTGGGGCAACTGCAGGGGTTCCTACCAGCCCCTCCCTCCTTCCTGCATCTGATTCCGATGCCATCAGCAGTCAGTGAGCCCAGAGGGACTCTCCAAAGCTCCCCTGGCTTTCCGGTTTCTAATTTCTACCATGATAACCTACTGTGGGTCCAGAGAAAGGCAAACTCTTGGCCACCTGAGGGACAGGGAGGCAAGATACCCAGTCTCGCTGTGGCTGATGGTAGACAGCACGATGGCAACTCAGGTTTCTAAGCCTCCAAAGACAGTGGGGCCAGGCATGTGCCTACCAGCTTGGGTGAGTCTATTGCTACATCTTGGGGAACTGTGTTAGCCGCCTGGCATCCTGTTGGTGACATGACCTGGCTCACAGTGAGAGTGTTAACACACAGAAATCAGCAGACGTTGCCAGTCAAGGTGCCTCCCTTACCCCAACCCCCAAGAGCTGGTGAACGTTTATCAGCCCACCACCCAGCAAGACTGTTCTCGCTCCCCACCCCTGCCTTGGTTGCTTGTAACTATTCCCCTCCCACTACACGCCCATCTCAAGTGTTCCTGAAATAAACCGCCAGAGACAGGTGATGAGAAGCCACTGGGGATGCGGGCAGGGGGGCTGACCCCCTGAGCCAGCATTAAGGCTCCGCCTCCCTCCTTTCACTGTCTGTGCTCCTTCTCGGAAGAAAGTTCACCAGCAGGTATTTGGATGCAAAGACTCATCACCAAGATCTTTGCACCAGTGCTCCGAGGTGCATGTGGAGCAAAGAGGCAACCAGGAAAATGACTCAGAGCCCCGGAACTCTGACCTCTAGGGGACCACCTAGGGTCACAGAGACTTGTGGACTCCGCCCAGACCCCATGGAGAGCCTTGTGAGGAAGAGCTTGTGGGGCTGGTGGAAAAGGAGGGCTATCCAGTGTCAGCCAGCATCAGCGAGCTCAGCAGAGACCTCAGCTTCTCTGGGGTCACATCTGCATCGCCCCTTGAGGAAGCTGAAAGGAATCCAGGGCAGCAGCCTTGAGGCTGAGGGAGACGGAGCATCTCTGCCCCCATGCCCTTCACCAAATGGACACTGGCCGTTCTGTCCCATCAGGAGCATCGCTGAGCAGCAGCAGCTTCTCCAAGGACCCGGGGGCCCCGGATACTGGGAGTGGCACCGCGGGACCCCCGATGGGCATCCCCCTCCCTCCCCCTCTCTCCCCCACGGAACCCCTTCCCTCCGCAGCAGTAGGTTTCTCCCTGAACTTTACCCTTAAGGGAATCTGGTGCATTCTCTCCTACAACATTTATGACCCACATCAATTTTTCATTCATCCCATCACTCAGCTTCTCAGGCGAGTTTGGAAACTTTCCCTCTGAGTTCTCCTTCTGCTGAGGGTGAGATGGGGACCGGAGTAAAGCCCCAGGGACCTGCTGCACCATCCGCCCCGCCATCCTCCTGCCCAGAGAGCCAGTGTCTGCCACGTTAACTGTCAGCCCCTCCGCCCCTCTTTCTAAGCCGCTCACAATCTGATTACACCTCAACGTCCAACCTTACACCCCACCTCTGCGGCCCCTGCCCCCCCCCCCACTTCTCACTGTGATCTGCAAACACAAAGCTTCCCCTCCCTCTCTGGGTGGGGAAAGGGGTTCCTATTGCTTCTGACCCTGTCCTTCCTTTGGTGCATCTGGCCCTGCCTCATCCTCCAAGCCCAGACCAATTCCACATCTTCCCCCAAGCCACGTTTCCCCTCATCTAATCCCCATACCATCTCCTTGCTCATCCCTGTTTCACTTCAGCCAGTAATTAATGACTCAGTATTTAGCTGTTCTTTAACTATTCTCTCTGGCTGAAATGTAAGCTCCCTAAAGACAGAGTCTGCACTTTCACACTTCTGTGGCCTGGTTCCCATGGGGCTTACGGTATATAGCACCAGCTATGTAGCAGGTGCTTCATAAATAACTAGATACATAAATAAATAGCAAAGAATAAAATAACATAATGAAATGATAAATAATAATATAATTATAAATAAACGATTTAATACATAACTTGGTGGAAATCATTTGGACTTTTCTCTAATTTCTACCATGGGTCTTGGTAGAAGACCCATGGTAGAAATTATTATAATTGGGTCTTGTTTTTATCTGGTCTAATCTCAGATGTAATGATGATAATACAGAGATGTTCTTATCTCTGAGAAATACGATAGTATGTTAATTATATTAATAATAATAACGATTGCTCCAATTTATTGAGCCCTTACTCTGTGCTGGAAGCAGCAAAGTGTTTTGCAGGCACTATCTAGCTGACCTTTCAGGTAAGTGTTGTTATAACCCCCATTTCACAGGTGAAACACAGAGAGGTTGTGACTTGTCCAAGGACACACAGCTAATACGCGTTAGAGCAAATGCTCAACAGCTGTAGCTCAGACCAGGGCCCATGCTTAAACGTCGCCTCGTTCCTGCCACAGCTAGTAGCCCTGCATCCCTACATCCCTGCGCACAGTCTCCAGGAGGGCAGCCTGAGGTGTGGACAATGCAGTAGCCACCAAAGGCCGGTGCAACCAGCCCAGCAAAAGAGGAGAACCTTCAGGTAAATATGGGGAATGAGCATAAACACTTATATCTGCTCCCGCCTGAAATACCAGAAATGTTACGTAAAGGAATAACAAAAGGGTCGCTCCCCAAAGACAGGGAGAGGAGGGGAAGCCACAGCATCAACACGATTCTGGAAGTCAGAGGGTGGGGAGAGGGTGGACCATTAGCGTGCGGGGCCGATGAAGGACCCGCAGTCCCAGGGTGGAGGCGTTCCGTCCTGGGGAAGATAGGCAAGGGCAGAGGCTGAAAACAGAACTGTCTGGACACTTTCTACAGAATAATCAAGCCCCCAGGTCCCCTCCTCGTACCCTGCACAGGCAAAGAACAACTCCTTTTCCTAGTCAGCTCAGGCTGCTATCACAAAATACCCTAGACTGGGCGCTTCAATGGCAAACATTTCTCTCTCAGTTCTGGAGGCTGGGAAGCCCAAGATCAAGGTGTGGCCAATTCATGGTCCTGTTGCAGATGGCTACCTTCTTGCTCTATCCTCACATGCCAGGAGGGACGGAGGCTCTCTGATCTTATAAGGTCACTCCCATCATGCGGGTCCACCCTCATCGCCTCATCTAATACTAATCAACTCCCAAAGGCCCCACCTCCAAATACCATCACACTGGCATCGGGCTTCAGCCTATGAGTCTGGTGGGGACACAAACGTTCAGTCTGTAGCACCCTCCCACCCTGCAGGATGGACTTCAGAAAAAGGCACTTGAGGCACATTGGCAGGCGTGGCTGAGCTATGAGGCTAAGGAAAGAAAATGAATGATGTCTGTCTACAGAGCAAAGAAACCTTCACCCCTCCTCACTCCCCATCACCCCCTTCCAGTCGCAGACTCCAAATGCCAACAACCAGATAGATATATATCCCAAGGCAGGAGGTCAGACAATATTCTCTCAAGAAACAGAATTCTCTGTTAACAAGCAGATAGCCCAGAGTAAATGGAGAGTCTCCCCATGAAAAAGCCCATGACCACCCCCATCCCCTAATAGCACAGCCTGGGAGGCATTGCCCCATCACAGTCAGAGAGCTTCACATCGGCTCAAGTCCTCTATTCTGAAACATTGACAGACAGCAAAGTATCAATAGGTTTTTAAAGAAAGCATTCAACATAAAGATCAAAAGAAAACAAAAAAAGATTTTTTTAAAATCAGGAAATAGACAAAATATGGAGAACAGAAGAAAATTTCCAAAGACCATCAGTATCTTTAGAGACACAGACCGATACTATTCTCATGAAACAAGAACAGAATGCTCTAATACCAAGATGGGGCAATTAGAGAATAAGAAAGCTCTTTAAGAAACAACATTAAAATAATGAATGTTAAACTGTTAAAAAATTAGTGGAAGATTCAGTTAAATCAAGTAAATATCCCAGAAAGTACTTTTAAAAAGCAACAGGAAGAGAAGAAACAAACAAATGAGCTATAGATAAGCTGATAGGAGAATTCAATGAGCAGTTCAGGGCGTCCAATGCTTAACTAGTAGAAGAAGTTCCATAAAACGAAAACAGGGAGGAAATGGATGGGGAGATAATAACATAAAGACATAAAGGAAATAGTATAGGAAAATTTCAATCTGGACAGATTAACAGGGCCCATTTAATAACCAATGCAATGTACAAAAAAAAGGCTCAGAGCAGGAAACCCTAATTATGAGATTTCACAATCAGGATAAAAATGATAGTTGAAGGAAAGGGAGAGAGAGAGAGAAAGGAAAAGAATGAGGAGGAAGCAGAGGAGGAGGGAGAGGGAGGGAGAAAGGAAGGTTATATATGATGAAATGAGGATCCGAATGTCATTGGATTTCTCAAGAACAATACCAGATGTTCGAAGGCCTTGGAAGTTCTGGGGGAAAATATGATTTTCAATTGTCAATCAAAATTAAACACGTAACCATCAACCAAGTTTGAGACATTTTCAGGCATGAGAGTAAGTGTTCTGTCTCCCATGCATTATTTCCTAGGAGGTACCAGAAGAGGAGTTTCAGGAATAAAGCATATGTGCGCACACGCACACACACACACACCCACACACATACATATATACATAAAACAAACTCAGGGGAAGCGGGAGGCAGGGAGTAAACCAAGAAAGAAGACCAGATCCAGGAAACCAGTGAGACATCAGAGAAACTGAAAAAAAGCCCCAAGACAACAGTCAAGTGCCATGCACAAAGAAGGGAGCAGAAAAACAGAAAGCTTCTGGAGAAAGAGATCCAGGAGTAAAAGTAGAACAACAACAACAAAACAACTGTTACCGTTCAGGGAGTCCCCTGGTGGCCTAGTGGTTAGTATTCTGGGCCTTCACTGCCATGGTGAAAAAAACAAAAAACAAAACCGTTGGTTTGCTTTTCTGAGCAAATCCTGATCAATACTAAATAAAGTAAAAGAAAAGAATTTCTAACTCTAGGAAAAACAAAACAAAAGGATGTATAAGAGCAAAAATATAACCAGAGTACAGCATGTCACAGCAACGACTGTGCACAGTCTGAATAGATTTGCATGTGGTTTTTGCCTCCTGACTTTAGTAAACCTCCTCGCTCCTGGGAACGCAAATTAGATTAAACAGCACAAGCGTTTTCAAACACAATAGTTTGGACAGGATGCACACAAAATGCAGAACAGATTTCCCAATCAATTCCTCTCATCATCTTTGAGATGGGGAATGTCAGCCCCAATAAGGAAGCACTTGTATAAACAGGGGGAGGAAGGAAGGGAAGAGTGGACAGAAGGTAAACAAGCTGAGGGTGGGAACAGAAAAGGAGCAAACAAACATCATAATTCCCCCAATTTTTCTTTGAAACCTGCCTAATTAGTTCTTCAGCTCTTCCTCAACTTTGGTTCCATGTTGGCTTTTCACCGTGGGAATAGACTGAAAGGAGGTAGAGGGAGGGAAGGGGAGGGATGGAGTTTTTCTTCTCTTTGTACCCTCACTACCTGGCCTGGAGCCTGGTCCGCGGGGCAAGAGTTTACTTTTATTTTTTAATTAAAAAACACAATTGTTAGTGAGCTTTCACATACAATATCTCAGATTATGGGAAATGCAGTTATTGCCCATACTGCCCTAGAACTCTTGCTGAATTTAGCATGGTGGTGCTGCCAGCTTAACCCCAGGAAGAAAGCTGGGCTCCTTAAAGACCAGCTGGCGAGCGGCAGCTGGGATGCAACTCTGAGGCAGTCTGAGCGATGCTCTTACCAGCCATGCTGTGCTGCGTCCATTGCCAGTGCCTGGAGGTCACAGCTCCCAGCCCCTTGGGAGAGAGCAAAGGAAATGAAAGATGAAATGGACAGACTCAAGAGCTGAACTCTGAGCAATTGCCTCCCCAGAGACTCACAATTCTCTGTAATTAACATAGCTAGCTGCAAGGAAAGCATGTGCATTGCTTTTGAAACTCATCTGGTAAACTTGAATTAAACCAGGGAGAGGGCGCTGGCTGGTATCCCTGGGGAAATGGGTTTCCAGACAACTAGACACTGGGGGTGAGCTAAGGTTGAGAGACACCTGGGCACTGACCCTGCTTTATCTGTCCACACCCATGAGAGTTTGGCCCTGCTGAGGAGTTTGGTGCAAGAACCAGGGGAGCCCCATGTTTGCAAACGGTCCTCTAAAGCCGTGGTTCTCTCCTGAATACCTGGAGGGGCTTTAGAAACTATTCATGCCTTGACTTCACTCCCAGAGATACCGATTACACTAATCTGGGATACAGTCTGGGTATCTCTGTTGTTTTCTTCTGTCTTCATTTTTTTTTAATCTTATTTACTTTTGAAGAGAGATTACATGTGTAAGGCACAGATTTTAAAATGTACACAAGGACAGTACAGTAAGTCTCCATCCAAGCCCTGTCCTCAGCCACTCACTTCTCTCAGAGGCAACTTCCAGAGATCATTTTAAAACCGACAAGAAATTATATATATTTACACATAAAATGAAAGTGTAGCATGCACTGCTCCCCACCTTGCTTTTGCTGTGTTATCTATATGCCTGGACCCTCCTTGCTTTTTAAAAAGTTTCCGCTATTGGTAACCTCTTGCACTAGTGTGGTACATGTGTTACAATTGATGTGCCAATATTGACATGTTACTATTAGCTAAAGTCCACAGTTTACATTAGGGTTCACTCCTGGTGTTGTACATTTCATGGGTTTTAACAAGTGTATTAATGACATGTAGCCACCATTCCAGTGTCACACAGAATAGTTCCACTGCTGTAAACATCCCCTGTGCTTCACCTATTCATCATTCCCTGCCCCCTCACCCCTGGCAACCATAGATCTTTTTATTGTCTTCATAATTTTGTCTTTTCCAGAAAGTCATATCCTTGGAATCATACAGTCTGTAGCCTTTTCAGATTGTCTTCTTACACTTAGCAATATGCATTTAAGATTCTTCCACACCTTTTCATGGCTTGATAGCTCATTTCTTTGTCTAGTTGAATAATATCCTGTTGTATGGCTGTAGAGCAGTTTGTTTACCCATTCACCTATTGAAGGACATCTTGGTTGCTTCCAAGTTTTGGCAACTATGAAGAAAGCTGTTATAAACATCTGTGTACAGGTTTTTGTGTGGACATAAGTCTTGAACGCATTTGGGTGAATTGCAAGGAGTATGACTGCTGGATCGTGTGCTAAGAGTATGTCTCATTTTGTACGCAACTGCCAAACTGTTTTCCAAAGTGGCTGCACCATGTTGCATTCCCACCAGCAATGAATGAGAGTTCCTGTTGCTCCACATCCTTGCCAGCATTTGATGTTGTCAGGGTGTTGGATTTTGGCCATTCCAGTAGGTATATATGCATCTCATTGTTGTTTTAATTTGCAGCTTCCTCGTGACATAGGATGTTGAGCATCTTTTCATGTTCTTATTTCCCATAAGTACGTAAGTCTTCTTTGGTGAAGTGTGTGTTCAGGTCATTTGCCCATTTTTAAATTGGGTTGCTTGTTTCTTATTGCTGAGTTTTGAAAGTTCTTTGTGTATTTTGGATACTAGCCCATTATCAGATACGTGTTTTGCAAGCATTCTCTCCCAGTCTGTGGCTTGTTGTTTCATTCTCTGAACAGTATCTTTTGCAGAACAGAAGTTTTTCATTTTAATGAAGTCCAACTTATCATTTTTTCCTTTCATGGATTGTGCTTTTGGTATTGTATCTAAAAGTCATCACTGAACCTAAGATCACCTAGATTTTTCTCCTGTGTTGCCTTCTAGGACTTTTATAGTGTTGCATTTTACATTTGGGACGATGATCCATTTTCAGGTAATTTTTGTGAAGGGTACAAGGTCTGTGTGTAGATTCTTTTTTTAAATTTTTTTTTTTTTTTGCATGTGTATATCCAGGTGTCCCAACACCATTTATTGAAAAGACTATCTTTCCTCAGCTGAATTACATTTGCTCCTTTGTCAAAGACCTGTTGACTCTATATACCCAGAAACCTGGGTATTTGGGGGTAGTTACCTCCCACCCCCAGGTGATTCTAATATGTAGCCAGTGTGTGCATTGTTAATATAAGTTCCTCTGGGAAGGTAATGTAAGCCCTGTATATAAAAGGGCAGCGGCTTAAGAAGAATCCACCTGCTTTCTTTTTTTTTTTTTAAGATTGATTGATTGATTGATTGCTATGTTGGGTCTTCGTTTCTGTGCGAGGGCTTTCTCTAGCTGCGGCAAGTGGGGGCCACTCTTCATCGCGGTGCGCGGGCCTCTCACTATCGCGGCCTCTCTTGTTGCGGAGCACAGGCTCCAGACGCGCAGGCTCAGCAGTTGTGGTTCACGGGCCCAGTTGCTCCGCGGCATGTGGGATCCTCCCAGACCAGGGCTCGAACCCGTGTCCCCTGCATTGGCAGGCAGATTCTCAACCACTGCGCCACCAGGGAAGCCCCCACCTGCTTTCTTAATTCTGGAGGGGAAAGTGTCACCAGCAGCTGCATGTCCTGTTAAAACCCCAGCTCCAAGGAAAAACCACCCCAAGGTGTGTTGCCTCTGCTCCTACATAAACTGCCTTACTTGCTTTAAGAGGAAGATTCCTAATTAAATAGGTTGGGAACGTATAGTGTGTGTGTGTGTGTGTGTGTGTGTGTGTGTGTGTGTGTGTGTGTGTGTATGTGTGTGTGTGTGTGTGTGTGTGTGTGTCTGCAGCCTCCTCCTTGCAATCCTTAAACACCTGAGATCTGCACAGGGGTTGAGTATGGCCAGGTGCTCTGCAGGGCATGTGGAAAGCTTAGGCTGGGAGTCAGAAGAGAAGGAGAGGAGGACAAAACGTGGCTGGAGAAGGGAGAGGATGCAAACTCTCCCAGACTAGAGAAAGTCCCCAGGGCTGTTTCCAGCTAAGGGCTTCATCAGTTCCTGTCAAATCACCCCCTTGGCAGGGATAACATGCAGAAGCAAGGCCCTGGTGGGGAGAATGAAGTCAGGGCTTCGATCCTGGGAGGTTAGGAAGACAGAGCAGGAAGAACAGGGCTGGGGAAGCAAGGCAGCCTTGGTGCTGGTGGCAGAGCCGAGGGTCTGTAGCCGGAGGCCTGGTCCAGCCCTTGGGCCACCCAGGCAGGAAGGAGATTACACAGCGGAGAGGGAGCCAATGCCAGGGACTGGGGGAAACTGGGACCAAGGCAGGAGCCAGGTGGGAACCAAAAGAAAAAAGGTTGGTCCCTGGCGCCTGGCACACAGCTTTCAGTAAGGGTCTGTGGAAATAATGAGTGAATAAGTGAATGACTTTGAAGATTTAATCACTTTAAATCACCCTTCCTGTGATCATCATCATATAATCTCTCTCCTTTATGGGGTTCACATCCATGCTAGATGGTTGCCTATAGGGTAAATATTATTCCCATATATTATGGGCTGAATCGTGTCCCCTCAAAAAGAGATGTTGATGTTCTAACCCCCAGGACCTCAGAACGTGAGCTGATTTGGAAACAGGGTCTTTACAGAGGTCATCAAGCTAAAATGAGGTCATTAAGATGGGCCTTAATCCAATATGATTGGTGTCCTTGTAAAAAGAAGTTTGGTCACGGAAACTGATACACACAGAGGGAAGATGATGTGAAGACACACAGGCCATGTGAGTGGGGTGAAGCAGCTACAAGACAAGGAACCCCAAGGACAGCTAGCAAGCTCCAGAAGCTGGGAGAGGCGAGGAAGGATTTTCCCTAGAGCCTTCGGAGGGAGCATCGCCCTGACACACCTTGATTTCAGACTTCCAGCCTCCAGAACTGTGAGACAATAAATTCTGTTGTCTTAAACCACCTACTTTTGGGTACTTTGCTACAGCAGCCCGCAGAAACTAATACACCATGTTAAGGTGAAAAAAATTGAGGCGGAGTGATATTCTGTAAATTGTCCAGGTTCACCCAGGCAGGAAGGGCCACTATTGCTATTTGAAATACAGTCTTATTTCTGCAAATCTTTCTTCCACTCTACTAAGAAAGTGTGATGTGGATCTCAAGAAAAAGATGTTTCCCAGCCATGTTTAACCAGGCCCATGTAGACCCAATTCATCATTTCCATCATGATTCTGCAGTCTAGCATAAAGAAACCCTTCTCAGAGGTCAGTACCTCCATAGAGCATATTCCCATCTGATGAGCTACTCCTTCCTGCTCATATAAAAGGAGATCTTCAGTACGACACTTGACCCAATTACATTTGGGAATGA
This sequence comes from Balaenoptera borealis, assembly GCF_965194805.1. Classification (NCBI taxonomy): domain Eukaryota; kingdom Metazoa; phylum Chordata; class Mammalia; order Artiodactyla; family Balaenopteridae; genus Balaenoptera; species Balaenoptera borealis. Next base: position 363,590 of record NW_028123488.1, on the reverse strand, counting down.
AGTACAGAATCAGGACATTTACTGTGACAGTCATTCCAAGGGAATATTCTCTTAAAGACAAGGTCAAAATGGGGTTAAACTCAGAACTTAAAAACCAAGTCAACAGTGTTCCCTGCAAATCACTAGCCTCCAGGGCCTCCCCTAGGGGGACCAGCATGGAATTTGGTCCTAAAGAAGGGATTGACAAATACACACTACTATATGTAAAATAGATAACTAATAAGGACCTACTGTATAGCCCAGGGAACTCTACTCAATACTCTGTAATGACCTAAATGGGAAAAGAACCTTAAAAGAGTGGATACTTGTATATGTACAAATGATTCACTTTGCTGTACAGCAGAAAGTAACACAACATTGTAACTCAACTATACGCCAATAAAAATTTTAAAAATAAATAAATAAATAAATGATAAAATACTCCTAAAAAAAGAAGTAGGGCTGTGTACAGGAGCTCCCCTGAAGTGATGAGGAAGGCACATGTCTAAAGAATGAGCTCATGGAAAAGTGTTTTTTTTTCCAAATACAGAAACCAAGAGTGGGGTGAAATGAGGATAGAGTCAGGTGGAGTGGGGATTAGACTGGGACCCCACAAAGGCAAGGGCAGGAGGGCCCTCAGCCGTTCCTGTCAGCTGCTGGGAGTCTGCACTGGCTTTAACAGCCGTGCCCATGCTGGGTGGCTGCCCTGGGGGACAATCCCGGCGGCCACTTCCTCACCATCCAAGAGGACTTCCCTCTGGCAAGAGCTGTAAACACCTCCTCCCCATCTGTCCTCCCTCGCCCTGACTGCCCTGCAGAGGGGCACAGCGCTGAGCAGGCAGGCGCACAGCAGGCATCACTGAATGAATGATGGCGTGCAACCTGCAAACCATCTAGAATGCGAAAACCACAAAGGCACCAAAATGGCACATCCATCAACGGAGTCTTCCCAGGCTATGTTCCTTTTCCCTTGAAGCTGTGAGCAGACAACCACTGTATCCAAAGGGAAAATGAATGAAAGGTGAGCATCATGTAGAGTTTACTGATCAAGTAAAACAACCAAGAAAATGGCATGCTGCCACCTCTATATAAGTGTTATTATATTGCAGGGTGAATGAGCTGCAATGGTCAGTCATGCTCATAGATGACTTCTATTGGTAATGTTCTTACCCAGAACACCAAGTTTCAGAGTTTTGTTTGCTTGCTGTTCTGCATTACTTATAATTGACATCAATGATGACTCGTTTCTCTGTATTTCCCAGCTCTCATTTAATCAAATATCCGTAGCATCTTGAAGTAGAACTGGAAAATTAGAAGTGTTCTATTTGAGCGTCTACTTAACACAGAAAATTAAACCCCACAATACACACACACACACACACACACACACACACACTGTCATCAAGCAGCTGCCACCAGCTCACTTCCCCCAGGTTAGATGCCCTAGGAGAGAGCCCAGATGTCAGAAACTCCAGGTCTCTGGCTGTGGGTACCTGCTCCCAAGGTCATGCTCACCTACAGGGAGAGGAAATGAAGGGGAGGGGAAATGTTACAGGGAGAAACCTTTGGGGGAGAATCTTGGATTTGAGAAATAAGATGAGATGTTTAGAACTGGGGGTGGGGGAGAGGAAGAAGAAAAGAGATGTCTTGATACCCTACTCTTCCTTCTAACCCATCTCTGGCCCCAAACGAACTAAAGCAGATATACATTCCCAGGCAGCCTTGGCAACAGCTAGCTCCGTGGCCAGGAGAATTCTCTCTCCACCTGTCTGAAAATATTATCTTGCTGTTGCCAGATGTTACTCTAACCAGAGACAGAGCAGTCCCAGACCCCAGTTACAGATAAAAGGCTCTTATGAGCAAATACCTGGGAGGCAGAATTTCCTCATGTGAATGAGTTTCTGTCAAAGTGCAAAAAAGATTAGATATCTTTTTGGATAGAGCCAGCCAGATGGCAAAGAATTCAAGCAAGAACAAAACAAAGAGGAAGAAAAGGTCAGGGAGGAAGAACTACAGACATTGGATTTTCTGATTCAGCATTTGGCTAACAATTGATTCTATTTCCAAAGGCAATTTGAATGTTTTTGTTCTGTGAGTTTTCATGTATTTCTAGCCTCACTACCTTTGTGTCAAAATACCCGCAACCTGATGGATTCCTTTTCCTTTCTAAGCCATGAGACCCTGTGGATCTATCTGACAGTGTTCCTTGCTGTGTACCTTGTACTGTACTTTGGCCATATTAACCTCCTCTCTTACTAAACCATGAACTCCTTGCAGGCAGGCAGCATCTGTGCCTAGCTTCTGTCGTTTAGGTAATTTTGGGTACAGCAGAGTGGGCAGGAGGGATCTGTTCTCAGGGATCCCCAGGACCACTCTCAGGTTCCGTGTTTCTCTAGCAGGACTCACAGAACTCAGAAAAGCGATGATATTCACAGTTGTGGTTTATGATAGCAAAAGGATACAGGTTACAATCAGACAGGTAAAAGACACATAAGGCAGAGCCCAGAAAAGAGACCACACATGACCTTGTAGTTGTCCTCTCCCCATGCATTTACACAGTGTGGAATTCTCCCAGCAAACAATGTGTGACAACACCATGGAGCATTGCCATCTGGGAAGCTCACCTGAGCCTTGGTGTCCAGCATTTTTATTGGGGGCCAGTCATGTAGGCATGGAGTGTCCACAGAGTTGAATTTGGTTTCTTAGTCTCTGGTCACTCCAGAGGTCAGACTGATAAGGTCCCCACCATAAATCACATTGTTAGCATAAAGAATCTGGCCATGGATCAGGGCCCCAGGTAAACAGAGATACCTGAGATCAGGCAGGATATTTAAAAGGTTTAGAGTATATCTCCCAGCAGCTGTCAAGGGGCAGAACTTCCCAGCAGCTGTCAAGGGGCAGAACTTCTCTGGAATGTGTAGGGTTTGGACAATCTGGACCTGCTGAGTCAACCTTTTATTGTACAGGATCAAAGGAAGATAAACTCTTCACCACAGGTTCATGTTCTGACCAATCGCAGGGGGTTTCTAAGCAGGGCCACCTAGGCTTCCAAATGAGAACCAGTTCTGGCTGAGGCTGAAGTCTACCTAAATGAGAACAGAGAGCTTCCTCATGTTGAACTTTCTAAAAGACTCTGTTTAAGAAATGAGCATGTTTGCAAAACAACATCTCTCACCTTTGTTGAAGTTTTTACCTATGAATTTCATGATTCTTGGGCAAACATTAAAAAGGACTTATGTGAGCCCTATGTTTCGATACGCCAGACATACTTGCTTTCTCTAAATGCAGTGGGATTCCACTGTAATAAGGATTGAAAACATAAAATGGAATAACCTAGATCAAAAAGAGAATTCAAAATACCTCTGAAAGAAAGTGAATGGGAGTTAGTGGATGGATAAAGTAAGCCAAGAAAGAGATGGCCTGGATGAGCAGTTCTCAAAGTGTGGGCTGTCGGTAATGTCATTATTATATTTTCATGATAATACTAAGATCCTATTGGCCATTTTCATTTGTTGACATTTGCATTGATGGTCCAAAAGTAATGGTGGGTAAAACTGCAGAGGTCTCATCATGAATCCAGGCAGAGGTACCATACTGTCCCGGAAGTCATTGTATTATTCACTCCCATGCACCTGCAGGAAAAAAGTCAATTTCACCTAAGGATGTTACAACAATTGTTACAGGTTGAAACAGTAAAGTTACTAACTGTATTCATTTTGACCTTTAAGTTTCGGTGTAGAATAGAATATGTATACAGAATTATCTAGAAAGGCTACTAAAATACTCCTCCCTTTTCCAGCTACATATCTGTGTGAAGTCACATTTTTCTAATACTTCAACCAAGATTGAATGCAGAAGTAGAAATGAAAACCCAGAGGCCTTTTATTAACCCAGACATTAAAGAGATTTGCAGAAAAATGAAACAAAGCCACCCTTCTCACTAAACTGCTTTGATTCGGAAAATGTAGTTATTGTTCATGAAAAAATATGCTTTTTTCTGTTAACATGCAATGATTTTATTATTGTTATTTTTAAATCAGTGAATACATAATTATTTTTAAAATTTCTCGGTTTTAATTTCTGATTCAGTAAACATTGACAGATACAATCCAGATAAGTAAAAGCTCGCTAGCATCCTCAATAATATTTAAGAATGTAGAGTCCAGAGACCAACATGTTTGAGAACGTCTAGCCTAGATCATGCTTCTGTCTGTCTGTCTGTCAGTCTACCTGGAGATCTTGAGGGCTGAGTCACCTAGAGGGGTAAGACTGAGAAATGAAGCTGAAAGCTGAGGATCAAAGACAGGTCTATATGGGGGATGGTTGTATCCCACCCACCCCTTCCCCATGGAGCACAGACAGATCTTTCTAGAACCACTGCCTCACTCTGCCCAGGACTATCCTGGATTTTTACTGAAACTCCCACCATCTGGGAAATCCCTCCCAGATCTGGAAAGTCTGGGGGGAAAGTATAAAACCCATACAGTGACCCCCAAAATAGGGACTGAAGCAGCAATATCTTTAACGTCAAGTGGACGTGGCAGAGATTATTTACCTTCATAGATGTTGTCATTGTCATTCACCTCTCCTGACCGCTGATGTTGGTGACCACCATTTGTGGTTCACTCATTAGATCCTCTGTGGTTTCATCCCCCGAGCGATGAGATTCCAGTGTGCAATTCAAATGCACTGGAACTTTGACTTTGCCCGTGAAGTAATGGCTGTGCTTTGTATTGGGATAGTGCTTGTTTAACTTTTCACACTGTGAATACTGTGATCGTGTTTTCTAAGAGTTCATGCCATCAAAATGAGAACAATGAACTCACACCCGCATGACCCAGACATCACTGAACGAGACTAAACAGCTGTGTTATTGTAATGACAGACAGAAGGACGCATACAACTGGATCAGGGAAATAAATAACCAAAGCAGGGCACACTGCATGACATGCCAGAAAGAGTTTGGTCATTGTGGAGAAGAGGGCACGAAAGTACTCCTAGAGACTGGACCTCAAACATCTGGGATGAGACAGGCAAGTACTTCTAAATCCATCCAGTTTTTTGTTTCCCCAAAGACACCAATGCTCAGTCAAAAATAGTGACTGCTGAATTATCTTGAGTACACCATGCAAAAAAGCTCAGAGTGTTGTATTCTTCTTTTGATTGCTCCATGAAATTGAGTAAAGTAGTAAAATTACATTTTCTGATCAAGAAGATGCAACTGAAATGACCTGTGGGCAAACAAAAGGGAACATTTTGATAAATTTTGTGTTGGCCCCTAATGCTGTAGCACTCCACTCATTCTGTAAAATCTTACCAGGGATTATGCTTTTTACTGTGCATCAAATGAAGCATCAAATTGTAGCAACTAAAAAATTCTCCCCCTAGTTCTTAGGCACTTTGATTTCAAAAATGGAATTTCAAATCATTTTAATCAACAATCCTGTCCAAAAAAAAACTCAGCTTCCCTCCTCTAGCTGCATATTTGGCAGACAACACAAATGTAAATTTTGGCAAATTCCATTTCCTGCATCAAGTTCTTACCAAAGAAAATGAAAGATCTCAGCTGTCAAATGTCCTTCACACCTCGTACAGAACACTGCTTAAAAAAAAAAGATGTGGGGCTTCCCTGGTCGCGCAGTGGTTGAGAATCTGCCTGCCAATGCAGGGGACACGGGTTCGAGCCCTGGTCTGGGAGGATCCCACATGCCGCGGAGCGACTGGGCCCGTGAGCCACAACTACTGAGCCTGCGCATCTGGAGCCTGTGCTCCGCAACAAGAGAGGCCGCGACGGTGAGAGGCCCGCGCACTGCGATGAAGAGTGGCCCCCGCTCGCCGCAACTGGAGAAAGCCTGCGCACAGAAACGAAGACCCAACACAGCCAAAAATAAATATAAATAAATAAATAAATTTATTAAAAAAAAAAAAAAAAAAAGATGTGATTTGCTTACCTGTGTGATACTGAGGCTTTCGGAATGAAAAGTTTTTGATCACTTTGCAGGTTCTTCAGAACATGCGGAAGCACTTAGATTTCTGATATTTTGTAAGGAGGTCTCTTCTTGCTACAAGATGGCTATTTTTGTTGCCAGCCACAGAAATTAAATTAAAAGATTGTCCTCCCATATAATCATGTTCTCTAAATGTGGGACAAGAGGAACGTAGAAACACAAGAGTGCTTGGAAACACACTGGGGATGAGAATGGAGAAGAGGATTACAGTAAAACAGAAATGTATGTGCTGTTTCTGCAAAACGGTTTGATGATCTATGAAGAGCCCGTAAGCCTCCTAGAAAAGGTGAGACTCACCGCATCTGAGTTGTTTGATGTGAAACGTAGGTTGCAGTAAAAAGTCACACAGAAAAAAAGAAATGACTCATTTTTGGGAAATAAGACTACTTCCAAACTCAAAAATCTGTTACTGGAAAGGAGCAGCCAAGTTAAATAAGAGTTTCTTATTATGTTTGCTAAAACCATAACTTATTTGAAATCCAGCTTTGATTTCACAAGTTCAAATTACTTCTGTGTTTTTAAAGTATTTTTCCCCCACAGAGAGAGATTTAATTTATGATGACACCCGACGTGCTTCAGAGTGTTTTAAAATGATGGACATTTTGGAGATGGCCAGCCTATATGATGAAATTATAAATGCAAGGGACCTGATTAGCAGAGAGCTGGTCCAACAGGAAAAGTCCATAGCTACAAAGTGAATGAACATTTTGGGACAGCTGCATACAAGTCTACAAACCTGCTAGTGCTGGTAAGTAAAAATCCTAACTATCCTATGGCCAAATGCCTTTGTTGAGGGGTTATTTAGCTTGAGGCCATCACATTGGCCTGACTCCAGAAATCAGTATAATGTGGGCTTAATAAGAGCACTGCGAGGCAGTGAATTTTGACAGTATTCAGTTTTACTACTACGTAAAAGAAAAGAAGGCTTTTTATTTAAAGCTGGAAGCAATTCAAGGAATTCCCAGGTGGTCCAGTGGTTAGGACTCCGCACTCTCACTACCGAGAGCCCAGGTTCAATCCCTGGTTGGGGAACTAAGATTCCACAAGCCACGTGGCATGGTCAAAAAAAAAAAAAAAAAAGCTGTAAGCAATTCAAAGAAGCATTATTGGAAAAGGAAACAGAAAGAGTAAAAATATCCAACTGTATCAAGGGACGGAAAACGTATGTCATTGTCGTTTTTATTAAATATAGGTAATAACTATTTAATTATTCCTATTGTGTTTCCCTTTTTAAAAAAAACCCCTCACATTTATGCATCTTAGGAATACACAATAATATAGCCTAAAAAATGAAAATATACAATAAATAGTTTCCAAGAAGGGGTAAGATAAATTGTTGTATCAAAAGAGAGAAATATTATAAAAATGTAATTACATTTTCTTACACAGTATTTGTTTAATTACTATCAATTAATTTTAATTTTTTATTTATTAGTAATTCTTTTACTATTAAATACTACTCATTGCCACTGTTGTCTAGTCCTACTGTTATTTTAAGTAATAGCATGTATGTAACAGAAGAGTAAATATTACGGAATGACCTAGAGTTGCAAATAAACACCTGTTTTTCGTATTTTTGTGTTAAATTATAACACACTTAGGTATAATTATTTTATATTATACTATTATGGGTTTTGGGGGCCTGTTTTTTGGTTTTCTTTTGTTTTTAGTCTGGTGCAACTGTGTCCCAAATTGAGGCTCTAAAAAAATTGATTACCCTACCATTATCACCAATACAGCACTACCCAAATCTTCTCTATATAAATCAGAGAAATCTGGGGGGAAGTTAGGTTGCTAGTGGGAATACTGATGACCCAGAATAAGGGCTTTTTTCAGGGCTAGAGATGGAGGAGGCCCCCAATCTCCCAGCTGACTCCTCTCTCAGGTGACGTAAAACCTGCCAGTTCACAAGCCCCGCTCTGCCTCGTGCAACAGGCCTGGTAAGAATCCCTCCTGGGGGGAGCGGCCTCTCCGGGAACCAGGCTGCTTGCACAGCACCAGAGGAAGCCTCCCAGGCTGCACAGTCCTTTCACGTTAAATGTGAACAGGAAACCAGAGACTGTCAGGTAGACAAAGAGAATCAAGTATCTTCATTCTGAACAAGATTTTAAAAGAGATTTTTTAAAAAGAAGAAGAAGAACCAGAAGAAACAGAAAAAACTCAGGGAGCAAGGAAGCACTTTTAAAGCATCCTATTCAAAAAGATATTTTCCATCCCCAAACAATGAAAACGTGCCATTAAAAAATACATAATCAGAAAGTCAGAGACTTTAAGTATGGCTGATGAGGGCTGAGACAGTTCAATGAAAGTACCAGAGAACAAAACAGAAGAAATCTCTCAAAACGTAGAGGAAAAAAACAGAAATACGAATAAAGAGACATGGGGACTAATTCAGGAAGTTCATCTAATAAATGTCCTAGAAAGAGAGCAAGAGTTTAAGAAACGATCAAAGAAGTAATAAAAAATAAAATTTTCTCCAGATGAAGGTTACAGGGGCCTACTGAGGGTACAACGCAACAAATGAAAAAGACCTAGACCTATTCTTGTGAAATTATAGAGTATGAAAGATAAAGAGAACACCCTGAGAACTTCCACTGAAGAAAAATAAATTACCTGCAAAGAAACAAAAATCAGATCCTCTTCAGCATCACTGGTGACTGGAAGATAACAGAGCGATGCCTTTCGATTTCTAATGGAAATAACTTTAATCCTAAAATGTATCTACCAGGAAATAAGTGACCAACTGTGAAGAGAGAGAATAAAAGTAATTTGAGATGTTCAAGGACTCAGAAGGTTTATATCCCATGCATTGTTTCTTTGGAAGTTCTGGGAGTTCTCCAGGAAATAAAGGGGAAGGGAGAAGGTGGAGATTCATTGTCTGAATTTCATGGGTCTGTCGGACTGAAGAGCCCCTCGGCACCGGCCCCCATGCGCATAGCTCTGCCTCTGCCTCTGCCTCATCCCTGCCACCCACAGTTCATGACAGCGAACGGGAGGCTTTACCTTGCTTTAAAATGAGGCGCAGAGATTTTTCTCTACTGTCACAGGTATGCCTGGAACAAGAGTACAGTTGACTCTCACATTCTTTTCACTAATGAAAAAGAAACAGCAGGGTGACTCGTACATTGGAGGATACACTATTTTCTTTGGAATGTTTTCGTTCTTGCATTTTGGAACAGGTGTGGCCTCTGTTGAAAGCAACAGTGGGGTCATACTCAGCATATGTGACACGTGAGGAACTGGAAAACTGCTCGGCGTCCCCTGCCTTCAGTGTAAGGGGTGTGGGTCCATCATCTTGGCCCTCTCCGATGCCAGATCCTATGCGTAAGTATTTATGGTGTACTGGCTTTTTTCTTTTATTCAGTTTAGGCTAGAAATAATGTTTTGGCTTAGAAACTCTTTGACTGAACTATGACATAATAGGATAAGGATAATTGTGTCAAAAATAGCCTCTTGATGTCCTCCTTTGGCATGAAGAATTCCAGAGTCAGTTCGCTGTGGATCACTGAGAACTGACCATGTTAATCAGAGGTCAACCATCTTCGATAAGTTCTTTCCTTTGGGCGCAGAGTGGGGGGCCCACTCCAGCGACTGGGGTTGGGATGGTGAGTGCAGGGCAGCTACCATCTCACGGGGGTGAGCTCGTGCTGGCTGTGGCCGCCTAAGGCTGGGCCTGGGGGTGGACGCCCAGACTGGCAGCCAGCAGTTTTTGTAAACAACCGGGAGGGGGATTGTGCTGGTGGCTGCCAGCTCAGGCCAGTGAAAACCAACCCGTTCGCCGCTTTGGGTGGCGTGCCACAGGTGGCCAGTGCTTCATAAGGACACAGCCAGGCCTTATGGGTCCATGTCACCTGCCTGTACCAGGGAGTTGGGGTGTGAGCCTCAGAGCTCAGACCTGGGATTTGGGAGCTGAGCAGAATAAATCTCTTGAAATCTAAACTGACATACGACATTTTAAAATTGGGAAAACAAACAGCTCTGAAAAGATTTGTAGGATTGTAGCTGAATAGTTAACATGGAAGACATGTCATAGAGAGGTTAGGAGCAGGGGTGGAATAATCCCGTGTTGATTCAGTGAGAAGCGTTGGACAAGGCATTGAATTTCCCTGTTTACCCATCTGTTTAAAAAACAAAATGGGAAAATGACATCTCCCAGAGATGTTTGGAGATTTGATTGATGTTCGTAGTGTGCCTGGATAGCTCTCATGAAGTGTCCAGTAAGAGCAAAATATGTCATAAGAACTTAAATATCTACACAAACTAGTCTGAACCATCTTGAGTAGATAAGCAGTTCTGTGTCTTTGATCCAAGTCGTACTTATTAAGGCAATTTGTATTTTTCAAAGAAAGTTCCGTGTTACTTCTAATTTTCTTTTGAATATCAGCTATGTACTTGGGGTCTTTAACTGTCAACTTGAGCTTCAACACGATTGATAGATGGTCTGTCACCTATAAAGGACAACTTACCAGTTCCAGACAGCCAGGCAAGGCAGTTAAATACACTTCAACATGCTTCTTGCTAAGGACGATGCCTTTTGCAAATATTTGAGATATTTGTTCTCAGCTGTAATTTATTAGTGAACCTGTATCCTCATAGCGACTCCTTGGGAGGTGCAGAAGACAAAGCCAGAAAGCAAACGAAATTCGTTCATTATATATCAAGAAAAGAGCTTTCATTTACGGCTCTTTGTTGGTAGACTTACTGGTACGCGTCTTTGATGCCTGTTTAATTTCACGTAGTACCACGTCTAATCACGCTGTGTAAATAATCTGACAGAATATCCCTTGACTTGGTTTTTCCTTGTGAAGAGCAGACAGCACTGCCACCTTGTTGCCAAAGTTTTGTCTGATTTGAAAGTGCTTAAAAATCAAGTGAACGCCTGCTGTGAAAAAGAGCTTACTCTCTCTCCCTCTGTCAGTACTTGCGAAAACAGGAAAACAGCGTAAAAGGAGATAGCACCATGGGACTGAATTCAATAATTAGCATAATCATGATGCTCCGTATTGTTCCCCAGGGCACGCCCCTTGGCCAGATCTCCCATTAAGAGGACACCAATGTTGTCCCAGCGAAGAAATCCCCGCACGCATGATGCAGATCAGCGAGTTCCTGCCCGCTGCGCCGGTGCAGTTAATTTTAGCCAGGGTTTGTTCTATGAGTTGTAAACCTGTTTACCCAAGTAGAAGTTAGCAAGCTGAAATGTGACTTCTCCGCCCCATGGGAGAGGCGTCTATTTTAGACTCAGGTTGTTGGTGATCCCCAGAGAGCAGTCTTTGAAGAATTGCAGCCCGGATTTCCTTTGAAAGCACTTGTGAGTACTGGGTGAATCTTTCAGATTTCTCTTTGTTCTTTTCTCCTTAAATCTTCCTAATGTTGCTATCATAGTAATTTTTTATCTCTTGGGAAAACTGGGAGCTCTGGGGTGGGCACTTTAGAGGCTTCTAAGAATGGTGGCGAAAGGGCTTTCCTTAAATGTATCCTAATACAAGAAACCTGCCTTACTCCATTTTCCCAAGAGAAAGTATGTGAGTCTTACTATTTTTATCTTTGCAAAAGCAATCTGTGGATTGTTACATACTTTATCTGCTCAAATATTTGATTAATGGAATGGTGTGTCATTGAGCTTCATTTTCAATGGTAACCTAACTCTTAGAGGGGAAAAAAAAAATGTTGAAAGTGGATTCCTGTTACACTTACTGTGAGCTACAAGTTTATGTGCAGAAATAATGGGAGTGTCAAATGTAATTTTGTAAAATGTGTAGATGGACAGTTTTTGTCAAAGGAGGATTTGGTGCTTAAATCCATATACTCCTAAAGAGAAGCCCTTAAAAAATAAAATGAATTTAGGAGGAAGCTTTTGGAAAGTAATTGAAATTGTCTTCTGGAAGAATTCCCTAATCTTAACTGCTCTTAATGTAACAAGTCGCCAACTTAAATTTGGACTGAAGAAAACTAAAGATTTTAATGTAGAATATTTTCAATTAAGTCTGAATCACCTTGCTTAGTTTGAAGTGTGTTTTAATTCAGAAGACTCGGACTTCATGCCAAACAACTTGCTTATAACACAGAACCTGGCAGGAATTTCTTTATCAATTAATACGTAGATTATCTCCCCCCTGGGAATGTTGATTTTAATGAAACAGTTCTAACAGGGGGTAGCAGCTGCTCCCAGGCGTTAGGGCTCCATCATCTGTGGGCCCGGAGGAAGGGTTGCCCTCAGATGCCATTTTCCATTTGGAAAGCTGTATCTAAAGACTTCCTTGTTACTATGTATTGTCTGATTTTAAATCCGAACAAGCCAAGGTGCCAACAATGAAAGGAAATGTTTCAGTGGTACATTTAGTAGGAAAAGAATGTAAGATGGGGAAAATAGAACTGAGTGTGTTCTTGGGCTGTTTTTAGAAATAAACTTTTTTTTTTTTAAACTTAAGTCTTTTTATTGAGTAGAAGAGAAATTTGCCATCCGGATTCATTGTAATTATAACAGAAAAGTCTGTAATGTCATCTTCAGCAGTTAAAGGGACTTTGTTCCAGGATGTTCTTCAGAATATATACTTTTATCCAAAGAGAATAACTGTTCTTACTTTTGACTGTTAATAAGGCACCATCAGAGTCTCAGTGGAGTGTTTTTAGAGGTATACTGTGGTTGGGTATTAGATCCTTTTCAAGCTATTACTCATCCGCTCAATTGTCGTTTGGTCCTGCAAAAAAGAAAAGCTGTTTAAGATTTATCCATGTTTTTAATTTAACAGAAAGAAGTTTCCAAAGGTGTTTTTACTACAAGGAAGCATATGTTCTTTTAGGAGGCGTTACTAAAATGCTTGTAGACACTTTCCGAGTGTTTGTTTTTGTGATTTATGCGCTTTGAGAGAGTGACCTAGGCCAGGAGGTGATGTCAGTGTCAGGGTGGGAATTTCTCCTGTTTGCTGGAGCCGCGATTCTCCTCCTGCTGTTCACCCCGGGTGCCTGGTAAAGGGACAGTGGTCTCGGTGCCCTCCTGGGAAGAGGCTCTTTTGACTACTTGTGATCTTGGCCGTGACCAATCACAATGAGCTCAACCTAGAGTCACCAACAGGGGATCCAGATGCTGAGAAACGTGGGCAGCTTTGTGGCCTGTGGAAGGAGCCCGGGACCCGTGGTTTCGGCCGCGTGCCGGGCACGCCTGAGCCTCCCGTAGCCCTCCTGCACTTAACTTGGGGCAGGTGTGTCCTCCAGCGCTGTTGAAGCTGCTCTCCCTGGCAGCCTGCCCTCCTGTCCTAGTCCTCTCCCTCCTAAAATAGTTACAGCCCCAGAGGCTCTGACAGAGTGACTCCTGATGGCGGTAGATTTCTTTTACTGTGACGTCATTCCTAGACAAGAGCCGTCTGCTCTGAAGCTTGGCGGGGTCTTCAGGGAAGTGGAGAGGAACCTTTTCTCTGGCTCCCCTTCATCCACATGCGGTTTTTAATAGGCAACTGTGCGGCCAGACTTACATTATCTAACAGGTTGCCTTTTGGTTGGGAGCCTAATGCATGTGCTCAGTGATCACACTTTTAGAATGTTCTCTTTCAGAAGGAACTCTTGCAGGAATAGGATTTGACACATTGAGTTCCGGATGAAAGGAGCAGTGAGCAGAGGGGTGTCTTCAGCGCTGCCTGTCTTGGGCACAAGTGTATGGTAATAGGATCTGGTCCTTGGCAGGAATGCCGATTGCTTCTGGAAATGCTGGGACGGCTGTTACTATTTAGCATGTATTAAGCACCCCCAGAGCCATACAATGCACAAAGAAAGCATAGTTCCTACTCTCAAAGAGCCCACGTGCTCAAATTAGGCGGGACAGAGCCTGGGCCGCGACTTGCACACTGAGTAAACCTGCAGAGCAAGGAATAGAAGGAAGGAAAGGAAGACAAATGGGGAGGGTCGGGGGTCACCCGTGGGCTGCTTTCTGTCCATCTGGGCTTCCGCCTTGTAGGATTCGGGCAGCCGGCAGTGCCACGGGGCCCTGCTTCCCTGTCTCTTCCAGCAGCTGGGGAAGTGATGGAGGTAAGAGGGGGATGGCCCCCAGGCCCCGATCCACAGCCCCAGGTCTCTGGGACGATTCCCCACACAGGGAAGGAGATCAGGAGTTTCATCTGCACCTGGAAAGGGACGGTTTATTAGCCTATAAAGGAGGAAACTTGATACCGCATAAAAGTAAGGAGCATCTGGGCTTCCCTGGTGGCGCAGTGGTTGAGAATCTGCCTGCCAATGCAGGGGACACGGGTTCGAACCCTGGTCTGGGAAGATCCCACATGCTGCGGAGCAACTAGGCCCGTGAGCCACAATTACTGAGCCTGCGCGTCTGGAGCCTGTGCTCCGCAACAAGAGAGGCCGCGATGGTGAGAGGCCCGCGCACCGCGATGAAGAGTGGCCCCCACTTGCCGCAACTAGAGAAAGCCCTCGCACAGAAACGAAGACCCAACACAGCCAAAAATAAATAAATAAATAAAATAATTTAAAAAAAAAAAAAAAAAAAAAAAAAAAGTAAGGAGCATCTTTCTCCACAGAGTGATGTCTGGATAGAAACCTGAATTTGGGTTCCCGATTTTCTCTCCCTCTTAAACTGATACACGATTGAACAAGTTACTTCATCCCCAATCTGGTTGGGGATGTCGAGTCAACAGTTGTATTAGTTAGAGAAGTGCTCTGAGCTTCTCTGAAGAAAGGCGTTTCGAAGGTCAGCTCAGCATTACTGCAGCCCGGAACGGTGTCAGAAGGACAGGAATCAGAGGCAGCTAACAAGGCAAGCTCGGGTATTGGAGAGTAATAAACGGAGGATGTGGTATGAATCTGTGAGTCATTTTCCCTTTATAGTCAACCTCATCCCATCTCTGACTAAGGTTCCGGGTCTAGTTCACGGCTCCACAACTAAAAGGGACTTGGAGAGATCCCAACAGAGAACCTCAAAAATGATTAAAGGGTTGAAAAATGATGCCTATAGTAAGATGTTAGGGAATGTCTATTATTTAGGCTGAAGGGAAAAAAATGACCAGGGGACGCTTGAATTGTTATTCCAGTATCTGTGTGCCTCTGGACCAGGGGATGATGGCCAACTAGTATCCAGTTCTACTGAGGATGTAAGGGTTCGGTCCAGTAAGGGTTAGGTTAGAACCGTGGTCCTCAATGTGTGGTCCTAGTACCCTCAGCATCAGTACCACCTGGGAGCTTGTGAGAAATGCACATTCTCAGGCCCCACCCAAGACCTGTGGATTCAGAAACTGTGCAGGTGGGACCCAGCAATCGTGTTTTAGCTCACCCCCCAAGTGATTCGGATGAAGCTGGAGGAACACTAGATGAGGTACAAAGAAGAGTATTACAAAATGGGGAATTGGGGTACTGGAAAATATAAACGTTTTTCCTGAAGTCATCTAAAAATGGGTTTATATTTGTTTGCAGTGTCTTCAATATTCTGTCTGAAGTCAGGAGTTAAGTGACCTGTCACAGCCCCCTCTAGCCCTAACTTTGCTCTGGATTTCCTCTGTCACTGAGAGAAGACTAATAATTACCCAGGAGAATTTTGCAATTACTTTTCCGAACTCAGTAGTTAAGACAGTGCCCATTTCAGATGGGGAGCAGATGAGATATTGTGATAGAAGTCATATCGTGTTATATCTCCTGCTTTTGCTCTATCACAGTGTCATTAAATAGACTGTCTGCTCCCCGTGTGACTTCTCAGCAGCCACCTGAGGGCAGGTTTGGGCAGCTGGGAAAATAGGGAGCCCCTTGATGTTGGCCCGTGACCCCTCTGTGCCGCAGGCTGCTGTGACAGTCCCCATTTCAGGGGGGCTCTTCCCCATTTCAGAAGAAGCGTGGGGACAGGGGCAGTGTGATGCCACCCCATCTTCCCAACTCTGTCCCTTCCACCTGCAGGATGCCATCCCTCGTGCCTGCACGGGGAGTTCCACCTGCCACCTGGAAGCTGGGGACAGGGGGACCTAAATATATTGTGGTAGTGGGTCTTCCTTAGAGCCGGAGGATAGGGACCTGTTTATCCTGTTGTTTTGTCTCCGCAGCAAACAACCAACGGGACACCTAGTGGGCACTTAACACAAATACCTAGTGAATTATTCCGTTGCACCGTCCAAGGCCACAGGTGCTCCGCCCTTGCCCGTGTAAGTAATGATCTCGAATCGGACAGCTGGCAGTTCTGACCCTCCCCAGTCCAGGTACTTACTCCTGAGTACCTCTCCTCCCCCCGCAGCCCCCCATTTTGCACATAATAAAAATGCATCTTAATTTAGTTGTCTTTGCCCTTTTGTGTATTTTTCCTTTGTACTTTTGCTTGAAGGAGTTGTCTGGGGTTGAAAACAAACTACGGAGAGTGTGTGTGTTACACTTTGTATAGCGTTTAGGACAATCAGAGCTTCCTGTGATCAGAGTGAAGAAAGGGTTCTCTGAGGACATGTTTTGCCAGTGCTGCCTAGAAAGTGTCGCACCAGGATCGCACTGTTGTCCCCAGAGAGGCCACGTCCCGCCTTGGCCCGGCTCTGAGGCCCTCAGAGCTCAGCGCTGGGAATGGGGATAGTGGCCTCCTTAGCTTTTATAGCTGTTCTTTATCACACATTTGCAGAGTATTCAACATTCCTTCAAGTGAGGGCAGTCTGGCATAGACTCGTTTGCCTTGTCATGGGAGACAGAGGGTGAAGGGGGCAGGTGAGTATTCCAAGGCTGTCACTGAGTCTTCAGACCTCGTTATGTTGGAAAAAACTGACTTCTCAGACATGAGGCTGCGTGTACTGTCACGTTCTGCATCTGTGTCCACGCACAGAGTATGTGAGACCTGGTCCCTGTGGTGGTTGCACACAGAGAAGACAGGTTTGTCTTAGTGATTCAGAGAGCAGAGACGACTGACTTCTAGCGCCCTGGATCAGTCTCTGAATAGAAAATACTATCTTTAAAACCCCTGAACTCTCAATAACTATATATCCAGTAGAGGAAATCCAAATGGCTGCTTGATTTGGTTCTTCATGGTAGCAGGCAAAAGGCTATTTTCATTTCTGTACAAAGAGAAATGACAAAATCGTCTTCTTCGGTATTTCGCCCTGGCAAAAGTAATTTTGTTTCTAAAATCAGTCATATCTAGTCCACAGATGTGTCATTAAAAATGAGAGTGGTGGGACTTCCCTGGTGGTCCAGTGGTTTAAGAGTCTGCCTGCCAATGCAGGGGACACGGGTTCGAGCGATGGTCCGGGAAGATCCCACATGCCGCGGAGCAACTAAGCCCGTGCGCCACAACTACTGAGCCTGCATGCCACAACTACTGAACCCACGTGCCACAACTACTGAAGCCCGTGCACCTAGAGCCTGTGCTCAGCAACAAGGGAAGCCACCGCAATGAGAAGCCCGTGCACCGCAACGAAGAGTAGCCCCCGCTCGCCACAACTAGAGAAAGCCCGTGCGCAGTAACAAAGACCCAGCGCAGCCAAAGATTAATTAATTAATTAATTTTAAAAAGTTTTTTAAAAATGAGAATGGTTAAATGGTTTGGGATTAACTTTGTCTCATGGTAGTTGTTGAGTCAAAAATTTTAATGTGTTTGAAAGGAGAGGAAAAAAAACCTCCTTAGCTGGTTATTAGACTACACAAGAATGACTCACCTAATAATTCAATAAAAGATCCCCAGAGACAACCAAGTAAGGTATAGGTTAAATAATTTATGGTGTTGCCATATAATGCAACACACTGCAGCCATTTCAAATGATGATGTTGGATGTACATGGAGTAAAACTAGCAGGTTACAGAAAACGTGTATCACCTCATTTTTTGAATGGAAGGCATTTTTAAATGGGCTAATGCCTTTAATTCCTGTTTTAAAAGGAAGGCATTTATATGTACATAAAAAAAGAATGCAGTGCACCAAATATAAACAATAGTTATCTGTAGGAAATGAGCTCATGCATGATTTTCCCCTGGCTTTTTGGTTACCTGTATTTTAGACTTTTTTTCTTCAACGAGCATATATTACTTATGTAATAATGAAAAACTTTCTTTTCAAAAAGGAACTATTGTCATTAATTTCCTTTTAATAAATTTATTTATTTATTTATTTTTGGCTGCGTTGGGTCTCTGTTGCTGTGCGCAGGCTTTCTCCAGTTGCAGCGAGCGGGGGCTACTCTTCGTTGCGGTGCACGGGCTTCTTATTGCGGTGGCTTCTCGTTGCGGAGCACGGGCTCTAGGCACACGGGCTTCAGTAGTTGTGGCACGTGGGCTCAGTACTTGTGGCTTGCGGGCTCTAGAGCACGGGCTCAGTAGTTGTGGCGCACGGGCTTAGGTGCTCCGCGGCATGTGGGATCTTCCCGGACCAGGGATCGAACCCGTGTCCCCTGCATTGGCAGGAGGATTCTTAACCACTGCGCCACCAGGGAAGCCCTGTAACTCATTTTAATTTTGACTTCTATATTTTATTTAATTCACCAGTGGCCTCCCAGTGGCTTACATAATTAACGCCTACCCCTGTGGATAAAACTAGTGCACCAAAATGTACACAAAAACAATGGTCATTTTGCAGTGGTGGGCTAGGAGCATTGTTCCTTGCCTTACTTTCTCCTTTTCCATATTTACCAAAAATTTTATATGCACGCGTATTATTTTTACAATGGAAAACTGTAAGGCAGAGACTTGAGATCTTGTTTCTTGGGAAGAGGCCCACATAGGCTGATGTGTAGCAATTACCAGTGAAGGTTGATCCTGTTAATTCTGCAGTGTGAAGGGCATTCAACAGGGGTCTGCCGTCACTACTGGGTGCTCTGGAGGTTCCGTGAACTCTCACGTGAATGTCAAATTGGCCAGGGTCTCAGGTTCAGTGTTTTGTGGAGAGCGAAGACAGGGAGCTGGGGAATCCAGCATATTTTAAAGAGTCATTAAAATGGTATGCCTAGTGTTACGATTACCCACTTAAGTTTTGTCAGGGGCCATCCTTCTGGATCGTATATCCAGAGTAGTGGGTGGTGGAACCATGTGCTGGGGGCCTCGGGTAGTGTTTCCACAGTACTTAGCTCTGTGGTATCTGCGTGTATCTCAGCAGCGTTTACTGAGGTGAGTGATGGCCCTGTAGGAGAGCACCGGCTGTCTCAGTTACTTCTGCCACACGCTGCCAGGATGTCCTTGTGGCCTTAATCAGAAGGCTGTTTTGGGGAGCTGCTTTGGTACGGGTGGCCGTTGATTTAAGAAAGTCTTGAGCAGAAGCAGGAGACCTCCCTTTCTCCCCGCTTTGTATGGTGAGTCGAGAGGGTAAGTCCTTTTGATGGTTATGTAAAGGGTCTCTCATTTCGTCTGTTCCTAAGCCTCGGCCCAAATGAGTGGATCCATCCCCAGGTTCACTTGAAGACGGAGGTCTGGACTGAGATTCAGTTGAATCCACTTTCAACAGGACTGATACCTTAAGCTTAATTTAAAGCCAAAGAGCCTTGAGAAACCAGAAGGAATCTAGGATCCTGTACAACCATGTTTTGACCTAGTCTTTGGTTCAGAACCTTTGTTACTCATCAGGAGTGTTTCCTGGAATCCTGAGAACTGAGAAAGCTGGTTTTTCAAGTTTCCTTCCTACTGTTTTCATCCTTACAAGGAGCGTTCTTCTCCTCATCCTCTCTTTCCTTTCTTCATCATCTTTGTCTCTTTCTCCTGCACTTATACAGTAGGAATAATCTCGTAATCCTTCTCCACACTCTTGCCTCCCCGAGGAAGTAAAGACACATCCCCCATGGGTTTATCTTCATTTTCTCTGGGCAGGGGAGGGGAAAAGAGCAGTGGGTGAACCGTTTAACCCAGATAGTCAGAGATTCAGTGGATGGAACCCTGTTCCCAGTGAGGACTGTGGAGGCCACTTCCGCACATCCTTGCCACCAAGCGGTTCCAACTTCAGTGAGACACAGAGCTATCCGCACACAGTGAGAGCACAGATGTGTATCAGGATGAATAAGCAGGTGGTCACAGTTTGAATGATAGAAGGCTTTGCCAGTTGAGTGGCACGAAGGAAGAAAGAGAGCATCTTTTTAAAAGGGATAAAGCAGGGACTTCCCTGGAGGCGCAGTGGTTAAAAATCCATCTGCCAATGCAGGGAACACAGGTTCGAGCCCTGGTCTGGGAAGATCCCACATGCTGCGGAGCAGCTAAGCCTGTGCACCACAACTACTGAAGCCCGTGTGCCTAGAGCCCGTGCTCTGCAACAAGAGAAGCCACCGCAATAAGAAGCCCGCGCACCGCAACGAAGAGTAGCCCCTGCTCGCCACAGCTAGAGAAAGCCCGCGCGTAGCAACGAAGATCCAACACAGCCAAAAATAAATAAATAAATTTATTAAAAAAAAAAAAAGGGATAAAGCAGATAAAAGTATTTCGTGAAACTATAAGCTACCTTAGAAAAGGCAGGAAACTGGTGGCTGTTGAGGGAAAGGGTGGCTTTTGTAAGAGCAAGAGGAGAATGAATCTTGGCTTAAAAATTTGGACTGAGTTTATTTCCTTCCTTTTTGTTTTTTTGTTTGTTCATTCCCTTTTTGTTTTGTTTTTGCCTTTACTCTGAAGATTAAAAGCAAAAATGAGAGGGTACAGATGTACTCAACGTAGCGAGGTGATTGGGAGTTATAAATGAGCTCATCTACTATCATAAAGGTTTAAAAAAAAAAAAACAGAGGGATTGCTTTCAACTTGACCTGAAATTAAAGTGGCGGCTGGAGCAGGAAGAGAGACTCGCTGAGTTGTTCCATCACTCTGTGCCCCAGCCTGCTGTGCAGACTTGAGGATCCCTGGGGACCCGGCAGGCAGTGCGTCCAGCCTCACGCCTCGTCTGTCAGGCCTGATTCTTGCCATCTCTACTTTTGTTTCCATTCGTTTGATTTTTCCTTGATCTTTAAGTCATAGTGTCTTCAGGCTCTGTGGCCTTGTCAGTAACAAGGAAATCCAGAATTTTTACTTGAAGAAAAATGACGACGCCTAATCCAGAAGAGACTTCTTTGGTCAGGTATAAAAGCTTGACCTTATCATACTAACTATTAAGCATTAGAAGGATATGGTTTTTTAAGTTTAGTTTGTATTGTGTTCTGAGAAGAAATGACCCCCAGTAGGCAGTAGTATAATAAGAAAGATTTTGTTTTCTGTCCCCTTATTAAATATTAAGTACTGAACTTTTAAGAACCCAAGTGATCAAATTGGATCCAGCTGTGTAAGAGCAGTACAGGTGTAGAGGTATCTTTTCTTAAGAGGCAAATCCAGTCACTTAAAAATTTACGTACAGTAAAATTCACTTTTTCTGGTGTACAGTGGTATGAGGTTTTACACATCCTCAGGTTTTTATGGCCACCAGCACAGCCAGGATACATAATAATTCCAACTCTTGTGCAGCTCCTTTATATTCAGACCTTCCCTCCACCCCTTGCTCTCTGAACTGTGAAAGTAGTCTCTAAGCCCCAAACGTCATGGTAGAGGGTGAAAATCTAACTAGCTAAGGGGACTTAAGCACAACCTTTGACCAGTAAATGTCTTATGCTGTCCCAAGGGTGATCCCTAGCAAGCCAGACTGAAGTATATAAAAGGGAGAACTATCTGAGCAGGGACATCAACAGCTCTACCCTGTAGGGAAAGTAGACTTCCACAGAATTAGTCCAGCCAAGTAAACAAACAACCAAATAACAACAACAAACCTCTGGTGGGGAGGGAGTAACCAGTAACCAGAGTTGCTACAATATATTATCTAAAATGTCCATTTTTCAACAGAAAATTATGGGACATGTTAGAGAAACTGGGCAGTAGAGACTGCTTTTGGAGGGGCCCAGTTACTCAACTTAGCAGACAAAGACTTCAAAGAAGCTATTATTTTATTTTCTTAGTTCAAAAACTAAAATAAACCATTCTTAAAGAATTAAAGGAAGGTGTGGGAGCAGTGACTCATTGCATAGATAGAGAGTATTCTTAAAGAGATAGAAATGATAAAAAAAAAAAGAACCAAATGTAGATATGACACCAAAAGCAAAAGCAGCAAAAGTAAGGACAGATAAATTGGACTACATCAAAATTAAAAGCTTCTGCACATCGAAAGACGCAATCAATAGAGTGAAAAGCCAACCTACAGAATGGGAGAAAGCATTTGTAAATCATGTATCTGATAAAGGGTTATTATCCAAAATATAAATGTGTAAAAAACTCCTACAACAACAGCAAAAAACAGCTTGGTTCAGAAATGGGCAAAGGGTTTAAATAGACATTTCTCCAAAGAAGATTTACAAATGGCCAGCAAGCACATGAAAAGATGCTCACCATCACTAATCATTAGAGAAATGAAAATCAAAATCACAGTGAGACATATCACCTCACACCCATTAGGATGGCTACTATTAAAAAACAAAATACCCATCAAGCCTCTTAGATAGCCTCAACCACCAGAGGGCAGACAGCAGAAGCAAGAAAAACTACAATCCTGCAGCCTGTGGAACAAAAACCACAGTTACAGAAAGATAGACAAGATGAAAAGGCAGAGGGCTATGTACCAGATGAAGGAACAAGAAAAAACCCCAGAAAAACAACTAAATGAAGTGGAGATAGGCAACCTTCCAGAAAAAGAATTCAGAATAATGATAGTGAAGATGATCCAGGACCTCGGAATAAGAATGGAGGCAAAGATTGAGAAGATGCAAGAAATGATTAACAAAGACCTAGAAGAATTAAAGAACAAACAAACAGAGATGACCAATACAATAACTGAAATGAAAACTACACTAGAAGGAATCAATAGCAGAATAACTGAGGCAGAAGAACGGATAAGTGACCTGGAAGACAGAATGGTGGAATTCACTGCTGCGGAACAGACTAAAGAAAAAAGAATGAAAAGAAATGAAGACAGCCTAAAAGACCTCTGGGACAGCATTAAACGCAACAACATTCGCATTATAGGGGTCCCAGAAGGAGAAGAGAGAGAGAAAGGACCAGAGAAAATATTTGAACAGATTATAGTCGAAAACTTCCGTAACATGGGAAAGGAAATAGCCACCCAAGTCCAGGAAGCGCAGAGAGTCCCATACAGAATAAACCCAAGGAGAAACACGCCGAGACACATAGTAATCAAAGTGGCAAAAATTAAAGACAAAGAAAAATTATTGAAAGCAGCAAGGGAAAAACGACAAATAACATACAAGGGAACTCCCATAAGGTTAACAGCTGATTTCTCAGCAGAAACTCTGCAAGCCAGAAGGGAGTGGCATGATATACTTAAAGTGATGAAAGGGAAGAACCTACAACCAAGATTACTCTACCCGGCAAGGATCTCATTTAGATTTGATGGAGAAATCAAAAGCTTTACAGACAAGCAAAAGCTAAGAGAATTCAGCACCACCAAACCAGCTCTACAACAAATGCTAAAGGAACTTCTCTAAGTGGGAAACACAAGAGAAGAAAAGGACCTACAAAAACAAACCCAAAACAATTAAGAAAATGGTCATAGGAACATACATATCAATAATTACCTTAAACGTGAAAGGATTAAATGCTCCAACAAAGAGACACAGGCTTGCTGAATGGATACAAAAACAAGACCCATATATATGCTGTCTACAAGAGACCCACTTGAGACCTAGGAACACATACAGACTGAAAGTGAGGGGATGGAAAAAGATATTCCATGCAAATGGAAATCAAAAGAAAGCTGGAGTAGCTATACTCATATCAGACACAATAGACTTTAAAATAAAGAATGTTACAAGAGACAAGGAAGGACACTACATAATGATCAAGGGATCAATCCAAGAAGATATAACAATTATAAATATATATGCACCCAACATAGGAGCACCTCAATACATAAGGCAACTGCTAACAGCTATAAAAGAGGAAATTGACAGTAACACAATAATACTGGGGGACTTTAACACCTCACTTACACCAATGGACAGATCATCCAAAATGAAAATAAATAAGGAAACAGAAGCTTTAAATGACACAATAGACCAGATAGATTTAATTGATATTTATAGGACATTCCATCCAAAAACAGCAGATTACACTTTCTTCTCAAGTGTGCATGGAACATTCTCCAGGATAGATCACATCTTGGGTCACAAATCAAGCCTCAGTAAATTTAAGAAAATTGAAATCATATCAAGCATCTTTTCTGACCACAACGCTATGAGATTAGAAATCAATTACAGGGAAAAAAATGTAAAAAACACAAACACATGGACGCTAAACAATACGTTACTAAATAACCAAGAGATCACTGAAGAAATCAAAGAGGAAATCAAAAAATACCTAGAGAGGAATGACAATCAAAACACGACGGCCCAAAACCTATGGGATGCAGCAAAAGCAGTTCTAAGAGGGACGTTTATAGCTCTACGAGCCTACCTAAAGAAACAAGAAAAATCTCAAGTAAACAATCTAACCTTACACCTAAAGGAACTAGAGAAGAAGAACAAACAAAACCCAAAGTTAGCAGAAGGAAAGAAATCATAAAGATCAGAGCAGAAATAAATGAAAAAGAAACAAAGGAAACAAGAGCAAAGATCAATAAAACTAAAAGCTGGTTCTTTGAGAAGATAAACAAAATTGATAAGCCATTAGCCAGACTCATCAAGAAAAAGAGGGAGAGGACTCAAATCAATAAAATTAGAAATGAAAAAGGAGAAGTTACAACAGACACCGCAGAAATACAAAGCATCCTAAGAGACTACTACAAGCAACTCTATGCCAATAAAATGGACAACCTGGAAGAAACGGACAAATTCTTAGAGAAGGTATAACCTTCCAAGACTGAACCAGGAAGAAATAGAAAATATGAACAGACCAATCACAAGTAATGAAATTGAAACTGTGATTAAAAATCTTCCAACAAACAAAAGTCCAGGACCAGATGGCTTCACAGGTGAATTCTATCAAACATTTAGAGAAGAGCTAACACCCATCCTTCTCAAACTCTTCAAAAAAATTGCAGAGGAAGGAACACTCCCAAACTCATTCTATGAGGCCACCATCACCCTGATACCAAAACCAGAGAAAGATACTACAAAAAGAGAAAATTACAGACCAATATCACTCATGAATACAGATGCAAACATCCTCAACAAAATACTAGCAAACAGAATCCAACAACACATTAAAACGATCATACACCACGATCAAGTAGGATTTATCCCAGGGATGCAAGGATTCTTCAATATATGCAAATCAGTCAATGTGATACACCATATTAACAAATTGAAGAATAAAAACCATATGATCATCTCAATAGATGCAGAAAATTCAATTCTTCCAATTCTCCCAAAATTCAACACCCATTTATGATAAAAACTCTCCAGAAAGTGGGCATAGAGGGAACCTACCTCAACATAATAAAGGCCATATACGACAAACCCACAGCAAACATCATTCTCAACAGTGAAAAACTGAAAGCATTTCCTCTAAGATCGGGAATGAGACAAGGATGTCCACTCTCACCACTATTATTCAACATAGTTTTGGAAGTCCTAGCCACGGCAATCAGAAAAGAAAAAGAAATAAAAGGAATACAAATTGGAAAAGTAGAAGTAAAACTGTCACTGTTTGCAGATGACATGATACTATACACAGAGAATCCTAAAAATGCCACCAGAAAACTACTAGAGCTAATCAATGAATTTGGTAAAGTTGCAGGATACAAAATTAATGCACAGAAATCTCTTGCATTCCTGTACACTAATGATGAAAAATCTGAAAGAGAAATTATGGAAACACTCCCATTTACCAATGCAACAAAAAGAATAAAATACCTAGGAATAAACCTACCTAGGGAGACAAAAGACCTGTATGCAGAAAACTATAAGACACTGATGAAAGAAATTAAAGATGATACCAACAGATGGAGAGATATACCATGTTCTTGGATTGGAAGAATCAACATTGTGAAAATGACTATACTACCCAAAGCAATCTACAGATTCAATGCAATCCCTATCAAATTACCAATGGCATTTTTTATGGAGCTAGAACAAATCATCTTAAAATCTGTATGGAGACACAAAAGACCCCGAATAGCCACAGCAGTCTTGAGGGAAAAAAACGGAGCTGGAGGAATCAGACTCCCTGACTTCAGACTATACTACAAAGCTACAGTAATCAAGACAATATAGTACTGGCACAAAAACAGAAACATAGATCAATGGAACAAGATAGAAAGCCCAGAGATAAACCCATGCACCTATGGTCAACTAATCTATGACAAAGGAGGCAAAGATATACAATGGAGAAAAGACAGTCTCTTCAATAAGTGGTGCTGGGAAAACTGGACAGCTACATGGAAAAGAATGAAATTAGAATACTCCCTAACACCATACACAAAAATAAACTCAAAATGGCTTCGAGACCTAAATGTAAGACTGGACACTATAAAACTCTTAGAGGAAAACATAGGAAGAACACTCTTTGACATAAATCACAGCAAGATCTTTTTTGATCCACCTCCTAGAGAAATGGAAATAAAAACAAAAATAAACAAATGGGACCTAATGAAACTTCAAAGCTTTTGCACAGCAAAGGAAACCATAAAAAAGACCAAAAGACAACCCTCAGAATGGGAGAATATATTTGCAAACAAATCAACGGACAAAGGATTAATCTCCAAAATATATAAACAGCTCATTCAGCTCAATATTAAAGAAACAAACAACCCAATCCAAAAATGGGCAGAAGACCTAAATAGACATTTTTCCAAAGAAGATATATAGATGGCCAAGAAGCACATGAAAACATGCTCAACATCACTAATTATTAGAGAAATGCAAATCAAAACTACAATGAGGTTTCACCTCACAGCAGTTAGAATGGGCATCCTCAGAAAATCACCAAACAACAAATGCTGGAGAAGGTGTGGAGAAAAGGGAACCCTCTTGCACTGTTGGTGGGAATGTAAATTGATACAGCCACTATGGAGAACAATATGGAGGTTCCTTAAAAAACTAAAAATAGAATTACCATATGACCCAGCAATCCCACTACTGGGCATATACCCAGAGAAAACCGTAATTCAAAAAGACACATGCACCCGAATGTTCATTGCAGCACTATTTACAATAGCCAGGTCATGGAAGCAACCTAGATGCCCATCGACAGACGAATGGATAAAGAAGTTGTGGTACATATATACAATGGAATATTACTCAGCCATAAAAACGAACAAAATTGAGTCATTTGTTGAGATATGGATGGATCTAGAGACTGTCATACAGAGTGAAGTAAGTCAGAAAGAGAAAAACAAATATCGTATATTAATGCATGTATGTGAAACCTAGAAAAATGATACAGATGAACCGGTTTGCAGGGCAGAAGTTGAGACACAGATGTAGAGAACAAACGTGTGGACACCAAGGGGGGAAAACTGCGGTGGGGTGGGGATGGTGGTGTGCTGAATTGGGTGATTGGGATTGACATGTACACAGTGATGTGTATAAAATTGGTGACTGATTAAAAAAAAAAAAAGAAGAAGAAGAAATTCAGTTTGGAAAATAACATAATTTGTATATGTTTGTTTGCCCTGTAAGGTGGCAATCTGAGTTTTCATTCATGGTTTTGGCAGCAAAAATTAGTAATATCAACTGAAAAAAGTGCCCAATATAAAAGTTGAGAATTATGTTTTATTTGGCGGACTTTCTGAGGACTCAAGCTTGGGAGGCTGTCTCTCAGGTAGCTCTGAGGGACTGCTCCAAAGAGGTAAGGGAGAAGCCAGGATATACAGGAGTTTTGAGATAAAAACCAGGTAGTGGAACATCAAAAGATTACTGTTAATTAAAGAAAACCAGATATCTCAAGTTAATGAATTTAGCGCTTTTCTACACGTGGGAAGATGCGAGAATCTGGGCTCACTGAAAACATTCCTTTGATATGCACCTTAACTATCTAGGGCCAGTATCCTTTTTTCCACCCTGAATCCCCTCAGGGTGCACAGTTGGGGATGGCTTGATGGCTGATGACTTGATGGCTGCACATCCTTTGTTTATTGATATGGCAGGCAGCATTTTTCATCCATAGTAACAAGCCATGTATCTATTGGGTTAGTCAAAAAGTTCGTTTGGGTTTTTCCACCTTATGGAAAAACCCAAACAAACATTCTGGCCAACCTAATATTTAGAAAAAATGGATTACATAAATTCATCATCATATGTATCTTTTAAAAATAAAGGGTGGCATGCATTGATACGTAAAAATCTGGAGTATTTATCAATAGAACAATTAAGCAAAGTGTATTGATAAAGATACTGAGAAATAAAATATTGCCTGCCATATCAGTAAGTAAAGGATGTCACAATCATCAGCAATTGCAGCATCGCAACAGAGAGCTGGTGAGCCCGGAGGAAACTCAGGATGTGAAAACACAGGATACTGGCCCCAAACAGCTGAGGTGCATATCAAAGGAATGATTTCAAGTTGTTTGGCATAATGTGTCCAGCACTGTAGCTTGCTGGTCGCTAAGAGAAGCTGGGTCTTGGTGTTGAGATAGAGATCTCTGGGAGATTTTCACCGTTTGGTATTACGTGGAGCTGGGAGGTCTCTTGTGGACCAGTGTCCTGAAGTTGGCTGTCCCACCTCAGAGGCACAGCTCTGATGCCTGGCTGGAGCATCAAGAGCCTTTCATCCACATGACTCAGAATAAAAGGGAGAAAAAATAGAAAGAAAGAAAGAGGATAAAATAAAATAAAGTAAGATAAAATAAAATAAAGTTATTAAAATAAAAAATAATTATTAAGAAAAAAATTTTTTAAGTAAAAAACAAAACAAAACAAAACAAAAAACGGACGGACAGAACCCTAGGACAAATGGTGAAAGCAAAGATATACAGACAAAATCTCACACAGAAGCATACACGTACACACTCACAAAAAGAGGAAAAGGGGAAAAAATAATATATCTTGCTCCCAAAGTCCACCTCCGCAATTTGGGATGATTTGTTGCCTATTCAGGTATTCCACAGATGCAGGGTACATCAAGTTGATTGTGAAACTTTAATCTGCTGCTTCTGAGGCTACTGGGAGAAATTTCCCTTTCTCTTCTTTGCTCGCACAGCTCCCGGGGTTCAGCTTTGGATGTGGCCCCACCTCTGCGTGTAGGTCGCCTGAGGGCGTCCGTTCTTCACTCACACAGGACAGGGTTAAAGGAGCCGCTGTTTTGGGGGCTCTATGCCAAACAACTAGCAAGACAGGAACATAGCCCCATCCATTAGCAGAGAGGCTGCCTAAAATCATAATAAGGCCACAGACACCCCAAAACACACCACCAGACGTGGACCTGCCCACCAGAAAGACAAGACCCAGCCCCATCCACCAGAACACAGGCACTAGTCCCCTCCACCAGGAAGCCTACACAACCCACTGAACCAACCTTAGCCACTAGGGACAGACACCAAAAACAACAGGAACTACGAACCTGCAGCCTGCAAAAAGGAGACCCCAAACACAGTAAGATAAGCAAAATGAGAAGACAGAAAAACACACAGAAGATGAAGGAGCAAGGTAAAAACACAACAGACCTAACAAATGAAGAGGAAATAGGCAGTCTACCTGAAAAAGAATTCAGAATAATGATAGTAAAGATGATCCAAAATCTTGGAAATAGAATAGACAAAATGCAAGAAACATTTAACAAGGACCTAGAAGAACTAAAGAGGAATCAAACAACGATGAACAACACAATAAATGAAATTTAAAATACTCTACAAGGGATCAATAGCAGAATAACTGAGGCAGAAGAATGGATAAGTGACCTGGAAGATAAAATAGTGGAAATAACTACTGCAGAGCAGAATAAAGAAAAAAGAATGAAAAGAACTGAGGACAGTCTCAGAGACCTCTGGGACAACATTAAACGCACCAACATTCGAATTATAGGGGTCCCAGAAGAAGAAGAGAAAAAGAAAGGGACTGAGAAAATATTTGAAGAGATTATAGTTGAAAACTTCCCTAATATGGGAAAGGAAATAGTTCATCAAGTCCAGGAAGCACAGAGAGTCCCATACAGGATAAATCCAAGGAGAAACATGCCAAGACACATATTAATCAAACTATCAAAAATTAAATATAAAGAAAACATATTAAAAGCAGCAAGGGAAAAACAACAAATAACACACCAGGGAATCTCCATAAGGTTAACAGCTGCTCTTTCAGCAGAAACTCTGCAAGCCAGAAGGGAGTGGCAGGACATATTTAAAGTGATGAAGGAGAAAAACCTACAACCAAGATTACTCTACCCAGCAAGGATCTCATTCAGATTTGATGGAGAAATTAAAACCCTTATAGACAAGCAAAAGCTGAGAGAGTTCAGCACCACCAAACCAGCTTTACAACAAATGCTAAAAGAACTTCTCTAGGCAAGAAACACAAGAGAAGGAAAACACCTACAATAACAAACCCAAAACATTTAAGAAAATGGGAATAGGAACATACATATCGATAATTACCTTAAATGTAAATGGATTAAATGCTCCCACCAAAAGACACAGACTGGCTGAATGGATACAGAAACAACACCCATATATATGCTGTCTACAAGAGACCCACTTCAGACCTAGGGACACATACAGACTGCAAGTGAGGGGATGGAAAAAGATATTCCATGCAAGTGGAAATCAAAAGAAAGTTGGAGTAGCAATTCTCATATCAGACAAAATAGACTTTAAAATAAAGACTGTTACAGGAGACAAACAAGGACACTACATAATGATCAAGGGATTGATCCGAGAAGAAAATTTAACAATTGTTAATATTTATGCACCCAACATAGGAGCACCTCAATACATAAGGCAAATACTAACAGCCATAAAAGGGGCAATTGACAGTAACACAATCATAGTAGGGGACCTTAACACCCCACTTTCACCAATGGACAGATCATCCAAAATGAAAATAAATAAGGGAACTCAAGCTTTAAATGATACATTAAACAAGATGAACTTAATTGATATTTATAGGACATTCCACCCAAAAACAACAGAATACACATTTTTCTCAAGTGCTCATGGAACATTCTCCAGGATAGATCTTATCTTGGGTCACAAATCAAGCCTTGGTAAATTTAAGAATATTGAAATCATATTCAAGTATATTTTCCGACCACAGCGCTATGAGACTAGATATCAATTACAGGAAAAGATCGGTAAAAAATACAAACACATGGAGGCTAAACAATACACTACTTAATAACGAAGCGATCACAGAAGAAACCAAAGGGGAAATCAAAAAATACCTAGAAACAAATGACAATGGAGACACGACGTCCCAAAACCTATGGGATGCAGCAAAAGCAGTTCTAAGAGGGAAGTTTATAGCAATACAATCTTACCTTAAGAAACAAGAAATATCTCAAATAAACAACCTAACCTTGCACCTAAAGCAATTAGAGAAAGAAGAACAAAAAAATCCCAAAGTTAGTAGAAGGAAAGAAATCATAAAGATCAGATCAGAAATAAATGAAAAAGAAATGAAGGAAACGATAGCAAAGATCAATAAAACTAAAAGCTGGTTCTTTGAGAAGATAAACAAAATTGATAAACCATTAGCCAGACTCATCAAGAAAAAAAGGGAGAAGACTCAAATCAATAGAATTAGAAATGAAAAAGGAGAAGTAACAATTGACACTGCAGAAATACAAACGATCATGAGAGTTTACCACAAGCAACTCTATGCCAATAAAATGGACAACCTGGAAGAAATGGACAAATTCTTAGAAATGCACAACCTGCCGAGACTGAACCAGGAAGAAATACAAAATATGAACAGACCAATCACAAGCACTGAAATTGAAACTGATTAAAAATCTTCCAACAAACAAAAGCCCAGGACCAGATGGCTTCACAGGTGAATTCTAACAAACATTTAGAGAAGAGCTAACACCTATCCTTCTCAAACTCTTCCAAAATATTGCAGAGGGAGGAACACTCCCCAACTCATTCTACGAGGCCACCATCACCCTGATACCAAAACCAGACAAAGATGTCACAAAGAAAGAAAACTACAGGCCAATATCACTGATGAACATAGATGCAAAAATCCTCAACAAAATACTAGCAAACAGAATCCAACAGCACATTAAAAGGATCATACACCATGATCAAGTGGGGTTTATTCCAGGAATGCAAGGATTCTTCAATACACGCAAATCAATCAACGTGATACACCATATCAACAAATTGAAGGAGAAAAACCATATGATCATCTCAATTGATGCAGAGAAAGCTTTCGACAAAATTCAACACCATTTATCATAAAAGCCCTGCAGAAAGTAGGCATAGAGGGAACTTTCCTCAACATAATAAAGGCCCTATATGACAAACCCACAGCCAACATCGTCCTCAATGGTGAAAAACTGAAACCATTTCCATTAAGATCATGAACAAGACAAGGTTGCCCACTCACACCACCATTATTCAATATACTTTTGGAAGTTTTAGCCACAGCAATCAGAGAAGAAAAAGAAATAAAAGGAATCCAAATCAGAAAAGAAGAAGGAAAGCTGTCATTGTTTGTAGATGACATGATACTATACATAGCGAATCCTAAAGATGCTACCAGAAAACTACTAGAGCTAATCAATGAATTTGGTAAAGTAGCAGGATACAAAATTAATGCAGAGAAATCTCTTGCATTCCTGTACACTAATGATGAAAAATCTGAAAGTGAAATTAAGAAAACAATCCCATTTACCATTGCAACAAAAAGAATAAAATATCTAGGAATAAACCTACCTAAGGAGACAGAAGACCTGTAAGCAGAAAATTATAAGACACTGATGAAAGAAATTAAAGATGATACAAATAGATGGAGAGATATACCATGTTCTTGGATTGGAAGAATCAACATTGTGAAAATGACTCTACTACCCAAAGCAATCTACAGATTCAAGGCAGTCCCTATCAAATTACCAACGGCATTTCTTACAGAACTAGAACAAAAAATCTTAAAATTTGTATGGAGACACAAAAGACCCCAAATAGCCAAAGCAGTCATGAGGGGAAAAAACAGAGCTGGAGGAATCAGACTCTCTGACTTCAGACTATACTACAAAGCTACAGTAATCAAGACAGTATGGTACTGGCACAAAAACAGAAATATAGATCAATGGAACAGGAAAGAAAGCCCAGAGATAAACCCATGCACATATGGTCACCTTATCTTTGATAAAGGCGGCAAGCATATACGGTGGAGAAAAGACAGCCTCTTCAATAAGTGGTGCTGGGAAAACTGGACAGGTACATGTAAAAGTATGAAATTAGAACACTCCCTAACACCATACACAAAAATAAACTCAAAATGGATTAAAGACCTAAATGTAAGGCCAGACACTATCAAACTCTTAGAGGAAAACAGAGGCAGAACACACTATGACATAAATCACAGCAACATCCTTTTTGACCCAGCT
Source organism: Balaenoptera borealis (assembly GCF_965194805.1). NCBI lineage: Eukaryota > Metazoa > Chordata > Mammalia > Artiodactyla > Balaenopteridae > Balaenoptera > Balaenoptera borealis. The sequence goes on along the minus strand of NW_028123488.1, from coordinate 330,231 downwards.
CCTAGAGAAATGGAAATAAAAACAAAAATAAACAAATGGGACCTAATGAAACTTAAAAGCTTTTGCACAGCAAAGGAAACCATAAACAAGACAAAAAGACAACCCTCAGAAAGGGAGAAAATATTTGCAAATGAAGCAACTGACAAAGGATTAATCTGCAAGATTTACAAGCAGCTCATGCAGCTCAATAACAAAAAAACAAACAACCCAATCCAAAAATGGGCAGAAGACCTAAATAGACATTTCTCCAAAGATATACAGATTGCCGACAAACACATGAAAGAATGCTCAACATCATTAATCATTAGAGAAATGCAACTCAAAACTACAATGAGATATCATCTCACACCAGTCAGAATGGCCATCATCAAAAAATCTAGAAACAATAAATGCTGGAGAGGGTGTGGAGAGAAGGGAACACTCTTGCACTGTTGGTGGGAATGTATATTGATACAGCCACTATGGAGAACAGTACGGAGGTTCCTTAAAAAACTAAAAATAGAAATACCATATGACCCAGCAATCCCACTACTGGGCATACACCTTGAGAAAACCATAATTCAAAAAGAGTCATGTACCAAAATGTTCACTGCAGCTCTATTTACAATAGACAGGACATGGAAGCAATCTAAGTGTCCATCATCGGATGAATGGATAAAGATGTGGCACATATATACAATGGAATATTACTCAGCCATAAAAAGAAACGAATTGGAGTTATTTGTAGTGAGGTGGATGGAGTTAGAGTCTGTCATACAGAGTGAAGTAAGTCAGAAAGAGAAAAACAAAAACAGTATGCTAACACGTATATATGGAATCTAAGGAAAAAAAAAAAAGGTCATGAAGAACCTAGTGGCAAGACGGGAATAAAGACACAGACCTACTAGAGAATGGACTTGAGGATATGGGGAGGGGGAAGGGTAAGATGTGACAAAGTGAGAGAGTGGCATGGACATATATACACTACCAACCGTAAAGTAGATAGCCAGTGGGAAGCAACCGCATAGCACAGGGAGATCAGCTCTGTGCTTTGTGACCACCTAGAGGGGTGGGATAGGGAGGGTGGGAGGGAGGGAGATGCAAGAGGGAAGAGATATGGGAACATATGTATATGTATAACTGATTCACTTTGTTATAAAGCAGAAACTAACACACCATTGTAAAGCAATTATACTCCAATAAATATGTTAAAAAATTAAAAATTAAAAAACTACAATGAGATATCATCTCACACCAGTCAGAATGGCTATCATCAAAAAATCTAGAAACAGTAAATGCTGGAGAGGGTGTGGAGAGAAGGGGACACTCTTGCACTGTTGGTGGGAATGTAAATTGATACAGCCACTATGGAGAACAGTATGGAGGTTCCTTAAAAAACTAAAAATAGAACTACCATACAACCCAGCAATCCCACTACTGGGCATATACTCTGAGAAAACCATAATTCAAAAAGTGTCATGTACCAAAATGTTCATTGCAGCTCTATTTACAATAGCCAGGACATGGAAGAAATCTAAGTGTCCATCATCGGATGAATGGATAAAGAAGATGTGGCACATATATACAATGGAATATTACTCAGCCATAAAAAGAAACAAAATGGAGGTATTTGTAGTGAGGTGGATGGAGTTAGAGTCTGTCATACAGAGTGAAGTAAGTCAGAAAGAGAAAAACAAATACAGTATGCTAACACATATATATGGAATCTAAGGGGAAAAAAAAAAAAGAGGTCATGAAGAACCTAGTGGCAAGACGGGAATAAAGACACAGACCTACTAGAGAATGGACTTGAGGATATGGGGAGGGGGAAGGGTAAGCTGTGATAAAGTGAGAGAGTGGCATGGACACATATACACTACCAAGCGTAAAATAGATAGCTAGTGGGAAGCAACTGCATAGCACAGGGAGATCAGCTCGGTGCTTTGTGACCACCTAGAGGGGTGGGATAGGGAGGGTGGGAGGGAGGGAGATGCAAGAGGGAAGAGATATGGGAACCTATGTATGTGTATAACTGATTCACTTTGTTATAAAGCAGAAACTAACACACCATTGTAAAGCAATTATACTCCAATAAAGATGTTAAAAAAAAAAAAAAAGGAATGATTTCAGTGAGCCCAGACTCTCGCATCTTCCCATATATAGAAAAGCGCTAAATTCCTTAACTTGAGATACAGTAAGTCCCTGCAAACGACCCTTCAAGTTTCAAACTTTCAAAGATGCAAATGAGCGTTCCATCAACGTTAGGTGTGAGTGAAACTGCAGCTTGCTCTCCACCTCCTATTGCTGACGATCCTTCAGCTCTACCATCTCCCACCTCCTCTCCCTCCTCCAGTCAGTAACTCTTTTTGCCTGTTCACTCGATGCCAGCCCCTGTATGCCAGCTGTTGTACTGTACTACTGTTCTTTTCAAGGTACTGTACTGTAAGATTAAAAATGTTTTATTTATTGTTTTTTTATGTATTATTTGTGTGAAAAGTATTATAAACCTATTACAGTACAGTACTATTATAGCCGATTGTGTTAGTTGGATACCTAGACTAACTTTGTTGGACTTACAAACAAGTTGGACTGATAAACGTGCTCTCAGAATCAGAACTCATTCTTATGTACGGGACTTACTGTACCTAGTTTTCTTTTATTAACAGTAATCTTTTGTTCCTACTACCTGCCCCTTGTTGCAAAACTCCTATATATCCTAGCTCCCCGCCTCGCCTCCTCAGAGCAGTTTTCTCAGGGTTACTTGAAATGCTGCCTCCCGGACTTGAAGTCCTCAGTATGTCCACTGAAGAAAACACAACTCTCAATTTTCAGGCTGTGAATATTTTTTTTCAGTTGACAATACCTTACCCCTTCTATAACTGTTATGGTAACCTACTGTGTTAGGTGGGTCCCTACCCTAGGTTTGATTGACAACACATTACTGCCAAGAACGTATGAAAGAGTTTATTACTTCCATAATGGAAGTGTCTGGGGAGGGCAGGGAAGGCCTCTTAAGTAGGTGGGAAGTGCCTTGACAGAACAAGGAAAGGAGCCTGGCCTGAGTTTTTTGTTTTTTGTTTTTTAAATTTTTATTGGAATATAGTTGATTTACAATGTGTGTTAGTTTCTGCTGTACAGCAAAGTGAATCAATTATACATAAATATATATCCACTCTTTTTTAGATTCTTTTCCCATATAGGTCATTACAGAGTCCTGAGTAGGGTTCCCTGTGCTATATAGTAGGTCCCTATTAGTTATCTATTTTATTTAATTTAAAAAAATTTTTTGGCCGCACCACACAGCACATGGGATCTTAGTTCCCAGACCAGGGATTGAACCTGTGCCTCCTGCATTGGAAGTGGAGAGTCTTCACCACTGGACCACCAGGGAAGTCCCCCTATTTTATATATGTTAGTGTGTATATGTCAATCCCAATCTCCCAATTTAACCTTCCCCACCCCCCTTTCCCCCCAGTAACTGTGTTTGTTTTTCACATCTGTGACTCTATTTCTATTTTATAAATAAGTTCATTTGTGCCATTTTTTTAGATTCCACATATAAGCGATATAATATATTTGTCTTTCTCTGTCTGACTTACTTCACTCAGTATGAGAATCTCTAGGTCCATCCATGTTGCTGCAAATTTTGGCCTGAGGTTTTTTGTTTGTTTGTTTGTTTTAATTGAGATTAGGAGGTGGGCTAGTGTGAGATTTTGCACACAAAGGCAGGGGCTACCAAGGATTTAATCTCTTACCAGCACCAAAGAAGTAAGCACCCAGGGCTTCTTGTCATCTCGTACAGATGTGGGGCACCAGGAGAAGGAAGGATGAGGCTTTAAAAGTTGTCAGCAGTCAAACATTAAAAAATGGAGTCAGACTTCTAGATTCTCATCTGGCATGTAAAGAGCTTAGAAGGGGACATTCCTATAATCCTCACCAGAAAAAAGCAAACAAACTTAAAATTAACGACTCGGATCTATCAAACCATTAATCACAGGGCCGACTGCTGTCTCCAAAATTGGAGAGACAGTAAAATAGAAATTTTGAAATATGCCCACAATATTCTGCTCTTAACAATGCCTGTCCTCAAAAGATTCTGTTTTACCAGTGCCTAACTGACATGGTGGGAGGGTGAACTAGGAGATAGATGGGCCCCTGGGCCAGACAGCTGGTGTTTGTCAAGTGGAGCAAAACTGAAGTTTTGTCCTCAGCCAGACAAGAATGATGCCCGTTTCCCTTCCTCCACTGATATGGAGGGAATGAACTGGCAGTGGGGAATTTGTTGCAGCAAAAATAGAAATGGAGTTTTTCCTCTCCTGAGAACAAGGAAAGTAAAGGGAACAGTGATCAGCCTAGAGAAGAAACCAACAGGCCTGAAAGAGTTAATCACTCCTAGCTATATTTTAACTGTTACTAATCTGTAGTGTCTGTAACTAGATTCATCCTTCACAAAGCTAACCTATCACTACCTGACACTATGTGAATTACATCCTGCACCTATCACCCCCTAACTCTGTGTGATGTAAATTACATCCTGCACCTGGTGTTTAAGCTCCCTGCACTCCCTTGTAACAAGTCACCCCTTGTCGCTTTTTGCATTTCAGAAAGAAGGTCACAGGCCAATAAGCCAGAGACAAACAGGCCCAGTTACCGGGTCGGGCCGCCTGACGCCAGATGTGACTGTTTTGAAATAATGCAAGAAGAAGAAAAATGCAAGACCTTCATGACTTCGATCCTTATCATACACCCCCAGACTTCGAGCCCCACCTATAAGATCTCCTCTGATTCCTCGGGAAGTGAGGGCACAGTTCTTGAGGCGCTAGCCTGCTGTGTTTTCCCCTTTGCCTGGCAAAGAATTAAAAGCTATCTTTCTTTTCCTCCAAAAACTCTGTCTCCATATTCTTGTTCAGCATCAGTGCACAGAGAGCCAAGGTTTTTTTGGCAACAGGGGAAATTGCTAACTTGAGTCTCCTCTAGCCTTTCTGCTTGACCTAAGTTGAGGGAGAGAGGGACCTCAGAAAGAGTTGTGAGGTTGAGAGTTTTGTTTTGTTTTGTTTAAACCCCAACAGCAAACACGTGGTGTGTTTTCCGAAACCACTTCACCAGCTCTCCAATTCCAACTGGGTGTCTTACAACTCAATTCTACCACTAACCAAAATTAACACCAGATTCCACAGTTGAAGGGCCCAGTCCTGTTGTTGGGGGAACCTCTGACCATAACTGCCCACCCTGGCCAGACACGATAGTAACCACTTGCAATGAGTTATCTTACAACAGGAGGTTCTGGTAAGGAATGCAGAACTAACAAGCTACCACCAACCGCAAGAATTTGGGAAAGGTCAAAAGGAGAGAAGAGATGCCAGTCCATATATCTTACCAACCTCCCAGAATCCTTCTCACTGGAATCCATCTTGGCTGAGCGATGGGCGTGCCACCAGGAAGGACCCTGAGTCAGAATGATCGGCCAGGGACAACCCAGAAACGAACCCCATTACTATAAAACGTGAGACTTTGAGCTATGTGGCAGAGCAGTTCTTCTGGGTTCCCTTACCCTGCTGCTCTCCACCTGGGTGCCCCTTCCCAATGAAATCTCTCGCTTTGTCAGCATGTGTGTCTCCTTGGACAATTCATTTCTGAGTGTTAGACAGGAGCCCATTCTCAGGCCCTGGAAGGGGTTACCCTTCCTGCAACACCACAAGACTGCCCCCATGTCAGATGCCAGCTGCAAATGCAAGGCCCAGGCCACACACATTTCTGGATGGCTGACTACAAATTCAGAAGTTCCCTATAACCCCTCATGTTTGTTCATTTGATAGAACGACTATTAGAACTAAGAAAAATGCTTTACTTATTATTATCAGTTTATTTTAAAAGATACATGTCAGGCACAGCCAAATGGAAAGGGTGCACAGGGCAAAGTAGGGGAACAGGGGTAGGAAGGTTCCATGCCCTCTCCTGGCATGACAGCCTCCCAGCACAGTGATGTGTTCACCAACCCAGATATCTCTGAATCCCAAAGTTTAGGGGTTTTGATGGAGTTTTCAACACTGGGGGCTTGAGGGTGGGCTGGGCTGGAAGTTCTAAGCCTCTAATCATAGCTTGTTCTTCCTGGTAACCATCCCCCATCATGAAATCATCTATGGGTCTGGCAACAGTTGCCTCATTAGAATGTAAGATGCTACTATCACATGGGAAATTCCAAGGGCTTTAGGAGGTCTTTGCTAAGAACCATGGACAAAGACCAAATATCTTTCTTATACCATAGAAGGTCACAGTCTATGGTCACATACTGAGACCCAATCATGGGACTATAAAACATTTCCTTTCCACCCTCAACGTACCACCACATCAAGAAGACACCTAATAACAGTATAAAACACTGACAGAACTGTATGTTTCAGAACTTATTTACAAGTCTCTATAGTACTCCTAAAGATGACATGGGAGACAAAAGCAAGGACACCTGAAGATATTTTAGCCTCTGACAGCCACAGCAAATAATAAACAACTCCAAACCCTAGTCAGATAAACCTAAAATCTCATACTACAGGCCTAAAAACCTCAGTTCCTTTTCACGGTACGTCATGTCTGGTATTCAACAAAAGATTAAAAGGCACAATAAAAGACTTAAAAAACACATCTCCTAAAAAAATAACCAAAAAAAGGAGGGGAAAAAAAGAGAGAGAAAAAAAAAACCCCAACACATCTCTGGGATTAGGACAAGCAAAAGAACCTGATTCAGATGTAGCAGATATATGCTGGAATTATCAGACCAGTCATTTAAAGCAACCATGATTCATATGCTAAGTGCTCTAATGGAAATAATGGATGACCTGCAAGAACAGATAGGTAACATGTGCAGAGCTGGAAACTCTAAAAAAGAACCAAAAGGAAAGCAAAGAAATTTTTAAGAAAACAAAAGAACAGAACAAAAATAAAGAATTCCTTTTTGGGGGGGACCTGACCATTACAGTGGAAATGTGTGAGAAAAAAGAATCAGCAACCTTGAGGAGCCGTCACTAGAACTTTCTGAACTGAAATGCAAAGATAAGAAAAGGGTAAAAAGACAGAACAGAAATCCAAGAGCTTTGGGACAATTAAAAAAGGTGTAACATATACAAAATGGGAATACATGAAGCAGAAGAAATAAACAGGATACGTAAAACAATGATGAGTGAGATTTTCCCCCAGATTAATAATGGATACCAAAATAGAGATGTAGGCAGCTCAGAGGTCACCAAACAGGATAAAAACCCTAAAAATGCACACCTAGAAATATATATTCAAACTCAAGAAAAATCAAAAACAAAAAAAGTCTTGAAATGTCAGGGAAAAAAAAACCTTAGTTACAGAGAAACAAGGATAAGAAGTAAATTGGACTTTTCTTTTCAGAAACCATGCAAGCAGGAAGAGAGTTTTGTGAAACACAGTGTGTTGAAAGAGAAACCACCCAACTAGAATTTTGTGTCAAGCAAAATTATCTTTCAAGTGAGGGAGAAATAAAGACTTCCAAAAAAATTGAGGGAATTTGTCACCAATACCCCCGCTTTGCAAGAAATGTTAAAAGAAATTCATCAGGAAGAAGGTAAATGATAAAGGTTAAGTGTTAGAGAAGGAACAAATGAAGGTAATAATTAAATTGTTTTTGTTATTCTTAATTAATCTGACATAACATTTTGTTGAAAATAATAATAGCAGCAACATATTCAGTAATTATAGCTTTTGGATGAGTGAAATGAATGACAGAAATGTTACAAGGGGCAAGGGAGAGAATTTGCACATCCAGTGAAATGTTATGGTATTACTTCAGAGAAGAGTTGGGTTAGTTGTAAATGTATACTACAAACTCAAGGGCAATGACTAAAAATGTAAAAAAAAAAAAAAAGTTATAATGATATGCTAAGAGAAGAGAAAAAATGGAATCAAGTAAAATGTCCCCTAAAAGGTAGAGAAGACGGAAGAAAAGTGGAAGACAAAAGAGAAACAAAGAACAAGGGCAACAAATAAAAAATGGTAAAAATATGGTAGATATTAATCGACCTATATCAATAATCACTTTAAACATCAGTGGTCTAAATACAATAAGTGAAACAAAAAAAACCTGTCACAGTGGATTAAAAAACAAAACAAAACTAAACTGGGCTTCCCTGGTGGCACAGTGGTTAAGAATCCACCTGCCAATGCAGGGGACATAGGTTCGATCCCTGGTCCGGGAAGATCCTACATGTCATGGAGCAACTAAGCCCGTGCGCCACAACTACTGAGCCTGCGCTCTAGAGCCCGCGAGCCACAACTACTGAAGTCCGCGTGCCCTAGAGCCCGTGCTCCGCAACAAGAGAAGCCACCGCAATGAGAAGCTCACGCACCGCAATGAAGAGCAGCCCCCACTCGCCACAACTAGAGAAAGCCCGCATGCAGCAAAGACCCAACACAGCCAAAAATTAATTAATTAATTAATTAAAAAAAAAAAAAAGAATACCAAGGGGGTCAGCATGGATGAGTGGCTGGAAGGCTGGTACCAGGAAGTCATGAGGACTCACACCAACCAGGGCTTGGAAATCCAAAAAAGGGCTGCAGACCCTACTAATTGCTCGCTAAATGCATCATCAGGAGCCTTGCACACCAGCTGCTTGGGATACTCTGCCTGCAGACGCTTCCAACTGGCCCATGGGCACACCCAGTGCTCCATATACATCAACCCACACCCTATGTCTGGCTCCTCACGTGACCCCCAGATGAGGAGCGCAAGACTGCACAGTAAACACACACCTGTAGCTCATAAGCACACACATGTAGCCGGCTTGACTAGGTGGGATTGGGAAGACATACAAACGTGAGCATTTCAGGGGAAGCAAACACAGCACCCAGCCTGGATGTGAGGGATCAGGGAAAGGCATAGAATCTTAAGAATTCTGTCCAAAAGAGGGAACAAGAGGCATGAAGTGGGCATCCACAGAAAAAGCCTGAGAGAAGCTCAGAATATCCATCTGGGTTGAATGGTGAAGGTGTTTCTCTCCCAAAGCCAGTCAGTAAAAACTGGAAGAGGTGACTGTTTCTTCAAATGCAAAGACAGCAACACAACACTTCGTGGAAAATGAAGAAGGAAAAAAAAATGAAGATTGTAAGGCATTCTGCTAGCTCAACAAGAAAAGCCACAACATGGACATATATACACTACCAAACGTAAAATAGATAGCTAGTGGAAAGCAGCCGCATAGCACAGGGAGATCGGCCCTGTGCTTTGTGACCGCCTGGCGGGGTGGGATGGGAAGGGTGGGAGGGAGGGAGACACAAGAGGGAAGAGATATGGGAACATATGTATATGTATAACTGATTCACTTTGTTATAAAGCAGAAACTAACACACCATTATAAAGCAATTATACTCCAATAAAGATGTTAAAAAAAAAAGAAGAAGAAAAGCCACAAGTATCTATTGATTCCAGAAAATAATGATGCTGGTTATTATTTCCATGGGAAGAAACTGTTTTGTAAACAATCATACTTGAGCACTTCTGCTCTGCAAGCCTAAGCCCTGGAATTATTGATACATTCGAAAGCACCCAAAAGTAAGCAATAGATGTCAGAAACACCCGCTAAGGGCAGGAAAAAAGGGAAACAAATTTTAACACAGGCAATGTACTAATGTTATATTTTACTTTTCTGAAATTCACCTTTCTTTAGTTTACAGTTACTGTAAAACGGTGACTAAAAAGTGAATAAAACTTTTTAGGGTGGCAAACCCATGGAGGAGCAGGAACATTTCTCAAGGGGTAGCTACACCCAAGGGCTTCCCATAGGATACGGATGTCTGTGCCCAGGAAAGACTCTGAGGGGAGACACCCAAGGATTTCATACAGCCTAGTTACAGGTGGTTATTCTCTGCTTTCCTCTCGTGGTAAAGTATCCACAAACCAAAAACTACACCTTTAAACATGAGCCATTCATTGGCTGTGGGAAAATGACAAAATTCCGCATCCCCCTCTGCCAAAGAGTAGCTGTGGGACCTTGTGTAAGAATTTAACTTCTTGGATCCTTCAATGTTTGCTTCTAAAAAGTGAGCTTAATATTTATTAGGTGTTAGGATTAAATGAGATCTGTGTAAGGTGTATGCACAGTCCCTGATATATGGTGAGCATTAAATAATTTTTATTTCCATTAATAATACTATTGATTTTATTACTAAATAAGTGAACGCATAAATTTTCCGCTCTGGAAAAAAAAAAAAACCGCGTCTGTTTGACATGCACCACGGAGGACAAATATTTGATAATGATGCTGTGAATTAGAGACACAGTTGGCTTTGGGAAGGCGGGGAGGGACCTGGAATTTAATGGATTTAATGCCAGCCCTAGGAAGAGCTAGGCTAGGGCGACAGGTTCGTGGATTTGAGACTCTGCTTCCCCAAACATTTGGAAAACTCCGGAGAAAACGGGTCCTCTTGGGGAGAAAGGTGGCACTGGGGTCCCCACAGACTAAAGCTCCACCCACACTTAAAGACCAGACACAGAGTCTGAAGACTCTACCCGAGGTCAATGCACAATCTGAGGAGAGACGGGTTGCGGGCGCAGAGCTGCCCAGAGAGGCTCCGGGACCAAAGTCACCACGCACAGTGATGGGACAGGACGCCCGAAGTCTCGGCTGCTGGCCCAGCCCCCGCGCTGAGAGCTGGAGGGGGCTTAGGTCTGAGCTGAGCCCCGGGCGGACTTAGGTCTGCAGACTCCGGAGTTGACCGCAGCAGGGTTCGGGTCCCACAGTGGCAGGTTCCGACTCAACCCCTCCTCCCTGTCCTGGGACACCTGGCCCCTCAACTCACCATTTCCTGGCTTCTGGGGTCCCCCTGGGGTCCTCCCTTCCACTCCTGCCGCCTCTGCAGTTCACAGCATCATATACGCTGCAGAGAGACACCTGGGAACCGGGAGAGCAGATGAAACGCGACACTGAGCACCTCCAGGAGCCCCTATGTGGTCGGCTAAGTGTTGCCCCACCCACCTTCCCGTGCTGCGCCCCTGATTGGACAATTCATGAGAACCCACCCCCTTTCCCTGAGTGACAGCAGGGCAGAAGGTCACGTGGTTGAACATAATGAGTTTCAGCCAGTGGGCTGGAACTTGCCCCCTCCAGGGAAGTTTGCTTTTAAACAAGACTTTTTCATAGGTGTTCCTAACCAATATTACGCATAATCACACAGTGAAAGCCACAGGGCTTATGGGAAAAATGGGATTGGGTGGGGTTCAACACTCAAAACTTGTCACTGACACTGAAAAAGAAAAGGAATCTAATAAAACAGCATCTTACCTATATTGAATGGTTAAGAAATACAAAAGCACTACAAGAAACAGAGCACTTTACCTTGAAAGAGGCCTGTCCTTTGCTTGTAGAAGTGATCATTAGAAGTATTGACACTTGTGAGTTATAATGAAGAGGTGGAAGGAGAGTTACCTAAAATCACACAGAAAGTCAGAACCCAGATGGATATGGGGATCCTTCATAACACCTGAGAGGCACTGAATGAGCTGGCAGTGTCTTGAGCTGTGCGCATGTGTTCTGTGTATTTCTGAGCAGCTAGGTTCACCTGGGTGCAGTTTTCTGCAGTTAACTCCAGTTTCTCTTGTGTGCCTTGCAGATGAAATTGCACATAAGCAAACATAAAATTTACATTATGTTCAAATTGTTTCCAAATTTATCTATACCCAGAAAAATATCATGTTTTCAAAAAAGCATTATAGCAGAACTGACTGCATGTAGATGTAGATATAATTTTTTTCTGAACCATTTGAAAGTTGAAAATATCATGACACTTCACCATTAAATATATCAGCATGAATCACCCAGAATCAGGACATTGTCCTGTGTAACCATAATACCAATACCACGCTTCAAAAGTTGAGACTATTTTGGTATCATCTAATATTCAGTCCATATCAAACCAAGCAGAACCTGTGGGGACTTTACAGGGATACCCCTGTATCCCCCACCTGATGTTTATATTGTAGAAAATCTTTAGCCTCCTAGGCCTTCCCGGAGTTCCAAAGAGCAAATTTAATAAGAGAAGGGGGAGAATGCTGAAACAAAGGAAAAGGGTCAAGCAAGACAAAATAATAATAGTTTAGCCAGAAAACAAAGTCAAGGACCTGAGTTCCTCCTCAAGGGTATATTTAATAATCTGAGCTGTATCTTTGAGTTGTTTTTCTGATAATAAAACTCCCACCAGGTGGAAGAAGTTAACTGTATGCTGACCACAAACACATGGACCCCAGAGTGGCTGGAACCAGAAAGTTGATGCTGTTAACTCCTGAAATACCACCCTGTTACCTCACCATCCACCAATTAGAGAATTGTGCAGCATGACCCTCTTCCTCACTTTGTCTATAAAACATTTCCCTTAAAGCCACTGGGGAGTCCAATTTGTTCATAAGTCCAACAAAGTTAGCCTAAGTACCCAAGTAACACAATTGGCTATGTAGTACTGTACTGTAATAGATTTATAATACTTTTCACACAAATAATACATAAAAAACATCTTTTTGCCTCCACTTTCTCAATTATTTTCACTTTTTTTTTTCATTTTTATCCCTTGGTGCTTCTTTGCTGTACCAGCTACATCACCGCTGCTTTTACACTTGCTTCCAGACATCTGGGCTTGAAATAAAGATGCTGTGCTACTGTACTCGATACGGTACTGTACAGTAAAGTACACAAAAGCATAACCACTTGTAGAGGATGCACGCACGTGACAATGTATGCCAGACACGTGAACTAACTTACATGATTGGACATGCGAACCCATGTTCGTATCTTTGAAAGTACTCAACTTCAAGGTTTGTGTGTAGGGGACTTACCGTATTCCAACTGTCTTCAAATATTTCCTTTTTGTAGGTGGCTTTTTTCAAACTAGGATTCAATCCACCTTCCTATAACAATTAGGTTATTGACTTTTTAGTGTCTTTTGATTTAGTCCTACTCAGAACCTCACCTCCCCCCCCACCCGCCCCGCTGTTTTTTATTATGTCATTGACTCTTAAAGACGCCAGAACAGAATCTGGCTTTGTCCGCTTGCTTGAAATATACTCTTGAATAAAAGTATACTTGAAAGGAATTATTCATAGAGTAAGTCTTATTAAATGAGAAAATTGGGTAAATTGGAAAAAAATGTTAGTGGGCAAATTGCTCCTCAGGCAAGTTCTCAAATGAGGCATTGAAGGATAAACGTGCCCAGGAGTGTCCTCAAAGGTGCCCTGGTAGGAGGAAGAAACGGGCTCAAGCCAAGACTAGTTGTTCTTCCTGACTACCTATTTCTCACATGTTCCCACGCCAATCCAACCCAGCATAAGGGTTTTGAAATATTTCAGGGTTGAGCAAGAAAAAAGATATGACCACACACAAGGTGGCAGCAGCACACACAAGGTTCACTAGGCAATACTTGGACCAGTATGCATGCAGGGGAGGTACCTGGGAGCATGACATTTTGAAGAGGTTATGGCGTGGAAATCACTACTCAGAAGGGTAGAAGGGCAAGGGAACTCTCACTAGAGAGAGGGGAGGTGGTCAGTGAGGAAACTTACATGTCTAGTTGATGTCACTCAGCAGCCTCGTGGGGATCTCTGGCTTAGACAGCTCTAAAGGACATCAGGGATTAAGGCATTTTACAGCCACGGGGTTTATCTTTTTTATGGAATCACATGTTGTGTGCAGTTTCACAGGGTATGCAAAGCAGGCAGATTCTAAACGAAATGGCAACTTTATCAAACAGTAAGCCTCTATATTAACAAGGGATTGATTCTAGAGCCTCTGTATTCTTATTCAGTATTTTGGTTTTTTCCTCTGATAATGAACTCTGGAGATTATTTTGGTATATTACTATTTTCCATATTCTCTCTCATGTTCCCCCACCTAAAATGTCTTAGTTCTCCTTGAAAAATTCCCTTCCTTGTGAATTTGAGAATCTACATCTTTACTTTCTAAAAATTACATTATGGTTTTAACTATATTACATTAAATCAAATATTTTGGGTGAAAATCAGCTCTTTCCAATATTGTAACCATTGATAAAGATGGTATGTCTCTACTTCATCAGGGATTTTATTTCCTGTCATATTACTTCATCATAATGTGTTCTCTTTTCTCTATTGTATTTGTTAATTTATTTAAAAATATTTATTTATTTGGTTGCTGGGTCTTAGTTGCAGCAGGTGGGCTCCTTAGTTGCAGCTCCAGGTCTCCTTAGTTGCAGCTCCAAGGCTCCTTAGTTGCAGCACATGGGCTCCCCAGTTGCAGCATGCAAACTCTTAGCTGTGGCATGCATGTGGGATCTAGTTCCCTGACCAGGGATTGAACCCGGGCTCCCTGCATTGGGAGCACGGAGTCTTTATCCATTGTGCCACCAGGGAAGTCCCTGTTGTATTTGTTTAGAATTCATTGATTTGTCATTATTTTTATGATTACCTTCCTTCCAATCCTCCAAATTTACTCTTCTCTTCTTTTTAAAATTTCCTAAGGCGGAGCTCAGATTATTGATTTCAGACATTTCTTCTCTTCTAACATAAGCATATAGTGCAATAAGTTTCCCTCTTGGCACTATTTTATTTCCATTCTACAAACTTTGAAGTGCTGTATTTTCATGTTCATTACTTTTGTCTATTTAAAAAAAATTTTTTGAGGGTTTCAATTTTTACCATAGGTTATTTATAAGTGTGTTGAATAATTTCCAATTATTTGGAGATTTTCTAGTCATTTTTACGTTATTGCTTTGAAATTGGTTCCATCATGGTCAGTGAACATCCTCTGTATGATTTCAATTCTTTTATATTTCTTGAGTGCTTTTTTAATGGCCCAGAATATGTTCTATTTTGGTGGATGTTTTATGGAGGCTTGACAGTAACGTGTATTCTGATGTTGTTGAATGGAGTGTACTATAAATTTCAACCCAGTGTTCTATAAATGTCAACATGATACTGATGTTTGATAGTTGCTCAGTTTTCCTATATTCTTGCTGACTTTTTGTTGAGTAACACTGTCACTTCCTGAGGGGGGGTACTGAAGTCCCTAGTTATAATTTTGGATTACTCTATTTTTACTTTCAGTTATGTCAGTTATTTTTTTAGATTTTGATTTTATCGTGAATATTTTCAAAAGTACAGAAAACCTCAAAGAATTTTAGGTGAACACCTGCATACTCACAACATAGATTTTACCATTTTTAATACTTGCTTTGTCTCATAGCTATGAACAATATATCAATGAAACCATGTTATGTTTTGATGTGTCTCACTCTTTTTTTCCAGCTTTATTAAGGTAGGATTGACAAATTCAAATTATGTTACTTAGGTTGTACAATGCGGTTTCTTTTCTTTTTAAGATACACAATATCATGATATATCTTTTTTTGTTTCGTGTATTGGGTTGGCCGTTCGTTCGGGTTTTTCTATAAGAGCTTACAGAAACCCAAAGGAACTTTTTGGCCAACCCAATATTTTGATTCTCTGTTGTAATCACTATGTTCTTGGTGGATTGACTTTTTATCATCAGGTAATGTGCTTTTTTGTCCCTAGTAATTTTTTTTGATACAAAATATACTTTATTTCACGGATACAGATACTCGGGATTTTATTATTACTATTGGGTTGACCAAAAAGTGACTTTGGTTTTTAAGTAAAAATAAAAGACACATTTTTCATTTTCACCAAGGACTTTATTGAACAATGTATTCACCTTTTTGTTCCACTACCCTCTGCCATTTTCAGGCAACTTCATAATTCCATCTTCCCAAAACTTTTTATCTTTTTGAGCAAAGAATGTTCCAGGTGCCTTTTACAGTCTTCCAGGGAATTGAAATTTTTTCCATTAAGAGAATTTTGTAAAGATCGAAATAAATGGAAATCCAAAGGTGTAATGTCTGGGGAATACGGTGGATGAATCAGAACTTCCCAGCCAAGCTGTAACAGTTTTTGCCTGGTCATCAAAAAAACATGCGGTCTTGCGTTATCCTGATGGAAGATTATGCGTTTTCTGTTGACTAATTCTGGACGATTTTCGACAAGTGCTGCTTTAAGTTGGTCTACTTGGGAGCAGTACTTGTTGGAATTAATCATTTGGTTTTCCAGAAGGAGCTCATAATAGCGGACTCCCTTACAATCCCACCCTATGCACAACATCACCTTCTTTGGATGAAGACCGGCTTCTGGTGTGGTTGGTTCATTTCGCTTGCTCCATGATCTCTTCCATTCCATGTTATTGTACAGTATCCACTTTTCATCACCTGTCACAATTTGTTTTAAAAACGGAACATTTTCATTATGTTTAAGTAGAGAATCGCATGTGGAAATACGGTCAAGAAGGTTTTTTTCGATTAACTTATGTGGAACCCAAACATCAAAGTGATGAACATAACCAAGCTGGTGCAAATGATTTTCAACACGTAATTTAGATATTTTGAGTATGTCGGCTATCTCCTGCGTGGTATAACATTAATTGTTCTCAATTAATGTCTTGATTTGATCGCTATCAATTTCAACAGGTCTACCCAGCCGTGGAGCATCATCCAGCAAGAAATCTCCAGCACGAAACTTTGCAAACCACTTTTGACATGTTTGATCAGTCACAACACCTTCTCCATACACTGCACAAATCTTTTTTTTGCATTTCAGTTGCTTTTTTACCTTTCTTGAAATATTAAAGCATAATATGCCGAAAATGTTGTTTTCTTCCATCTTTAATATTAAAATGGCTACACAGAAATTCACCAATTTTGATAAGTTTTTTTTGAATGGACACTGATATAACAGCTGTCACAATACAATCTAACAAAACTGTTTCGAATGCAGTTAAAGACAACCAAGTGCTACTAGAGCCATCTTATGGAAAAAACAGAATGAATATACGGCCAATCCAATAGTATTATTGTTTACATGTTATAACTTTTCCAATACATACAGTAAATTTACACTTGTTAAAACTGAAATTAGATTTGAAGAAAACCATGTTCCATTTATTTTTGAGGGGTATCCCACTGTAGTAATGGGTCCTGTTGATTATCCATTCATGCAGTGAAGGATGTTGGAGTACCATCCAGGTTTTGGCAATTATAAATTGAGCTTCTAAGAAGCATTTCTACCTGCAGTTTTTCATGAATGTAAGTTTTTATTCCTGAAAAGCAACTATCTTGAGTGGGAAAGTTGCATCAATTGTTGTGTGATATAATAGTATAAAAGAAAATACTGCACCGATATCTCAAGTGATTGTACTATTTTGCACTCCCACCAGCAGTGGATGAGAGATCCAGTTGCTCCATGGCTTAAACAGCTTTTAGTATCGTCAGCAATTTTCATTGTGGCCATTTTTATGGGTATGTATTATGCAATTAATGTGCTTCTAATATGGAAGTTTGAAGGCATAAATAATATAATGATTCCATCCAGTAATCCCACTCCTGGGCATATATCTGGACAAAACTATAATTCAAAAAGACACATGTACCCCAATTATCATAGCAGCACTATTCACAATAGCCAAGTCATGGAAGTAACCTAAATGTCCATTCACAGACAAATGGATAAAGAAGATGTGGTACATATATACAATGGAATACTTCTCAACCATAAAAAGGAATGAAATAATGCCATTTGCAGCAACATGGATGGACCTAGAGATTATCATACTAAGTGAAGTCAGTCAGAAAGAGAAAGACAAATACCATATGATATCACTTATATGTGGAATCTAAAATATGACACAAATGAACTTATCTGGGAAACAGAAACAGGCTCACAGACATAGAAAACAGACTTGCAGACTTGTGGTTGCCAAGGGGAAGTGGATGTGGGGGAGAGATGGATTGGGAGTTGCGGATTAGCAGATACAAACTATCATATAGAGAATGGATAAACAATAAGGTCCTACTGTATAACACAGGGAACTATTGAATATATTCAATATCCTATAAAAAACCATAAGGAAAAGAATATGAAAAAGAATATATATATGTATAACTGAACCACTTTGCTTTACAGCAGAAATTAACACAATATTGTAAATCAAATGTACTTCAATAAAGTAAATTAAAAAGAACATAATGATTCTACATTAAAAAGGAAGATAGGATAATATATTTTGAATGTTTCTATTTGTGAACAGCAAGGAACTGTAAAACTGTCAGAAATTCCTAAAATTTAAAAACTGCAATGAAGGTAGAAGGACATGCTCTCACTCCCTCTTGCGAGAACACCAGAATCACAAATAACTGCTGGACAATCATCAACAGGAAGACACTGGAACTCACCAAAAAAGATACCCCACATCCAAACACAAAGGAGAAGCTACAATGAGGCTGTAGGAGGGGCGCAATCACAGTAAAATCAAATCCCATAACTGGTGGGTGGGTGACTCACAGACTGGAGAACACTTATACCACAGAAGTCCACCCACTGGAGTGAAGGTTCTGAGACCCACGTCAAGCTTCCCAACTTGGGGGTCCGGCAACGGGAGGAGGAATTCCTAGAGAATCAGACTTTGAAGCCTAGTGGGAATTGATTGCAGGACTTCGACAGGACTGGGGGAAACAGAGACTCCACTCTTGGAGGGCACACACAAAGTAGTGTGTGCATCGGGAACCAGGGGAACGAGCACTGACCCCGGGGAGACTGAACCAGACCTACCTGCTAGTGTTGGAGGGTCTCCTGCAGAGGCGGGGGGTGGCTGTGGCTCACCATGGGGACAAGGACACTGGCAGCAGAAGTTCTAGGAAGTAATCCTTGGCGTGAGCCCTCCCAGAGTCTGTCATTAGCCCCACCAAAGAGCCCAGGTAGGCTCCAGTGTTGGGTTGCCTCAGGCAAAACAACAAACAGGGAGGGAACCCACCCCACCCATCAACAGTCAAGTGGATTAAAGTTTTACTAAGCTCTGACCACCACAGCAACAGCCAGCTCTACCCACCACCAGTCCCTCCCATCAAGCCTCTTAGATAGCCTCCTCCACCAGAGGGCAGAGAGCAAAAGCAAGAAGAACTACAATCCTGCAGCCTGTGGAACAAAAACCACATTCACAGAAAGATAGACAAGACAAAAAGGCAGAGGGCTATATACCAGATGAAGGAACAAGATAAAACCCCAGAAAAACAACTAAATGAAGTGGAGATAGGCAACCTTCCAGAAAAAAAATTCAGAATAATGATAGTGAAGATGATCCAGGACCTTGGTAAAAGAATGAAGGCAAAGATCGAGAAGATGCAAGAAATGTTTAACAAAGACCTAGAAGAATTAAAGAACAAACAAACAGAGATGAACAATACAATAACTAAAATGAAAAATACACTAGAAGGAATCAATAGCAGAATAACTGAGGCAGAAGAATGGATAAGTGACCTGGAAGACAGAATGCTGGAATTCACTGCTGCGGAACAGACTAAAGAAAAAAGAATGAAAAGAAATGAAGACAGCCTAAGAGACCTCTGGGACAACATTAAACGCAACAACATTCGCATTATAGGGGTCTCAGAAGGAGAAGAGAGAGAGAAAGGACCAGAGAAAATATTTGAGGAGATTATAGTCGAAAACTTCCCTAACATGGGAACGGAAACAGCCACCCAAGTCCAGAAAGCGCAGTGAGTCCCATACAGGAGAACCCAAGGAGAAACACGTCGAGACACATAGTAATCAAATTGGCAAAAATTAAAGACAAAAATTCTTGAAAGCAGCAAGGGAAAAATGACAAATAATATACAAGGGGACTCCCATAAGGTTAACAGCTGACTTTTCAGCAGAAACGGTACAAGCCAGAAGGAAGTGGCATGATATACTTAAAGTGATGAAAGGGAAGAACCTACAACCAAAATTACTCCAACCGGCAAGGATCTCATTCACATTCGATGGAGAAATCAAAAGCTTTACAGACAAGCAAAAGCTAAGAGAATTCAGCACCACCAAACCAGCTCTACAACAAGTGCTAAAGGAACTTCTCTAAGTGGGAAACACAAGAGAAGAAAAGGACCTACAAAAACAAACCCAAAACAATTAAGAAAATGGTCATAGGAACATACATATCGATAATTACCTTAAACATGAATGGATTAAATGCTCCAACCAAAAGACACAGGCTTGTTGAATGGATACAGAAACAAGACTCATATATATGCTCTCTACAAGAGACCCACTTCAGACCTAGGGACACATACAGACTGAAAGTGAGGGGATGGAAAAAGATATTCCATGCAAATGAAAATCAAAAGAAAGCTGGAGTAGCTATACTCATATCAGATAAAATAGACTTTAAAATAAAGAATGTTACAAGAGACAAGGAAGGACACTACATAATGATCAAGGGATCAATCCAAGAAGATATAACAATTATAAATATATATGCACCCAACATAGGAGCACCTCAATACATAAGGCAACTGCTAACAGCTATAAAAGAGGAAATCGACAGTAACACAGTAATAGTGGGGGACTTTAACACCTCACTTACACCAATGGACAGATCATCCAAAATGAAAATAAATAAGGAAACAGAAGCTTTAAATGACACAATAGACCAGATAGATTTAATTGATATTTATAGGACATTCCATCCAAAAACAGCAGATTACACTTTCTTCTCAAGTGTGCATGGAACATTCTCGAAGATAGATCACATCTTAGGTCACAAATCAAGCCTCACTAAATTTAAGAAAATTGAAATCATATCAAGCATCTTTTCTGACCACAACCCTATGAGATTAGAAATGAATTACAAGGAAAAAACCGTAAAAAAAACAAACACATGGAGGCTAAACAATACGTTACTAAATAACCAAGACATCACTGAAGAAATCAAAGAGGAAATTAAAAAATACCTAGAGACAAATGACAATGAAAACACGATGGCCCAAAACCTATGGGATGCTGCAAAAGCAGTTCTAAGAGGGAAGTTTATAGCTATACAAGCCTACCTCAAGAAACAAGAAAAATCTCAAATAAACAATGTAACCTTACACCTAAAGGAACTAGAGAAAGAAGAACAAACAAAACCCACAGTTAGCAGAAGGAAAGAAATCATAAAGATCAGAGCAGAAATAAATGAAATAGAAACAAAGAAAACAATAGCAAAGATCAATAAAACTAAAAGCTGGTTCTTTGAGAAGATAAACAAAATTGATAAGCCATTAGCCAGACTCATCAAGAAAAAGAGGGAGAGGACTCAAATCAATAAGATTAGAAATGAAAAAGGAGAAGTTACAACAGACACCGCAGAAATCCAAAGCATCCTAAGAGACTACTACAAGCAACTCTATGCCAATAAAATGGACAACCTGGAAGAAATGGACACATTCTTAGAAAAGGTATAACCTTCCAAGACTGAACCAGGAAGAAACGGAAGATATGAACAGACCAATCACAAGTAATGAAATTGAAACTGTGATTAAAAATCTTCCAACAAACCAAAGCCCAGAACCAGATGGCTTCACAGGCGAATTTGATCAAACTTTTAGAGAAGAGTTAACACCTATCCTTCTCAAACTCTTCCAAAATATAGCAGAGGGAGGAACACTCCCAACTCATTCTATGAGGCCACCATCACCCTGATACCAAAGATAAAGATTTATTCCTCAGATAAAGATTTAACAAAAAAAGAAAACTACAGGACAATATCACTGATGAACATAGATGCAAAAATACCTCAACAAAATACTAGCAAACAGAATCCAACAGCACATTAAAAGGATTGTACATCATGATCAAGTGGGGTTTATCCCAGGAATGCAAGGATTCTTCAATATACGCAAATCAATCCGTGTGATACACCATATTAACAAATTGAAGGATAAAAACCATATGGTCATCTCAATAGGTGCAGAAAAAGCCTTCAACAAAATCCAACGCCCATTTATGATAAAAACTCTCCAGAAAGTAGGCATAGAGGGAACCTACCTCAACAGAATAAAAGCCATATATGACAAACCCACAGCCAACATCGTTCTCAATGGTGAAAAACTGAAACCATTTCCTCTAAGATCAGGAACAAGGCAAGCTTGCCCACTCTCACTACTATTATTCAACATAGTTTTGGAGGTTTTAGCCACAGCAATCATAGAGGAAAAAGAAACAAAAGGAATCCAAATCGGAAGACAAGTAAAGCTGTCACTGTTTGCAGATAACATACTATACACAGAGAAGCCTAAAGATGCTACCAGAAAACTACTAGAGCTAATCAATGAATTTGGTAAAGTAGAAGGATACAAAATTAAGGCACAGAAATCTCTTGCATACATATACACTAATGATGAAAAATCTGAAAGAGAAATTAAGGAAACACTCTCATTTACCACTGTAACAAAAAGAATAAAATACCTAGGAATAAACCTAACTAAGGAGACAAAAGACCTGTATGCAGAAAACTATAAGACACTGAAGAAAGAAATTAAGGATGATACAAACAGATGGAGAGATAGACCATGTTCTTGGATTGGAAGAATCAACATTGTGAAGATGACTATACTACCCAAAGCAATCTACAGATTCAATGCAATCCCTATCAAACCACCACTGGCATTTTTCCCAGAACTAGAACAAAAAGTTTCACAATTTGTATTGAGACACAAAAGACCCCAAATAGCCAAAGCAATCTTGAGAAAAAAAAAAAAAAAAAAAAACAAAAAACGGAGCTGGCAGAATCAGTGCCCTGACTTCAGACTCTACTACAAAGCTCCAATTAAGACAATAAGTCATTAAGACAACATGGTACTGGCACAGAAATAGAAATATAGATCAATGTAAAAGGATAGCAAGCCCAGAGATAAACCCACGCACATATGGTCACCTTATCTTTGATAAAGGAGGCAAGCATATACAATAGAGAAAAGACAGCCTCTTCAATAAGAGGTGCTGGGAAAACTGGACAGCTACATGTAAAAGTATGAAATTAGAACACTCCCTAACACCATATACAAAAATAAACTCAAAATGGATTAAAGACCTAAAATGTAAGGCCAGACACTCTAAAACTCTTAGAGGAAAACATAGGCAGAACAATCAATGAAATAAATCACAGCAAGATCTTTTTGACCCACCTCCTAGAGAAATGGAAAGAAAAACAAAAATAAACAAATGGGACCTAATGAAACTTCAAAGCTCTTGCACAGCAAAGGAAACCATAAACAAGACAAAAAGACAACCCTCAGAATGGGAGAAAATATTTGCAAATGAAGCAACTGACAAAAGATTAATCTCCAAAATATACAAGCAAGTCATGCAGCTCAATATCAAAAAAACAACCCAATCCAAAATATGGGCAGAAGACCTAAATAGACATTTCTCCAAGAAGATATACAGATTGCCAATAAACACATGAAAGGATGCTCAACATCACTAATCATCAGAGAAATGCAAATCAAAACTGCAATGTGGTATCACCTCACACCAGTCAGAATGGCCATTATCAAATTTTACTTAATTTTTAACTACTACAAAACTATATATTTTTTTTAAAAGGCATATTCAAGGGTGTCACATACAAATGTTACTACAGAAGAGGCCAACAACATGCTTACTGGCCTCGCCAGGTTAACTCTCTTGGTACAGCCCTCAGAACAAATGAAGCTCCCCCTTGTTACTTAGAAATGGAATGGTATCCTTAGATCACAAGGCAACTTGTTTAAAAACTCTATTTTTTACCATTTCCAACAGTTTATCATTGTAATCAAGAAAAATCTTGATAATATGCAAGAAGTAAGAAATCACAGAAATCAATTGGTTGCTGAAGCTCACGTAAGATAATTGTCATTAATCCCCTAATTTTAATTTTTGGCGTTCATCAAAACAGGCTTGTTTTTTCATTGAATTTGAATAAATATGATAAATCTGAACTAATACAATGTTTACTAAAAATATTCTTCCTATCTGTTTTATATATTTGTGATTCTTCATAAGATTCCTTCTGAAAAGAGGGTTCTACTCCTAAAAAACGTCTTTTAAAAAACTGAATGTAAAGTGTTATACTCCTTCTTTTTCTACTGACTTTCGTTTCTGAGATTGTTAAGCAAATCTTCAATTTATTGGACTCATTTAAGATTCTAAACCATCTTTTCTCTCTTCTCACACACATCCATATTTTTCTCCCTGCTCCCCACTTCTCCCTCTGAGCTTGGTGTTTGTGTAAGACAATAACAGGAACAATCTGATTTGGCAGGATAATAATCAACCAAAATGTGTCTCTTCTGTTTCTCATTTTGCTTGATTACAACATCAAAATGCTAGAATGGGTGAACTATTTTGAAGTCTGGGCTTTGAAAACACCTGTTTTGTGATGTGGATGTGTGAATTTTTCTATTGAACAATAATAGCAGCTTCCTCTGTCACTTTCACACTTTGATTACAAAAACAGTGGTCTGGACATATTCTGGCAAAATATATTCGGAGCTTATGGTAGCAGTTGAAATTCTCATGGAAGAATAAAAATGTGCATTAGGACAATTTACACTTATTTTATTTGTTATACAATCTTACATAAGCAATGATCAACTCCTCTGTCCTAAGTAACTTTTTAATGTGTTATGTGAACTTCATCAGCAGCCTCTTGATTGGGTCTCAAGCACTAATCAGGCCCCTCACAAGTACATTGGATGCTTAGACGTCTTGCCTCCATCATGAAGAGTAAGTAGGATCATAGTGACTAATCACATTAGCATGATTTAAAAATGCAGAGCGTGAATAGCTTTTCCCCCCAAGATTTGTAGTAAAAACATACGCACAATAAGACTGCAATAATTCATTACACCATTGGCTTGTTTATATTATAACATATTTATGTGCCCAGAAGAATGAAACCAGAAAACCACCATTAACAAGCAGAGGAAAGAGATTGTTTTTTTAACTGAACTCAGGATGAACACGTAAAAAAAAATATTTCAAAGAAGGGAAACTGCTATCTTGTTATGTCCTCTAAGACATTACAAAACCCAGTCTCACTAAAGATCTTTTTAGTAACCTATATTTTGTACTTCCCACTAAGAACCACTTTCTGCCCATAAAGCCAAACAGTGAGTTCCAGGTGAAGTCACTGCAGATCACAGAAGCATGTCACTAAGGGAAAATTCATTCCCGTGAATTTTCATGGGAAAATTCCTATGTTTCCTATGAAAGCAAAAACCCTTACCTTCGGGGGAAGATATCCCATTTACAAATAGTATATTGCCACCCAAATGGATGTAAATTCATTGACTCCCTCTCAGGACTTGGGGTGTCTGCTTTAGGGCTGAATTGGTCTGCTAAATATTAGATAGGTACTGAGCAAGGTGCCTTAGATGCAACTATGAAAAATCACAAACGGTTCTTGCCTTCTACAAGCTTACCATCTAGTGAGGAAGGCACTAGATACTAATGATAGTATCAAGAGTTCTGTCCTGGAGGGTGTAATGACAGTGTTGATACCTGGAAGGTAACAGGAGTTCAGGGGAAAGGACATAATGATGTAAAGTATTCAAGGCAAAGTATTCCATTACAAGGAATGTTTAAGGAAATGAGAATAGTTTGTGATCAAATGATTATTGAATATTTGTTGAGTGCATACAGCTAAACTACAGATTACAAGGGAGAAAGTGGTGAAAAACAAAGCCAAAAGGGATTCAGGGGCCAGATTTATCAACTTAAACATTCAGGGGCCAGGGGCCTATCAGTGAAAAAGATAGACATGGTATCTGCCCTCAGGGAGCTAATAGTTTAGTAGGAGAAAAAGATTTTTAAAAATCAACACTAATGTCAAATTGTGATCAATACAATGAAGAAAACAAATGGGTGTGAGGAGAGAGTAACAGGAAGAATCTGCTTAAGATGGGCTCAGAGGAGACATCTCTGAGGAGGTGAGATTTGCAGGATGAAAAAGGGTCAGATCATGAAGGGCCTGGTGAACCTTATTAGTGAGTTGTGGGTTTTGTGGGGGTTTTTTTGAATTTTTTATTCTTTTATACAGCAGGTTCTTATTGGTTATCTATTTTATACCTATTAGTGTATATATGTCAATCCCAGCCTCCCAATTTATCCAACCACCCCCTCCCACTTTCCCCCGTGTGTCCATACGTTTGTTCTCTACCTCTGTGTCTATTTTTGCCTTGAAGACTGGTTCATCTGTACCATTTTTCTAGGTTCCACATATATGCGTCAATTTACGATCTTTGCTTTTCTCTTTCTGACATACTTCACTCTGTATGACAGTCTCTAGGTCCATCCACGTCTCTACAAATGACCCAGTTTCATTCCTTTTTATGGCTGAGTAATACCCATTGTATATATGTAGCACATCTTCTTTATCCGTTAGTCTGTTGATGGGCATTTAGGTTGCTTCCATGACCCGGCTATTGGAACTAGTGCTGCAATGAACATTGGGGTGCATGTGTCTTTTTGAATTACGGTTTTCTCTGGGTATATGCCCAGTAGAGGGATTGCTGGGCCATATGGTAATTCTATTTTTAGTTTTTTAAGGAACCTCCATACTGTTCTCCATAGTGGCTCTACCAATTTACATTCCCACCAACAGTGCAAGAGGGTTCCGTTTTCTCCACACCGTCTCCAGCATTTGTTGTTTGTAGATTTTCTGATGATGCCCTTTCTGACTGGTGTGAAGTGATAGCTCATTGTAGTTTTGATTTGCATTTCTCTAATAACTAGTGATGCTGAACAGCTTTTCACGTGCCTCTTGGCCATCTGCATGTCTTCTTTGGAGAGATGTCTATTTAGGTCTGGGAGTTGGGGTTTTATCTTGATGGTTATCCATGTTTAAAGGTTTTAAGTAGAGGAGAGATGCAATCAACTTGTACTTTAGACAAATCATGCTGGCTGCTATGCAGAGTCTGGAGATGAACAAGGCAGAAGGAAGAGGTAGGGAGATCAGCTGGATGGCTTTTCCAGTGAACTGGGTGAGAAAGAATTTCCTAGTGCCAGAATATTTTAGTAACAGTGCTATTAGGTAGACGTAATATTAAACTATTTAACAATCAGTTTGGCATGAGCACTAACTCATCAGGATGGATGGTAGCTTCAGCACTGAGCAGGGTCTGCAGACGTCTCTCTGCTGGGCCAGGCTGGATAGACAGGTGGAACCCAGGTGAGGCCAACACAACTGGGGTGTAGACTAGCAGCTCTTTGCAACCGGTATGGAAGTATTTCAATATTTCAGCGCCAGACGCAACTGTAGTAGTCTGGGAATTTGGTATAGAGAGCCAGGGAAAGATTCAGGAGATGGTCAGGGAAGAGAAGGCTTACATGTGGGGAATGCGTGAGGTGAGCAAAAGGGAGGGGTTAGCAATTAGGCTCTGGGCTCTGCTTGGGCAACCAGGGAAACTCATTTATTTATTCAGCACTTTATGTTTAAAACACCTGAGAGATCTGAAATGTCACGAGGGCCGTTGGATATGTGAGGCAGGAACGCGGGAAAGATGTGGGCTGCAGAAATAAATGTGGGAGTTTTCAGTACATCATTTGAAGCTAAAGAGTGGATGAATCCCCAAAGGAGAGACAATAGAACCCAGGATGGAGGCCTGAGCAACTCTGCCATTTAGAGTTTGTCAAGAGGAAAAGGAGCCTTTGATGGCAGAAAGAGTGGCTACTATTGTACAAGGAAAACGAATCCTGTGAGGTTTCGGAAGCTAAGAGCGGAGAGTGTTTCCAGGAGGAGGGAGTGGCCGGCTGTGTTCTAAGCTGCGGAGAGAGTGAGTAAGAAAGAGAGGACTGGAGACTCTCAGGGACTTAGCAGCACGAGATTGTTGGTGACCTTGATAAGAGCAATTTCAGTGGGCGGTGAGCACAGAGGTCAGACTGTCTAGCACTGGAGGTGAATGAGAGGTGGGGAGGTAGAGATGGTGTGTCCAAGACAACTACTTGCAGTGATGTGGGACTTGGATTTTTTTTTTTTTTTAAAGGGAAGAGGCTTAAGCAAGTTTAATTGCTAGTAGGAGAAGCAGTAACGTATTTTAATAGATTCCAGGGGTCAGCAAACTAGGGCTACTGCCTGATTTTATAAATAAAATTGTATTGGAACCCAGCCACTCCCATTCATGTATGTATTATCGATGACTGTTTTTATGCTGTCACAGCTTACTTACTTTAGTACTTGTGAAAGACACCCTGTGACACAAAACCAAAAATATCTACTCTCTGACCCCCTTACAGAAAAAGTTTGTTAGCCCCTGGTTTAAACTAAAGTATTACATGCCCTTTTAATTTCCACAGAAATGCAAATAAATACAGACCATATCTAAATGCATACATAATGACATACACTAACAATTTCCCAAGTCAAAAGTGCTACGGAAATTCTCCTTCATTCGTTTACAAATTTATCAATTAAAAAAAAAGACAAAAAGACGTAGCTACTGCTCTTCTGCCCATACTACAGTTCTGTTGTTGACAATATAAAGTAAACACATTTTATTCACTACAGCACACCTAGTACCTGGCGCTGAGCCTGACATGTGGTAGGTGCCCAATAAACACTGGTTAAAGCAAAGAATTGAAGGAACCAGGTGCTGTACTAGGGAATTGCCTGGGGCAAGTGGTAGGGGAGCTTTTGAGATTGGGGTAAATAGCAGAGGATTCCCTGTGTACATGAACTTAGAACCATCCCAGTGAGGTTTTTTGGGGGCTGGAATAGATCACATTCCTCTAGAATTAATCTGGAAAGTGAGGGGGAAATGGCCTGGGGAGATCTGGCTAAAGCTGAAGAGTATCCT
This sequence comes from Balaenoptera borealis, assembly GCF_965194805.1. NCBI lineage: Eukaryota > Metazoa > Chordata > Mammalia > Artiodactyla > Balaenopteridae > Balaenoptera > Balaenoptera borealis. Next base: position 301,560 of record NW_028123488.1, on the reverse strand, counting down.
TGATGTGAAAACAAAATCACAAAGTGGCAGTTTGTAGTTTGGCAGCAGGAAAGGGCAGTCTGCACAGTTCTTTATTTGTTGTGATGAAACAGAAAGTAGAGATGAGCTGAATTTATGTACAGTTCAAGCCAACTTATTCCTCAGGAGCATGTGTTGCTCTGTTAAAAAGTAGGTTAAAGTAACAAGTCAAAAAATGAAAATTTCCAAAAACATTTTGTTTCACTGAAAACAAGCATATATAAGTTGACCAATCTTTTGACACAGGAGCAAGGCTTTTGAGCACAGGGCATCACTCTTTAATAAAGAACACCCATAACATTAACTGAGATTTAAAGTATGGGTGTCTTTAAAGGAGAATGAAAACTTATAGATAAAGGGGAAGCGTTCTGAGTGCAGAATTCTTCTAGAGTTTTTCCCACAATCTTTTGCAGCTATATCGCTCACACTTTAGGAAGCTTTTGACTTGTTCACTAGAAAAAACTCTTTTCTTTGTCTTCATATTTCATCTATTTATGTAATATTTAATGATATCACATCATTAAAATAACAAAATGCAAGTGTCCTAAACAGACGTAGGAAACAACTGCTTCACAGGGAGGATACAATTCATATCAGAAGGTAACCTACTAACCTTGTTCTGTGGTGCGAACGCTGGGGTACAAAGGGAATAGGCGGTGATTCTGGTGACTCCAGGAAAAAGAGGCAAGTTAAGAGGGTTTCTCAGGACTTCCCTGGTGGCGCAGTTGTTGCGAATCCGCCTACCAATGCAGGGGACACGGGTTTGAGCGCTAGTCTGGGAAGATCCCACATGCCGCAGAGCAACTAAACCCATGTGCCACAACTACTGAGCCCATGTGCCACAACTACTGAGCCCATGTGCCACAACTACTGAAGCCTGCATGGCTAAAGCCTGGGCTCCACAACAAGAGAAACCACCACAATGAGAAGCCCATGCACCGCAACGAAGAGTAGCACCCGCTCTCCACAGCTAGAGAAAGCTCATGCGTAGCAATGAAGACCCCACGCAGCCAAAAATAAATAATAAATAAATAAATTTATTTTAATAAAAAAGACTGTTTCTCTGTAAGTGTGGTACAAGCATGTTACAGGGCCCCAGCTGGTGCTCCTTGAGTCACTGACAAGCTGCCAGCATGGCTGGGTCCCCTGAATATTGACTTGGGGCAGCTGTCCCAAGTCATCACACTCTAGGGACTGTGCAGTATTGTGCCCTGGAAAGCATGCATTAAACACTTGCTTTAGCTTCTTCTGGAATGTAGTATGTGGAATAATAGATGACTCCTCTTAACAATGCAACTACCAGAGAATTACAACTGATGAGAGACCAGCCTTATATATCCCATAGCAGATTTAGCTTTGCAAGGCACATTTAACGTTCTCAAACTGCTGAATCTAGAGAGAGACAGTAAAATCTCTGTAAGCATATTCTGGCAGCAAGTCACCGGGTAACTAACAAAGAACACCCTAAATAGCAGGCAAAGATGACTGAACAATATAAAAGTCGAGAATCTAAGCAGTGGTTAATATATTACCATGAACTGAGACTCGGGAGCCCACGTTTTGCAGCAAAGGCCCAGCCAGCTTTCTAATTTATTTTATGCTAAAATTGGGTTGATAAAAAATGACCCTATTCTCTGCTGTCAATACTTTGGGAAAATTTTCCCATAGTTTGGAAATGAGGGAAATAAGATTTCCCTGAGAGAGTTAACTGTAAAACCAAGAATGTCATTGATTACATATAGATATGCAGTCACTCAAGAGATCGAGTATTTCCAATATGAAACCTTTTCATATTGTTCTCTATCAAGGCCTTAATTAATGGTAGAACTTGAAGGGGCCTAAAAGGTTCAAATGTTAGGACTCAGAAAGGTTACATGATATGTTCAAGGTCCTAAGGTCAATTATGAGTTAATCCAGCCTATGACCTAGGTCTCCCAGGTCGTAGTCTCATGTTTTTCTCATTATAACACCCACCTTCTAGTTGGAATTTTCTGATTAGCTGGGGTCACTGTATCCTTAGAGATATGGTTACTATAGCTGAGGACCAAATTACCCTACAAATCAATGAGGTAAAACAACTGTTTATAATGCTTATTGGGTCTGTGGGTCACAATTCAGACAGGGGCTGTGGAGATGACTTGGGGCTAAGATCCCCTGAAGACTCACTCACTCGCTCACTCACATGTCTGCTGACTGATGGTGGCTATTGCTGGGACCTCAACACCTACAAGCAGCCTCTCTATGTAGCCTGAGCTTCCTCACAACATGGTGACTGGCTTCCAAGAGTGGGCATCACGAGACAGTCAGGCAGAGGCTGTATTGCCATTTATGACCCAGCTGGGAAGTCATGCAACATGACATCCACCCCATCCTCTTTTTGTTGGGGCAGTCATAGAGTTCTACCCCAGTTCAAGGGGAAGGGAATAGACTTCACCTCTTGACGGGAAGTGGCAAGGTCCTGGAACAGCGTGTGGGGTCAGAAATATTGCTGTGGCCACTTATGGAAATGACAATATGCTACAACTAGAATTAAATGCCTTCTTTACAAGAAAAAAATTAGAGGGAGAAAAGAGGCAGCAGAAGAACAACTAACCAATCACACCTGAAGTCTGAGTATGCCTGCTCCCATTTCTCTCCATCTGGGGAACTTTGCAATGTGTGCTTACTGCAAATTGAATGGGAATAAAGCATGTTAACTCAACCTGATTGACGCTTTTATTTCATTTAAATGTCTAGTTTGGTGTGTTGGAAAGTATGTTTCCAGCTTTTATGCTAGGGATAAGATGTATCCTTCACAATGAGGAAAAGGGGAAAAACTATTTTAATTGAAGAACTTATTTTTTAAAATAGATCATGTACTAGACTATAAAGAAAACATCAACAAATCTCCTAAAGCACAGAGTGCACAGACATTCTCTGACCACAGAGCAATAAAACTATAAATTAGGAACATTTAAACAAAAATTTCCCACCCACTTGGAAATTCAAAAATACCCTTCTCTATATCTCTTGGGCACAAAAGGGGAAATATGATTGCAATCATAGAATATTTAGAAAATAAAAATAATGAAAACACTACAAATCAAAACTCATGGGATACGGCTAAAGCTACATTTTAAGAGGCACATAAATCAGTAAGGAGTGAATAATGACAATGCCAGCAGCAGCAGCAATGGCTAACACTTTCTATTCTAGGAGCTTTATATGTATGGACTCATTTAATCCTCACAGCAACCTACAGGTAGATGCTATTATTTTCATTCTCATTTTACAGAGGAACAAATTGCGACACAGAAGAGATGAGTGATTTGAGCGAGATCATGCAACTAGCCCCTGTCATTCCAGGCACTGGGGTTACACAGTGACCTAGAAGGCAAAGTCTATGCTCTCTTACAGCTGTGAGGTCCTCATTACTGCTGGGCAGGTGTGGGAGTGCCAGCTTCTCACGAGGCCTTCACAGATGCCTTCCTGGATGGGAGGGGCAGAAGTGCCTCATTACCGCCGGGTGGTGGCAAAAGCCCGGAAGCTCCCCTAGGCCTTCTCTGGCAGTACCCCATCTGGGATGGGGAGAGAGGCCTTGTTACTGCCAGTGGGGGTGGAAGTCCAGGCTCCCCGTGTGGTCTCCACTGGTACTGTGGAGAGGGGAGGGAGGAGAGTGTGTATCATTCATGCCTGGTGGGGATGAAACTCCCAGCTCCCTATGTATCCTTCTCTGCCACCACCTTGGCAGGTGTGTTGGGGTGCCTTGGTACAGCCTAGCGGAAGGCTGAAGTCTAGTCTCCCCTCTAGGACTTGCCTGGCATGGGTGGGAGTGGGGTCACAGTTTTGTTTTGTTTTTTTTCTGTGGTTTTTGGCTGGAGTAGAGCTGCTTAGATAATTCTAAAAGTTTTCTATTTCACTAGGCTGACCTATTCCTGGTTCTCTGGCTAAGCAGAGCACGCTTTGGTTGAAGGTTTTTTTTTTTTGTCTGTGCCTGTTGGCGTTTGCAGGTTGCTAGCTTCTTCAGCTCCAAGTCTGGCATATATGAGGTAAACAAACAAACAAGGTAGGAACTAACCATGTGTCATTCCTCAGGTCTCAAAGTCCCTAGCTGATCTGCCTTCCTCTCTCTACCTTTCAGCCTTCTTATGTTTCTTTTATATGTAATGTCCAAGGGTGTTAGTTTCACTTAGCTGGAGGAATATGGGAAAGTACATCAACTTCATCTTCCCAGAAGAAGTTGTCTCTTATGTTAAGAAAAAAAAAAATCTGACAGGATGTGTTCATTCTCAGAGCAGGAGGAGAGTCAGAATGACAGAGAACCACTCATAGGGGTGGAGGGGAGAAAAAGGGAGTGGGATACTGTGCACAAGTGGAAAGGATGGCCCTAGATGTGAACATGGAGAGTTCATCTGAAGTCACAAGAGGAAAAGAGGAGCATCTATTAAACGTGCAGTGAGTTTGGTGGTGAGTGGATGAGGATGTCTCCATGGAATAAGGGAAGCCATCAACTGAGAAAGGGGGCCGGGGTCAGGGAAGGCTGGGGATTTGCAGAGAGAAGCTGCTTTGAAAGGTGGTGGAGAGAACTGACTAGAGGAATACAGAAGGATTTCTCTACATCCTGAAGCCACATAAATTTAGAAGGAAACCAGTTAGCCTAGTTGCTTGTTTTCCTCCAGAACTAGGTACAGAGTAGGCAGATAAATGTGGGTTTAAGCAATAACTGTGCCAGATCAGATGAGAGAAGCAGGAAGAAAAAAAAAAAAAAAAAAAGACATGGAGGGTGAGAGGGCAGACAGCAGAAGCAAGAAAAACTACAATCCTGCAGCCTGTGGAACAAAAACCACATTTACAGAAAGATAGACAAGATGAAAAGGCAGAGGGCTATATACCAGATGAAGGAACAAGAAAAAACCCCAGAAAAACAATTCAGTGAAGTGGAGATAGGCAACCTTCCAGAAAAAGAATTCAGAATAATGATAGTGAAGATGATCCAGGACCTCGGAATAAGAATGGAGACAAAGACCGAGAAGATGCAAGAAATGTTTAACAAAGACCTAGAAGAATTAAAGAACAAACAAACAGAGATGACCAATACAATAACTGAAATGAAAACTACACTAGAAGGAATCAATAGCAGAAAAACTGAAGCAGAAGAACGGATAAGTGACCTGGAAGACAGAATGGTGGAATTCACTGCTGTGGAACAGACTAAAGAAAAAAGAATGAAAAGAAATGAAGACAGCCTAAGAGACCTCTGGGACAACATTAAAAGCAACAACATTCGCATTATAGGGGTCCCAGAAGGAGAAGAGAGAGAGAAAAGACCAGAGAAAATATTTGAAGAGATTATAGTCGAAAACTTCCCTACAATGGGAAAGGAAATAGCCACCCAAGTTCAGGAAGCGCAGAGAGTCCCATACAGGATAATCCCAAGGAGAAACACGCCAAGACACATAGTAATCAAAGTGGCAAAAATTAAAGACAAAGAAAAATTATTGAAAGCAGCAAGGGAAAAACGACAAATAACATACAAGGGAACTCCCATAAGCTTAACAGCTGATTTCTCAGCAGAAACTCTACAAGCCAGAAGGGAGTGGCATGATATACTTAAAGTGATGAAAGGGAAGAACCTACAACCAAGATTACTCTACCCGGCAAGGATCTCATTTAGATTTGATGGAGAAATCAAAAGCTTTACAGACAAGCAAAAGCTAAGAGAATTCAGCACCACCAAACCAGCTCTACAACAAGTGCTAAAGGAACTTCTCTAAGTGGGAAACACAAGAGAAGAAAAGGACCTACAAAAACAAACCCAAAACAATTAAGAAAATGGTCATAGGAACATACATATCGATAATTACCATAAACGTGAATGGATTAAATGCTCCAACCAAAAGACACAGGCTTGCTGAATGGATACAAAAACAAGACCCATATATATGCTGTCAACAAGAGACCCACTTCAGACCTAGGGACACATACAGACTGAAAGTGAGGGGATGGAAAAAGATATTCCATGCAAATGGAAATTAAAAGAAAGCTGGAGTAGCTATACTCATATCAGATAAAATAGACTTTAAAATAAAGAATGTTACAAGAGACAAGGAAGGACACTACATAATGATCCAGGGATCAATCCAAGAAGAAGATATAACAATTATAAATATATATGCACCCAACATAGGAGCACCTCAGTACATAAGGCGACTGCTAACAGCTATAAAAGAGGAAATTGACAGTAACACAATCATAGTGGGGAACTTTAAATATATTTATTTATTTATTTTGGCTGTGTTGGGTCTTCGTTTCTCTGCGAGGGCTTTCTCCAGTTGCGGCGAGCGGGGTCCTCTCTTCATCACGGTGTGCGGGCCTTTCACTGTCGCGGCCTCTCCCATTGCAGAGCACAGGCTCCAGACGTGCAGGCTCAGTAGTTGTGGCTCACGGGCCTAGCCGCTCCGCGGCATGTGGGATCTTCCCGGACCAGGACACGAACCCATGTCCCCTGCATTGGCAGGCGGACTCCCAACCACTGCGCCACCAGGGAAGCCCAATAGTGGGGGACTTTAACACCTCACTTACACCAATGGACAGATCATCCAAAATGAAAATAAATAAGGAAACAGAAGCTTTAAATGACACAATAGACCAGATAGATTTAATTGATATTTATAGGACATTCCATCCAAAAACAGCAGATTACACGTTCTTCTCAAGTGCACACGGAACATTCTCCAGGATAGATCACGTCTTGGGTCACAAATCAAGCCTCAGTAAATTTAAGAAAATTGAAATCATATCAAACATCTTTTCTGACCACAATGCTATGAGATTAGAAATGAATTACAGGGAAAAAAACGTAAAACACACAAAGACATGGAGGCTAAACAATACGTTACTAAATAACCAAGACATCACTGAAGAATTCAAAGAGGAAATCAAAAAATACCTAGAGGCAAATGCCAATGAAAACACGACGACCCAAGACCTATGGGATGCAGCAAAAGCAGTTCTAAGAGGGAAGTTTATAGCTATACAAGCCTAACAAAAGAAACAAGAAAAATCTCAAGGAAACAATCTAACCTTACACCTAAAGAAACTAGAGAAAGAAGAACAAACAAAACCCAAAGTTAGCAGAAGGAAAGACATCATAAAGATCAGAGCGGAAATAAATGAAATAGAAACAAAACAATAGCAAAGATCAATAAAACTAAAAGCTGGTTCTTTGAGAAGATAAACAAAATTGATAAGCCATTAGCCAGACTCATCAAGAAAAAGAGGGAGAGGACTCAAATCAATAAGATCAGAAATGAAAAAGGAGAAGTTGACAACAGACACCGCAGAAATACAAAGCATCCTAAGAAACTACTACAAGCAACTTTATGCCAATAAAATGGACAACCTGGAAGAAATGGACAAATTCTTACAAAGGTATCACCTTCCAAGACTGAACCAGGAAGAAACAGAAAATATGAACAGACCAATCACAAGTAATGAAATTGAAACTGTGATTAAAAATCTTCCAACAAACAAAAGTCCAGGACCAGATGGCTTCACAGGTGGATTCTATCAAACATTTAGAGAAGAGCTAACACCTATCCTTCTCAAACTCTTCCAAAAAATTGCAGAGGAAGGAACACTCCCAAACTCATTCTATGAGGCCACCATCACCCTGATCCCAAAACCAGACAAGGACACTACAAAAAAAGAAAATTACAGACCAATAGCACTGATGAATATAGATGCAAAAATCCTCAACAAAATACTAGCAAACAGAATCCAACAACACATTAAAAGGATCATACACCACGATCAAGTGGGATTTATCCCAGGGATGCAAGGATTCTTCAATATACGCAAAATGTGATACACCATATTAACAAGTTGAAGAAGAAAAACCATATGATCATCTCAATAGATGCAGAAAAAGCTTTTGACAAAATTCAACACCCATTTATGATAAAAACTCTCCAGAAAGTGGGCATAGAGGGAACCTACCTCAACATAATAAAGGCCATATATGACAAACCCACAGCAAACATCATTCTCAATGGTGAAAAACTGAAAGCATTTCCTCTAAGATCAGGAACGAGACAAGGATGTCCACTCTCACCACTATTATTCAACATAGTTCTGGAAGTCCTAGCCACGGCAATCAGAGAAGAAAAAGAAATAAAACGAATACAAATTGGAACGGAAGAAGTAAAACTGTCACTGTTTGCAGATGACATGATACTATACATAGAGAATCCTAAAACTGCCACCAGAAAACTGCTAGAGCTAAGTAATGAATATGGTAAAGTTGCAGGATACAAAATTAATGCACAGAAATCTCTTGCATTCCTATACACTGATGATGAAAAATCTGAAAGAGAAATTATGGAAACACTCCCATTTACCATTGCAACAAAAAGAATAAAATACCTAGGAATACACCTACCTAGGGAGACAAAAGACCTGTATGCAGAAAACTATAAGACACTGATGAAAGAAATTAAAGATGATACCAACAGATGGAGAGATATACTATGTTCTTGGATTGGAAGAATCAACATTGTGAAAATGACTATACTACCCAAAGCAATCTACAGATTCAATACAATCCCTATCAAATTACCAATAGCATTTTTTACGGAACTAGAACAAATCATCTTAAAATTTGTATGGAGACACAAAAGACCCCGAATAGCCAAAGCAGTCTTGAGGGAAAAAATCGGAGCTGGAGGAATCAGACTCCCTGACTTCAGACTATACTACAACACTACAGTAATCAAGACAATATGGTACTGGCACAAAAACAGAAACATAGATCAATGGAACAAGATAGAAAGCCCAGAGATAAACCCACGCACCTATGGTCAACTAATGTATGACAAAGGAGGCAAAGATATACAATGGAGAAAAGACAGTCTCTTCAATAAGTGGTGCTGGGAAAACTGGACAGCTACATGGAAAAGAATGAAATTAGAATACTCCCTAACACCATACACAAAAATAAACTCAGAATGGATTCGAGACCTAAATGTAAGACTGGACACTATAAAACTCTTAGAGGAAAACATAGGAAGAACACTCTTTGACATAAATCACAGCAAGATCTTTTTTGATCCACCTCCTAGAGAAATGGAAATAAAAACAAAAATAAACAAATGGGACCTAATGAAACTTAAAAAAAAAAAAAAGACATGGAGGGTGTGTATAAAGGAGTGATTATGATGATGAAACACAAAGTCAGTACCATAGCATGGCACAAGTACAGAAGGCACTATTTTTATTGTATTTTGCAACACAGAGACCTAGCGTTGACTCTAATGTGGATGAGGAAGAACCTGAGTAAAGGGCCAGTGAATATTTGGGGGTGATTGAATTGGGAGTCCTAATAGGGCTGGAGAATTGTTAAGGTGGGACTGGTAAATTAGAGGCACCCAAAGATAGGAGATGATGGCCATAGAGAAGATATTTGAAATTGAGATTTAGGAGGTGAAATAGATATTGGAAATGAAAGATCTAGGATATGAGAAGGTGTAGCTGAAGTGAGGTGGGGGGTGCTTAGCAAACTACATGCCCTTAACAAACTTCCCATTGAGAATAACTAAAAACAATGAATAAAATATAGAAATATATATATTTTTAAATGCATCAGGGACCTGCTAATAAAGTAAGGCCAAAAGGAATTCTAAGCAAGGCCCAAGTGAGATGACCCAGGCACTGATAATGGCCTTTGCACTGAGGACTTTTGACAAATCAGGGGATCTTGAGATCCAGTGTTCACAGCCTTGTGAAATATGGATGATAGTTGACAAAGCCTAGGTCCAGCCCAAAGAGGGCAGCATAAAAGACAATCCTACATAAAGCTCGAAAGGGTATACTAGAAATAAAATTGCCCCCATTGCAGACAACAAGGACATTTGCTTATGTTAAAATTTGGCGCTGGTAAAGGAGAAGAAAAATCTTTCCTGAAAGTTTCTAAGTACAAGCTAGCCCTCACGTGTGAGTTTTGTTGCCAGAGTTGCACTACCTGGGTGGTCTGGAAAACCTTCAAGCTGAGAATTTAGTTTAAAGTGGCCCTCCTTCAGTAGTACCCATGAGCATCTGGCAGAAACACATGCAAATCCTTTTTAAATGAACTCCCTTCTATCTAGGCTTCAAAGAATTCCCATAGAAATATGAATTCACAATTAGAAAAGAAAAGCATCATGAGCGAGACCCAACAAAATAACAAGCAACTCACATCACCCACAAAAAGTCAATCAGGTGTTGGAAATATCAGATAGTATAAAATTTATATACAGTTTATAATGATTAGAGAGCAGAAACTAGGGAGTCATCTGCAGGAGATAAGATTTTTACATAGACATAAAAATACATATTAAAGATGGGGACTTTACTGGTGTAGTCTTTTTATAGGTTTTATAAACCACTTGAGCCTATTATCAGTCATTTTAGTGTCTGACATGTTTGGAACTATCAGTGCTTTGTTGGTTTATGGCTTAAATTCTTTTTCTGGTCCGTTTCCTTCTTCCCTTCCCCCCACTTTAAAAATTTTCCTATACATAAAAATAGAATTAAGATTTTTTTTAGTAAAATTGATACTTATAAGGTCAATATTTTAAAAATGCATTTCTATATACCAGCAACAAAAAATTAGAACGTGTAATAAAAAGACAGATGCCATTTACAGTAGAATCAAAAATATTAATTACCTAGGAAGAGATTTAACAAAATATGAGTAAGACCTATATACAGAAAATCATAAAATGACTGAGAGAAATCAAAGGAAATTTAAATAAATGGAAAGAGATACTATGTTTATGGGTAGGAAAATTCAATATTATAAAGTTGTCATTGCTTTTCCAATTGATCCATAGATTTCTTTTATTACATTTAAAATCCCAACAAAGTATTTATTTTGACCAGTGGGCATTGAGGAATGGATAGTGGAACTTGGCAAGTTGATTCTCAAGTGTATCAGAACGGACACTGAAAATCAGTTGAGAAAGTATGAGCTATAAATAACTGATGCTGAGACAACTGGGTATTCATATAGAAAAGAAGGTATCTGAACCCCTACCTCACACCACATGCCAAAAATCAGTTCTAGGTGTCTAAAAGACTCAAAATTAGGTAGAGTTTTTGAACTTTTTGAAAGTAATAAAAGAAAATGCCCTTTTCAATTAACGGATGAGAAGAATCTCTGAAGCGAGACAGAAAAGCACAGGGAGTAAAGTAAATTACTATTAAAGTCAATTACATTAAAATGAAGAACTTCTGTTCATCAAGATATACCATAACAGAAGTGAAAAGGTGAGTCACACACTGGGAGAGGGTATTTGCTATACCCATATGACAAAGGGTTAGTATCCAGACCATATAAAAACTATAAGCCATTCAGAAAACTACAACCTAATTTATTTTAAAGGGGAAAAAGATTTGACTGGGCATATCACTGAAGAGAGAACACAAATGGTAAAATAACATATGAAAATATGTTCAACTTCATTTGTAATCAGGGAAATGCAAATTAAAACCACAGTGGCATATTATTTCAATCTCATCAGCTTGACAAAAATTTTTCAATGTGGAATACCAAGAATTAGAGATGTGGAACCACTGAATTCTTATACAGTGTTTGTGGGAGAGTCAATTTATTTCAACCATTTTGGAAGATAATTTGCATTATCTATTAGGTTGAAGGTATGCATGCCTTTTGACTCAGCAATTCTACTCTCTGATGTTTGGCCTAGAGAAACTCTTGTACACATGTAGTGGGCGGTAGGTACAAGATGTTCATAGTAGCATATCTGTAAGAGCAAAAACTAGAAATAACCAAGATATTCACCAACAGTAGAATGCAGTAAAATTCTGGTATATTCATATAATTGAATACTATACAGAAATAAACATGAATAAACTGTAGTTATTTGCAACAACGTGGATGCATCTCAGGAACATGTTATTAAGTGGAAAAAGTATGTCCCAGAAAGACCCATATGGTAAATTCCAATTATATGAAGTTCAAAAGCATGCAAAAATCATATATACATACATATATATGTATATATACATACACAAACAGATGTATATATAGAATGATTAGGAAGGATGGGATTGGAGAGGGACACATAGGGGCTTAAATGTTCTATGTCTTAAATGGGACAGTAGGTGCACAAGTGATCATGTCCTTGTTACTTTTTTTATCCTTAAACATTTATTTTATAAATATTCTTTTGTATATATCCGATACTTAATAAAATGTCAAGGCTCTTTGGAATTGAGGAGGTAAAAAGAGCTTTATCACAGAATGATTTCATGCTGGAAAGTTAGAAACAACAACAAAGGTCCCCAGTAAAGGTCTGGTTAAATAAATTAAGGTACATCTGTATAACAGAATAGCATCCAGCAATGAAGTGCATACACTGACATGAGATGTTCCTTGTATAGTAGATGAAAGAAGTTACAGAACAGTATGATATCTCATTTACATAAGAAATATAAAAATACACATACATAAGAATATAAAAAGCATTTAGTGAGTACACCAAAAAGTTAACTGTATTGGAATCTGGGTGTTGACTATTAGAATTATATTTAGGTTGTTTTCTCTTGATTTCTTCTCATTTTTTTCTACCAGAAACATATATTACTATTATACCAAAAAAAGTCAGAGAAAGAGTAGCAAAGAATATCTAAGAAACATCAGAAAGAAGAATGTAAATATAAAATATTTGGAAATGACCTTCACAAAATATATTAACATATTATTTGAAGAAAATGGTTACACTTTTATTAGAGTTAAAAATGAGATTTGAAGATAAATGGATTTATCTATCTATCTATCAAGTTTCTGGCTAAAAGGCAATATAATAAAGATTTAACTTCTTTCCCATTTAATTTACAGGATTAAAATAATCCCAAACAAAATCACAATGAAGTTTTTTTTGTTTTTTGTTTTTTGTTTTTAAGGGCAAATCATTCATTTATTGTTTAAAGATTGCACGACAACATCTGAATTTCTGTAGCACAATGTAAATGTTTTACTTTTTTGATAAAGCAGAGTATAATAGAAAAAAACAATTAGTTTCCAGTAATATCTATATCTCTATTCAGAATTAAGTCTTCCACAGACATGTCACCTGGAAACAAAAGCCTGTTACAAAAAGCAAAGCTTCTACAAGAGCGGCTACTTTTCGGGCAGGGAAAGGTTCATCCCTCTAGGGGGATGCTGTGCTATGTAAAATGGCTGCAAGGTCACAGCCTTGAGGGCGCTGGAAGTCTATTCTCCTATTCCACATGATGTAGTGTGGTGAACTTCAAACGTCCGTTCATCTGCAACCAAGCTGGCAACCTTTAACTGATTATTTCAAGCAGGTAAAAAATAAATTAAAAGAAATCCCTACACTGATGTTCCTTGATTTACACTGTTAAATCGTTCATTAACATGTAATTCTGGCTAAGAATTACATTTGAGACTCCTTGTTCAGATTTCGGTTAACAGTACAAATCTTTCCGAAATTCAAGTTCTTATTAATCAATCATTTGTCAGCTAGGATACATTCAGGCATCAGCTGCAACTACAGAATAGATGCACTGCCTCAGCGCTTTGGAAAGACAGAATCTAGAACACTACTAGCAGACAAAATATCTGTTACTAGACAGCATATGTGCAGTACAGCAAGATAAAAACATATATTCATATGCTGGCTTGTTTAAGCCTCAAGCCCTCAATCCTTTGTTGAAATACAATAATTTCATTCCTATGGTTTTTTTTTTTTTTCATTCCTATGGTTTTTAATACCAAAAACTCAACCTCCAGGAGGGCTAAAGTCTAATTTATACTCCAAACCAAGTAGCAGTGCAGTTCGCTACTACTGAGGCTGAATCCATAAAGACTTCAAGACCACGTCCAGAAGACAAGTTATTATATATAATACCCTAGAAGGTCTGAAACATAATAATCATATACATAGCAGGTCCTCCAGAGCTTTTTACCTATAACATGTTTTTTGATGAAAGTTATTTAATGTACTGGAGATAACTGTGACTTACTGATCAAATATTTGAGTACTTGTACTTACCTGGGATTTCATTTCTGGTGAAAGAAAAAGGAAGAACAGGACTCACTTAAAAAAGAAAACAAACTTTATAAGTGAAAGTAAAAATCTTATCACACACTATCACTTTTGGAAGCAGCATAGAGGGGCAGTCAACGGTAAAACACTGGTGAAGTAGGTCAAAACTCTAGGCCAAAAATCCATTATTATTATCATCAGTGACAGTACCACAACTGTGCCCTTCATAATTAATAATCACTCCTAAGAATCTTCATTTGGCACCAGATGATGCGTTTAAGAGAAACACTCTGGGAGGCTTTGAATCAGTCTTGGTTTTTTGTTAGCCAAGTTACAGGAAAATTTTTAAAGTGGGGGGAAGGGAAGAAGGAAACGGACCAGAAAAAGAGTTTAAGCCATAAACCAACAAAGCACTGATAGTTCCAAACATGTCAGACACTAAAATGACTGATATAGGCTCAAGTGGTTTATTAAACCTATAAAAAGACTACACCAGCAAAGTCCCCATTTATCTGTAGAGTTCAGAAACTAAAACAAGGAATATTTTAGCTTAAAACCGTATCTCAAGAGAATCATATACACTTCACATGAATAAAAATACCTGAAACCAAAAAAAAAACAAAAACAAAAAAACCTGAAACCAAACATTTTTAATTGCTCCAATACCCCAAATATAAAGAAAAGATTAATTCAGAAGACTGGGCAATCTCTATCTCCCCTCCACACTAACCACCCATCCCATGGAAGACCAAGGGAGATCAGACTTTCCAGACTTAGGCAACACCTGGCTGCCGCAAAATTCTACGGAGACTCCTTGTGGAACAGCAGTCTCCCATCTCTTGTGTCTCTCCCTGTCATGATCATGCAGGAAGCAAGTCTGGCTGTGCTATTTGTTATCACTGTCTGTCACCCATCTGCAACATGATATTGCTACAAAGGTAAGTACAAAGTAACGTATCTAGTTCCCTTTCCCCCAGAAGGTTGAGGCTCAGGTACAGGGGTAATTCTCCTGCGCACACAGTCATAATTTAGGCCGACTCAGTGACTTCAACAGGCTTCATCATGTGATCAGGTTTGTTGCCAGCTGCATAATGCTCCCACATCTGTAGGTAGAGCTGCTCTAGTTCCATTGTGTATTGTTTGGTGTTGAACAGAGGGCTAGCTATTCTCTGCTTCCAGACTTTGCCACGAATTCTCTTCAGGTATTCTAGATCAGTTCCCAGTTTCACAGCTATGTCTTCATACTCTTGTCTATTTTTAGCAATCAGCTCAAGACAGCCTAAACAAGTGAGCTGGGAAGCTGCAACTCGGGAAGCAAGAGTCTCTCCTGGCATAGTCACCATGGGTGTCCCCGACCAAAGGACATCCATCCCTGTGGTGTGTCCATTACAGAGTGGAGTGTCCAAGCAGACATCAGCCAGCTGGCCTCTCCGAACATGTTCCTCTTTAGGAGCAACTGGTGAAAAAATGATACGGTTCTGGGGAAGGCCCATATTTTGCACGTACTGTTGAATATTAGGTTCTCCTACTGCTGGGAAACGCAACAGCCACAGTACGCTATTGGGAACACGCTTCAGAATATTTGCCCACATCTGCAAAGTAGATGGGTCAATTTTATATAACTGATTAAAGTTACAGTACACAATGGCATCTTCCGGTAACCCGTACTGAGAACGTGTGGTTACAATAATGGTACGGGGAACCTCCTCTCCAGTGGCAGCCTTATTGTTGATCTGGGTAGTTGCCAGTCCATTGCTAATACTGAATCCATTCATTGTTATCTGAATTTGTCCTCTGTTAATCATTTCAATAACTGCTTCTGCAATCGTATTCATAGGAATGACAGGCATATTGAGAGCTATATTACTGCTGTCTGTGTTGTTTCCTCCATCAGGACATTTCATCTTGACAATTTTCACATCTGCTAGACTATCAAGAAATGCTTTGAGGTCGATGCCATTCAGCACAATTCGATTGTCATAAATGTGCCCATTGGACTTAAAATCGATGACTGCTTTTTCCTTCAGGTGAGGGAACATGTTAGCATGATCACCAATAAAGAAAGTATGGGGCATATAAGCCAGTTTCTCAGAATACTGCTCAGCAACTTCAGCAGGTGAAGTTTCCTGATCAGTGATGATATAATCCATGAAAAGTGCGCCACTAGTCCCAGGGTACCCCAGCCACATTGCCTGAATAGGAGCTGGCCTGAGAGCAAAGAGTTCATTTCGAGCACCCCTGGTATAACCATTCATATTTACAAGGATGTGTATACCATCTTGATGGATGCGATCAGCTGCTTTTCCATCGCATGGAATCTGAGAAAGATCAACGAAATGATCGGCTTCTGCCATCACCTTCGCTCGGAAGTTTGTGCCATCATCTGGGCTCAGGGCATAACAGAATACCTCAAATTTATCACGATTGTGCATGCCTGGAATAGACTGCATAAGATGAGAAGTAGGATGGTTCCCAAAGTCAGAACTCACGTATCCTACACGCAGTCGACCATCACTGAGCTTCAAGTCCTTTGGATGTTCATATGGTGGTTTATGAAGGACACTGATGTTATCCAGGCAGAGGTGCCCATGCCTCTCGGCAATAGCCTTCCTGACGCCGTGAGAAAGAGGATATAACATGCTGTGATGAGGCTGCACGGAAGGCAACCTGTTCTTCTCTAACTGGTCAGCCACAACGCTGACCAACCTCTTCATGCGCTCATCATAGTCTGTCCAGTCACAGACAGTCTGCAGGCAATGAGCCAGATTACAATAAGCGTCAGGAAAATCAGGTTGAAGCTTCAGAGCAGTGCGATAAGAAGCAATTGCTTCTGGAATATTCCCTGAATCCTTGTGAATGGAAGCCAGATTGCTGTGGGCTTCCGCAAATGCAGGGTCAATCTGAATGGCACGGGTATAACACTGCAAGGCTCCCTGAACATCCTGCATCCCCGTTAGAGTGTTTCCCATATTACAGTAGGCCTCAGCAAAGGTAGGACGGATTCGAATAGCCTCCTTATAATGCATCAGAGCTTCCTGCACTTTTCCCTGCTGCTGCAATACACTTGCTAAATTTGAATGGGCAGCAGCAAACTCTGGGAAGACTTCTAATGCTTTACGATACAAGCGAACTGCCTCTTCAATGTTTCCCTGTTCTCGCTTGGTATTGGCTAGGTTATTCAGAGAGTCTGCATGGGTGGGACACAGCCAGAGAGCTGTATTATAACAATCTTCTGCTTCGGCAACACTGCCCTTCTCTTTGAGAGCGTTGGCTAGGTTGCAGTAAGCGGCCGGGAAGTGTGGTTGCAATTCAATAGCTCGCCTGTAGGTGTCTATTGCCAGATCTATCAGGCCTTGCTCATAGTATACACAAGCCAGGCTGCCATGTACCACTGCATGATTTGGACTCAAGCTTAGGGCACGAAGGTAAGCTGCCACAGCTCGTTCAAAAATCCGTGCCTCTTTGAAGACATTTCCTAAATTGATATAAGCATCCAGAAAATTGGGGTCATGGGTGACAGCCTTTTCAAAGTGATGAATTGCAAGCCAAATCTCCCCTTGTGCATTGAAAACACAGCCAAGATTACTCCAAGCTACTGCAAAGTTCGGTTGCGTCTCAATTGCTTTCAAATAACATGCCTTGGCTTCTTCCAAGCGACCCAGGGCTTTGAGCAGGTTCCCCAGGTCACTGCAAACACAGTACAGATCAGGATTGTACTGAAGAGCAGAGGCGTAAGCTTGTACTGCCCCTTCCATGTCGCCTGCTGCTACCAAAGCGGCTGCCAGGTTAATATAACCATCGATGAAATCTGGTTTGAGACGCAACGCATGCCGGTAATGCTCGATTGCTTCCTGCAACTGCCCGCTTTCCTTGTACACATTCCCCAAATTCGAATAGGCTTCTGCCAGAAGAGGGTTCTTTTTAATTGCCAGACTACTAAAGTGGGCAGATCCGTCCAGCCTTCGACACCGGAAGTGTATAGATGAAAGTAATAAAAGTACACCAGTATTGTCTGGCTCTTGTCTCCAGAGCTGCATGCAGTGTCTCTCAGCTGCCTCAAAATCTCCCGCCTGATAGGCTCGACGTGTCAACTCTGCTAACCCTTGGAAGGAAAGCATACGTTTCGTTGGGTCTGTGCTGTCGGCCACGTTGCCCACGGAAGACGCCATCTGGAGCTTCTGGAGGGAGTGCGAAAAGAGGGTAATTGAGTCCCGCTGCTGCCACTACTGGCAAGAATGTTTCTAGAGGTAGCAAATACAAGGGCAGCAGCCGTACCACTGCTTTGGCGGGCTTAAGCGGCGGCAACAGTTACATACACTGAACCTTAGGAACTCTGGTTGGCCATCTATGTCTCACGGTCTTGAAAAAATCACAATGAAGTCTTTTTTAATTGATAAAATGGTTCTAAAGTTTATCTGGAGATGCAAGAGGGAAGAGATGTGGGGACATATGTATATGTATAACTGATTCACTTTGTTATAAAGCAGAAACTAACACACCATAGTAAAGCAATTATACTCCAATAAAGATGTTAAAAAAATACAAAGTTTATCTGGAAGAATAAACGGGGCTATTGATAATAGAATTCTGAAAATTAAAATTAAGAGGTTAGACTTGTTCTAATGGATACATTTTAAAATGAATGCTAAAGCGACAACCGTTGAACCACTATGATACAGTCAAATAGAAAGCTCTTATACATCTAGTAGAAAGTGCTCAAACATCTCTTTATATTTTTGGAAACAGTGAATGTTGGAGGAAATAATGGTAATAGAGAAAGTATAAAATAATGTTGGAATAATGGTTAAGGAAGGGTAGTTAATTTTTTACCTTAAAATACGTTCTAAAACAAATTTGACTGTATTTACCTAAAATCAATTATAGAGAAGTTAATGTAAAAAAATTTAAATCATTATTCAGAGGGAGCACAGAAAATATGTAACAGATTCACGATGGTATAAGTCACTAAATCCAATGACTTTGCAGGACCAACTGATAATCTTGACTACCAACACTCTTTTTCTTCCCTTTGCTTCCTTTGACTTCTATGACACACACTGCCCTGATTTTTCACCTCACTTTGGTTGCTACTTTTCCAATTCCTTTGCAAGATTATCCTCCTTTGAAAGCCATTACATGTTTGAGTTCCTCAGGGCCCATTCCTTCTCTACACTGTCTCCCAAGATATTCACATTTACCCACGGCTCCAATTACAACCTCTACTCAGGTGACTCAAATTTAACTCTCCCCCAGGCATTTCTTACCTATCAGTATAAGTCAGAATCCCTGAAAGGGAAAGGTGGCACACTCAAATGTACCGTAATTAAGGAGACTGTAGTCAAGAGATCATTTGCAAAGCGTTTGGGGAAAACAACAGAGGACAGTAGTCCAGCATCTCAGGGAGCTTTTACTGCCTAGGCTTAAAGGAGGAGGTTAGGGACTTCCCTGGTGGCTCAGTGGTTAAGAATCCACCTGCCAGTGCAGGGGTTCAAGCCCTGGTCTGGAAAGATCCCACATGCCACAGAGCAACTGAGCCTGTGCGCCACAACTACTCAGCCTGCACTCTAGAGCCCGCGAGCCACAACTACTGAGCCCACGTGCCGCAACTACTGAAGCCTGCGTGCCGCAACTTCTGAAGACCGGGCACCTAGAGCCCGTGCTCTGCAACAAGAGAAGCCACCGAAATGAGAAGCCCACTCACTGCAACGAAGAGTAGCCCCCACTTACCACGACTAGAGAAAGCCCGGGCGCGGCAAAGATCCAACCCAGCCAAAAATTACTTAATTAATTTTTTAAAAAAGGAGGAGGTGGAAATGATTACTGGATTCGAGAGAGAAAAAAGAGGAAGAGGTGGGAGGAAGAAGAGCAGGAGGAGCAGGAGGCAGAGGAAGAGGGTTTGAAGGAGGCAGGGTGGAAAGAGGAGGAGGTGGGGAAGAGGAAGAGATGATGCAGGATGTATATCGTATCAAGTAAATACTCAGCCTTCACGCTTCTTCCTTCACGTACCTCCTATGGGCTGAACGCAACTAGAAGGCAGAGCACACGGGAGCAGGTGCTGGGGATACATGGAATCTTGACATCCCACACACGTCAATGTCTCCGGGCAGGGATCAGCGTAGAGATGGGTGGAGAGTGGCTCTAGATGGGGAGGCAGAAGATATCTACCTAACAGACACCTCCGGCTTGGCTTCTTCTCTAGGACATCCCAGGGATATTTAAAACTCAGCAGGTCCAAGATTAAACTCATGAACTGCCCACTCCACAACCTCTCAAGAACAAGACTAATGAAAAACAAACTGGTCCTCTTTCAGTGTTTTCTGTGTCATCAAATGGTATCAAGGTCAGGCCTGTCTTCCCATAACTGTGCAGGAATGGATTGGAGTGGGGCAAGAGTAGGTGCAAATAGATCATTGAGGACGCTATTCCCCTAGTCCAGACACAGATGATGATAGAATGGGCTGAGGAAGTGTTGGTAATGATGAACAGAAGTGGATGGATTGAAGTGGATAGATTGAAGAGATATTTAGAAAGCAAAATTGTTAGGACTTGTTATGAGATTGGATGTTTGGAGGTAAAAGTAATGTGGTTGTCAAAGATGACACCTTCAGTGATTTCCCATAGATCTTAGGAAGGAGACACAACTCCTTAACATGGACTTACTGGCCCTGCGTGGTCAGCATCCCCCACTTCCCACCCTTCAACCTTCCGCCTTCACTTATGCCAGGCCCCTCTGAGGATGTGGACCATGTTCTACATTCTTTCAGTCCTTCCTGTTTCCTGTGCTTGCCCCTGAGCAGGACATTTGGACCTGCTCTTTCCACTGCCTGTAATGCTCTTAGCCCACTACCTAAGTCCTCTTTATCATTCTTAGCTCAGTCACCACTTCCCCAGGAAAGCTTCCCCTGACTTCCCTAACTAGACCTAACCCTCCTATGAAAGCGCTCCTAGACTGGGTCCTTCCCTCTGTAGCCTCTATCCTTTAGTAGCTTACACACACTTGTGTGGCTTTTCAGTGAACGTCTAACATATTCTCAATCCCCCACCAGGATATGAACTCCACGAGGACAGGGGCTGTGTCTTTCTTGTCTCACAATAAATAGTCTTATTGCCTCTCGTAGTGCTTGGCACCTTGTAGTACACACACACACACACACACACACACACACACACACACACACTCTTTAATGAATGAATGAATAAAAGTAAAAGCAATGGAATACATCATGCAGAAACACACTGATGGATTTAATAGACTTAAATTATAATCTTCTCTATATTAAACAAGAGTAAGGAGTAAATGATAAGTGATAAACTTAGAGATATATTCATAATATAAAGACAAGAAGACTATATCTCAGTAGAGTTCTTGCCACATCAACAATACAAATAATACCCAACAGGAATTGACAAAAACAAAACAAAACAAAAAAAAAACCCTAGAACAGAAAGAGTTATGACAACTTTTCACTGTAAAAATTGAAACTCCAAATAAAACTGGCCTAAACAATATGGAAACCCACTGTATCACGTAACCAGAAGGATAGGATGGCTTCCCTCAGGATCATGAGATGGTACCCAACGATCACCGGGGACAGCATGCTTTCTTGTGCACATTCATCAGAGGAGAAATGCAGTCTCTTTGTTAGCAATACAATACAAATCCTGGGCTTCCCTAGTGGCGCAGTGGTTGAGAATCTGCCCGCCATTGCAGGGGACACGGGTTCAAGCCCTGGTCTGGGAAGATCCCACATGCCGCGGAGCAACTAGGCCCGTGAGCCACAACTACTGAGCCTGCACGTCTGGAGCTTGTGCTCCGCAACAAGAGAGGCCGCGATAGTGAGAGGCCCGTGCACCACCATGAAGAGTGGCCCCCGCTTGCCGCAACTAGAGAAAGCCCTTGCACAGAAACGAAGACCCAACACAGCCAAAAATAAATAAATAAATAATAAAAAAATAAAAGGAATTCCTTTAAAAAAAATATTTAAAACGTGAAATTTTGATGACGTTTTAAAAAAAAAAGCATATTCAAGGAAATATAGAAACCTGTGATCTTTGGTGGGATTAGTTTACCTAGCTGTGTACTGAAAGGTAATGGTCTTTTGAGCCCCCTCTCTCACACTATCCTGCCCCTTGGGGCCACAGATAAACCTGTTAGCTAGAAAGCAAGCTGGTTGAGGCTGGGCAAAGATTTATGTATATCACCCAGGGCAAACTTTTTTCTGAAAAGGTGGGAAAAGCCTCAATAGCTATGAGGAAGGTGGATTCCAG
Organism: Balaenoptera borealis; assembly: GCF_965194805.1. Classification (NCBI taxonomy): domain Eukaryota; kingdom Metazoa; phylum Chordata; class Mammalia; order Artiodactyla; family Balaenopteridae; genus Balaenoptera; species Balaenoptera borealis. Next base: position 279,226 of record NW_028123488.1, on the reverse strand, counting down.
AAGGCATGAATTAGCAATGGTCCTGAAGGGAATCCGGCAAGGGAATTCGGAGAAGATGGTCAGAGAATGAGGGCCGAGCTAGGAAGGGGCAGGATTGATATATGAGCCATAGTCCTTCATTGCGTTTGGAAATGGCTGCATTTGGCAGAAGACATCCTTATTCTTCAACGAACAGAAACATTTGCTTCCAAGTCATCGGATTTTTTGCTCCCCTAAATAAATACTTCTGGATTCAATCAGAGTGGGAGACAAACAAGTTTAGTTGTTTAAAATCCCACTCATATTTCTGAGCCGTTTTCTTATCAATTATCATTGGAGTATCTTTCACTTAGTAAGTAACTGAGGTGCTAATTCTTGGTCTTGAAATGTGATACCAGACCCAAGCCATATTCTTTGAAATCATTGGGTTAATGTGTCTTCATCTAGAAATGTGACTTCTCCTAAAACGATTTCCCTTAAAAACTGTGGGACATTGAACCATTCCAATTACCATTGGGCTCGCCAGTGATACAGATGGTGGGAAATTCCACCATACTTTATATATTATCTCATTGCCACTATAGCAAGAACTTGCTGAATTCTTTAGAGATTATGATGTTATTAACTCAGGTTCCATTTATAGGCCAGCATGACAAGGACAACTGCTTTCCTGTGTTGCATTTATTTCTTGATACTGATTCTTCCTCTTGCTTAGAAGCAGTTCCTTCATTGTTTCAAGTTAGTTACATTAATTTGGATCCGTTTTCCAATGTCAGACTATTTGCTTTTAATCATATGGTCTTGTCATCTGCATGTGTACTTTATTCTTAAGTTACTGATTACATTTAGAGGTAAATGAGTTAATATGCACCCTCACAGATCAACAAGAAACCATTACACATCTAGGCAGTAGTGACATAGAAATAAAGGCTACCTCTTTTGTAAGCAGTTTTTTTTTAATGTGAGTCCAGTAGCACTGAAACTTTCTTCAGCCTTACATATTTGAGTAGATTTTAGTATGTTATCTGTGTGGATTATGAGTTTGTAGGCTTTGGCTCTGAAAGCTGTAATTACCAATGTTTGAAAGACATCTGTGAGGGTGAGGATATGGAGAAGATAAGCCAAAAGCAAGATATATAATTACCACACCCTGTCTTCCTATTGGGAACTCTGGATGTTTGAAGCAATTAGGACGTTTTACACAGGTCCTTCTCCTATCAGAGTGCAACATCAGGTTGCTCTGAATGTAAGTCATCAATCTTTCAGGCAGGAAGTGTCCTCTCTCACATACACTATCAGCTCATAGGTCCTTCAATGACTAGGGGTGGAAAAGATCCATACTTCTCTATTACTGAGTGAACATATCCCTGACTGTCCTGCTATAAAGGCAATTTTTATAGAGGGAAAAACACTGGGCCTGGAGTCAGGAGAGCTGATTCCCAGCTCTGAATCTCTCATGTGCTATGACCCTGGCCAAGGCTTCAAGCCTCAATTTTCCCAACTGAAAAATGGAAATAGTATAACTACCTCACAGAATGATCACAAGCAAAATGGACATATTTATGAAAGTGCTTTAAAAATACTATGAAATTTCTATACAGTTCAGGATATAGAAAATAAAAAATCATGTAGAGTTGCACCATTTCTTTGGAATGTTAAATATTTGTTTCTGTTTTCATCTCTGGTTAAATACTGAACATATATGCTTTCAATATTTAGGAATGCACTGAATGCAGAGCTCCGCTATGAGTAGCTATGACTTGGAAATATTGGGAGAAATGACAAGATTCCTTGTTATTGATAATTAACAAAGGAACCCTTTCTTTCAAAGGTAAGGGTAGCTTAAACCTGACTCAGTACTTTGCTCTGCCTGATTTTCTTTAAGGAAAACTGCTGAAAAGTTTTCTAAGAATAAGTGAGGTGAGATTGGCCCTTGAGTAAGGAGAGTGGGCAGCTAAAGCCTAAAGCTTCTTTCTCAATAACAAGTTTAAGTGCCTTGTTTATTTTCATGGGATTAAGTGACACTTGTATAAATACCTTACTGAGTAATGGTGCTGTGGCAAAAGTGAAGTTTATTTAAGACACTGCTCCACCCAAGGTGAGCAATTAAAGCAGGTATGTGAACTAAGTCACCTTTGGCTTCTCTATTCAACCCGATGAGTAAGTAGTACTAGAAAGGAAAAATGGTGTGGGGTATATGGCATGGCTGGAGGTGGGAAGAAATAGGAAGGCAGAAGAAGCCTCCCTGAAAGAATGAAGGAAGTGTGAACGGTGGTAGGGAAACTATAACAATTGAAAATTGATTCCGACTATTGATATCAGTCTATCAAGTTAATGCAAATTAAGGTGGCATGAGATTTCTTAAAAAAAAAAAAAAAAGCCTTTTCCCCATACAGTGTAATAATAACCACCTTATTTTAAATGTAGCCAAGAAGGGCTGTATTTGCTCATGTGATAGGGTTTCCATACTTCCCACACCTGGGGAAGTATCAGCTAATATTGATTTAGCACTAATTTATACCTGATGGTCAAGACCAACTAGAATAGAGGAAAACTGGTACAAATTAGTGAGGCCCTGTGGTCCCAGTAAGTGGTCTGGGGCCCAACTGTTGTATATCAATACAAATAACTCTTTCTGGGAAGGAATGGAAAAAATATTTTAAATGGATCTGAATCTGCTCTCAGAAGCTCTAGTGCTATCAGGCTAAAGATCTCCTCTAAGAATGTTAGGAATGGGTAAGATCAAGTTACAGTCTTAGATTTTTATTATGTTTAGCTTATTAATTTGGGAGGTAAGCAAACTAGAAGCAGAACAGGCTTTAAAACATCTGAGTTTGTTATTATATTATGAATAATAACTGTTAGCTGGTCCATTCCATTTACCTTTTCCTCAATGAAATTCTCTATAAAGAAATATCCATAAACTAGTCTTACATTTTAAATATCGCTGCAGATTATTTGGAACCATAGAATTAGATACCAATCCACTGAAAACTGTTTTCTTTGGGTAATTTCCACGAATTGACGTCAGTTATCCACAAATCTTTGTATTTGGCTAAACACTGAGAAAATATGTGGGGCCTGCAATTAAACTTAGTGAACTTTTAATCATTTCTAATCCACTGTTTCCCAAATTGGCCAAATCATAAACATCACCTGGGGAACTTGTTAAAAATTGTACAATCCTGCCCCTCCTGCTCCCAGACCTGCTGAATTAGACTCTCTAGGGAATGAGGCTGAAATCTGTATTTTTAGAAGGGCCCCAAGAATGCCTGATGAGATATATGTTTGGAAAACAATTCTATGTCCTTGTCGTATTCCTCATGATGTCAGAGCCCTTCAAACCCCAATATTCCCTTCTGACTACCCCTCTCCTCAGTGATCGCAGGCTTTTTTTCTGTTCCACCCCACCTAAGAAAGAAGGCACATTCCCACCAACCACTGTGGCCCTCAGCAGCAGTGAGTCTCTGCGGCAGGTGCAGTGGAGAGCGTCTACCATCTTGGGTGGGGAGGTCATGGAGTATAGGGATGGAGGTGTGGTCTGGAAAAGTCTTTCCAGAGATTCCCCTTGACAACCAGTTATAGATGACATTGCTACCTCCTCAAATGGCCACGCTCAACTTCCTTTGCTCTACATAAATTTTTTCTTTACCTTCACTCTCTTAACGTCCCTTCTTCCTGTAAATGGAGGGGGAAACATTGTCCCGTTTTGTCAAACTTGTGCTCTTGATCAAATCCTCTACTGCCTCGTGGAAACTAAATCTATTAGTCCTCCTCATTCCAACTTCATTTTTTTCTCTTTTGGCTTCTATTGGCATATCAGTAGATGTTTCTTCCCTATTCTTTTTAAACTAAAGCAACATATACTTTCTTGGACTCTGATGAACCCCAAGATCCCATTTGACTTCATGCCTTCTGTTTACTGTCAAATTTCTCAAAAAGAGAATTCTACATTACTTGCATTCATCTTCTCACCCTTCTCATCAACCCAACTGTACCCTGGCTTCCACAGAGCCACATTTTATGGACACTGTTGGTGTGAAGATTTCCAGTGATGAGATCCAATGACTTTGCTTAGCCCTTAACCTTCTTCCCCATCTAACAGCTTTTGACATTGCTGATCACCACATCCTTTTAAAGACTTTATCAATGAGTCATCATTTAACTATAAGAACAAAAACCTATTCAAATGATGGAAACAGCAAGGGGGAGGGTAATATAAGACCAAAGAAACTCTCTCACAGAAAGTATAATAGGGCTGCACAGGGATTAGCATCAGGAACTAGGAAGCTATCTGTAACCAATAAAGTTTTAACAAATAATTCTCGGGCACCTGCTATATTCCAGGCACTCCTAGGTGTTCAGTGACCAAGTAGTCAACAGAAGAGACAAGGTCCCTGCCTTGAGAGACTTTATAATCTAGTGGGGAAGGCTTACATAAACAGGTAAACAATTGTGTATTTACACCATATAATGAGCACTACAGATGAAACGAACTGACCTAATGATACATTATTATAGGTTATTAGTGATAGGCAAGGACTTAGAAAGGATACTCTGAAGACAAGGCATTTAAACTGAGATCTGAAGAATGTGAGAGAGCAACTCAGGGCAACTGAGGATTGGGGCTGTGGAAGGAGTGTTTTAGGCTGAGGATACACCTGTGTGCAGACCCTGCAGTGCTGTTTCGGGGGAAGTGAAAGGAGGCCAATGTGGCTGGAACTTAAAGGGTGAGGGGGAGAATCGAGGGAGGTAAGGTTGGAGAAGGAGGCAGAAGCCAGAGCAGGCCAGGCCTTTTAAGTATTTAAAGGAATTTGGATCTCATGGCAAACTAATTGGAAAACATTGAACGGATTTAAGCAGGAAACAACAGGGTCCGATGTATTTCCAGGTTTACCCTGACTGATGAGCAGAAAATAGATGAAAGGAGGCAAGAGTAGAAGGTAGAAGACCAGTTGGCAGCTACAGCAATAGCTCAGGTAAGAGATGATGGCAGTTTGGTTTAATGTAGTAGCAGAGGAGATGGAGAGAAGTGGATGGACTACACATCTATTCACGAGGAGCAAATAAGAGGACCAGCTGATAGGTTAGAGTTGGGGAGGGAAGGAGAGGGAAAAATCAAGAATAGTGCCTGGGTTGTCTTGTTTACAATAATTGGGTGAATGGTGATAACATTTACTGAAGTGGGAAAAAGTAAAGATAGAATTTCTTTTTAATAGTGAGGGGAGGAAAGCAGGTTGATACAAATTGAGAGTTTAGTTCTATTTCAGATACAGTAATTTCAGATATTCACGGAGACTTGACATGTCATACAGACAAATGAATATCTGAATACAGATTTTGGAGGAAATGTCTAGGCTAAAGAGATTAATTTGCGAATTTGTTACCATTTTTAGTATTTAAAGCTATGGGAATGACTGAGATTACCAAGAAGGTGAGTTCACAGACAAGAAAGCAGAGAATAGAGCCCAGTTTTTAGAGGGCATTAGAGGAGGAAAAACCCCTGAAGGTCACTGAACAGCAGTGGTTAGAGAATTAGGAGACAGACCAGCCAATAGAAGAGATTTGGTTTTCAAGAAGTTGAGCCTGACCAACTGTGTTGAAAACTGCTAAAAGTTGGAGTAGGATGAGGTTCAAGGAACATCCACTGGGTCCAGCAATATGTAGGCTGTTGACAACATGGATTAGCAGTTTTCATTGGCGTGGTGGGGGTGGAAGTCAGGTTCGAGTAGATTGAATAGGAAATCAGAGTTAACCTGTAGACATCTCTCTCAAGAAGGTTTGCTGTGAAGGGATCAGAGAATTAGTATTACAGATGGAAAGGGATAGCATAAGAATCTTTGTTTTTTTCTAAATGTTAGGATGGAGCATGTTTATACATATTGGGGATAATCAAGAATTTGATGATGAACAAGAGGAAGGGAATAACTGAAGAAATGAAACCCCTAAGAAGAGGGGAAGGAATTTAAATCATAAGTAGAGGAATGGCTTTTGACAGGAGAGGAAGAAAGAAAGGAGAGATGGGTCCAAATGCCAAAAGATTTGTAGATTTGATGGTAGGAATATACTGGAGTCGCATCAGGGTAGGCAGGTGTGGGGATGGTTTTAGAAGATTGAAGAAAAGGGATAAGACAGAAAATAGTCGTCATGGGAAAATAAGCATACTCTCAGTTTCTCTCTCTCTCGCTCTCAGGTCATCTGTTCTCATTTTGATTTTCTGCAAGTCACTTCATTCGTTTCTTTCAGAAGGCAGGTTTCCTCCACTTTTCTGTCTCTGTGACAGAAGATGGCCACCCCATGCACAGGTTTCTGTGATCACCCAGTTCATGCCCTTAATAGAATAACATTGTATTTCTTAATTCCAAATTCCCAGGGGAGAAAACCTGATTGGTGCAGCTTTGGTCAGTTATCGAACTCAGGTCAAACCAACCATGGTCAGAAGAACAAGGTCAAATCGTACAAACATAGCTGTCAGGCCCAAACCCTCTGTGTGTTGGCGGAGGATTAGATCTTAGAGAAGGGGACGTGAGCTCCCAGATATCCCACAGACATCTACCAAACATCCTCTGAGACACCAAATTCTTTAATTAAGAAGTTCTTCCCTTCTGCCTTCTTTCCTAGTTTTGTTTTCTTTGGATTGTTTATTTGCTTACTTTTCCTCCTCCACTAATGTATAATTTCTCAAAATTTTCGCCTTGATCCTCTTTTTCTTTATTTCTATATTTTTCTCCCTCGCCAACTTCATTTGTGCCCATGGCTTCAACTATCATATGTACATGGATAACCCCCCAAACCATACCTATGCTCTTCTCAACTATCATTTAAAAACTGCTCTTAAAAACTCCAAACGAGTTTTTTTCTCTTTTTTCCCCTTGTATCAAAATCAGATGATGAATGTTAACTCAACTAGTTACGGTAAACATTTCATAATATAGGTAAGTCAAGTCTTTGCGCTGTGCACCTTCAACTTATACCGTGCTATATGTCAATTATATCTCAATAAAACAAAGGAAAAAACTGTCTCCACTTGAATAGCCTCTGGTTCTCTTATTTATAGATGAGCTCATTATCTTCTCCCAAACCTGCTCCTTCTCTTGGCTCCCTATTCCTGTTAAAGCCACCACTATCCTCTTAGGCATCCAAGCCTGAAGCTTCAGAGTTGTCTGACGTCCTACTTTCAAGGTCCATCAGCTAAGAAGGAGTATCACCTGCATCTTTTCCTCCCCTCCATGTCCCCTATCATTCTCCTAACTCTCATTACCTAAACTCCCATGGACTATTCTCAAAGTCTACTAAATCATCTTCCAGTTTACAGTCTCCATCCAGGTTGTAAACTATTCTTGCATGAATATTCAAAAAGCCCAGCTCCATTCATGTTCTCCCCACCCGCTCAAGAATCTTCAACAGCTCCTCCCTGCATACTCGATAAAGGGCAAGCCTTGCCTGGCAACCTCCATGACATGCCATCAACAGACCAAGACTTATCTTCCATTTACCATCAGTCGAGGCACACTGCTCGATCATCTCCTAACACAGCCTGTGTATCCCTAGTGACAAGATTTCCTCATACTCTTCTTTCCTGAAGCCTTTCCTCAAAAGTGATCTTTCCCTCCCATTGCTTCCATTGGCTTTATTTGCATCTCTCTTATGGAAGACCTGTGTTTAGACATGGTTTCTACCTTTATCTGTAGAAATTACCTTTTTACCTCTGAGAGACTACAATTTACCAAAGTATGAAAACAAGGATCTCTTACAGAGTATACAAGAGCGTCGCACTTTGAAGGCATTTAATAAGTGACTTGATGAGGAGTTACTAAGGCCTGATGCTAGTATTATTGCTATTAAATGCTCATGTAGGCCTATTAAATATATTAATATGAACCTTTTCAATAGGATGCTTGGTAGGACACTGGAAACCTTTTCAATAGGATGCTTGGTAGGACACTGTGCTATAAAAAGTTTAAAATAATTTTAATAACTTCTCTAGTCAAGCGCTGCTGATGAGTTGATTGCACCTTAACAGCAGTCACTCAACACACTTATATGGTAAAAAGTAAAATTCAGTCACAGAGGAGGAAATTAATCGACACATTTTAATCACTCCAAACTCTCACTTAAAAAAAATAGTATTATGATAATCAAGCACAGTCTCTTCATAGGACCACTACTGCTCTCAGGTACTGTTGACACCATGTTTGGAACTAAAACAAATGAAATGTCACAGCAAAGAGAGAATATTTGCAGTTTTCTGGTCCCCAAATCTTTATTTAGCCTCTGAATGTGTTGGCTTTGTACAATATAGTCTTTTAGTTAAATGATAAAACTCTACTTATGTATCAGCTTAGGGGATGTGCCCCTGGCATCATAGTTGGTGATAGGAATTGCTGTGGAGATGAAAGCTGAAAAATTGGTGGTCCTCATCACTATTTTCTATCCAGGTAGGAATAATTGCATACATACTCTTTTGATATTTATCACTTAAAAAACAAGATACCCCTTCTTTCTCTTGCCTCTTCTGAACTTCTTTTAAAAACAAAGCATAGGGACTTCCCTGGCGGCGCAGTGGATACAAATCTGCCTGTCAATGCAGGGGACACGGGTTCAATTCCTGGTCCGGGAAGATCCCACGTGCCGCGGAGCAACTAAGCCCGTGCAACACAACTACTGAGCCTGCGCTCTAGAGCCTGTGTGCCACAACTACTGAGCCCACGCGCCGCAACTACTGAAGCCCACACGCCTAGAGCCTGTGCTCCTCAACAAGAGAAGCCACCACAAGGAGGAGCCCGTGCACCGCAATGAGGAATAGCCCCTGCTCGCCACAGCTAGAGAAAGCCCGTGCACAGCAACGAAGACCCAGCGCAGCCAAAAATAAATAAAGTTAAATCTTTAAAAAAAAAAAAAAAAAAGCATAGGGAAAAGCTCCTTGACATTAGTCTTATCAAGGATTTTATGGTTCTGACACCCAAAGCATCACAACAAAAGCAAAAATCAACAAGTGAAACTACATCAAACTAAAAAGCCTTCTGCACAGCAAAAGAAACAATCAACAAAAACGAAAAGACAACCCACAGAATGGGAGAAATATTTGCAAACAACATATTTCATAAGGGGTTCATATCCAAAATATATAAGCAACTCATGCAATAGCAAAAAACCCAAACAATCCCATTAAAAATGGGCAAAGGACCTGAGTAGACATTTTTTCCAAAGAAGATATTCAAACGGTCAACAGGTATATGAAAAGGTGCTCAACATCACTAATCATCAGAGAAATACAAATTAAAACCGAAATGAGATACCACCTCACACTTGTTAGAATGGCTATTATCAACAAGTTAAGCAATAATAAGTACTGGTGAGGATATAGAGACATGGGAACCCTTGTGCACTGTTCATGGGATTGTAAACTGGTGCAGCCACTATGTAGAACATTATGGAGGTTCCTCAAAAACTTAAAAATAGAACTACCATATGATCCAGCAATCCCACTTCTGGGTATATATCTGAAGGAAATGAAATCAATATCTCAAAGAGATATGTGCATTCCCATGTTCATTGCAGCACTATTTACAACAGCCAAGATATGAAAATAACCCAAGTGTCCACTGATGGATGAATGGAAAAAAATTGTGGTATATATACACAATGGAATATTATTCAGCCATAAAAAGAATGAAATCCTGCCATTTGTGATGACATGGATGAACCTTGAGGGCATTATGATACGTGAAGTAAGTCAGATGGAGAAAGACAAATACTATATGATCTCACTTACATGTGGAATCGAAAAAAATCCAAACTCATATAAACAGAGAATAGGAGCAGGGGCTGGGGAGTGGGAGAAATGGGTGAGGGTGGTCAATGGTACAAACTTCAAGTTATAAGATGAATAAGTTCAGGGACGTAATGTACAGCATGGTGACTATAGTTAACGACAGTATATTGTATATTTAAAAGCTACTAAGAGAATAGATTTTAAAAGTTCTCATCATAAAAAAGGTTTATAACTATGTGAGGTGATGGATGTGTTAAGTAACCTTAAGTTAAGTAACCTTATCGTGTTAATCATTTTGCACTAAATACCCATATCAAATCATTACATTACACGCCTTCAACTTACACTCTTTTATGTCAATTACATCTCAATAAAGCTGGGGGGGAAAGAAACAAAGTAAAATATTTATTATTTACATGAAATGTTCCTTTCTACTTAATTAAATATATATATTTTTCAGTTTCCTTACACAGGCCTCTTGAGAATTGCTCCTAACAGAGAGAGAGAACTAACTACAAACCAGCAGATGTCACTCTGTAAGGGATCCTCCTCAACTGTCCTTCTCTGTCAGTTTCAGTTGGTTATTTATTTTTTCCTGCAAATTTCAACTGCCTTTTCTCCATTACCAGTTTCAGTTTCCATTTTCAACATCTGATGAGCCTCCAAGAGCCACTAGGACTAGTATTTTTTTTTAAACATCTTTATTGGAGTCTAATTGCTTTACAATGGTGTTAGTTTCTGCTTTATAACAAAGTGAATCAGTTATACAGATACATATGTTCCCATATCTCCTCCCTCTCGCATCACCCTCCCTCCCACCCTCCCTATCCCACCTCTCTTAGGACTAGTATTTTTCACTTTGCCTGTATAAGGGTCATAATACAAGATATGCTTCCCTTTTGAATGCTGGCCCCAGTGCGAATATCTGTTTAGTTTAAAAAGCCACATGGAACATTTTTCTACTCTGTGGCTATGTCTTTGCAACAGTGATATACTTCTTATTATCCATTTTTTTTTTTCTGATGAAAGGCACAGTTTAGTTCATGGGACAAGCACTGGTTAAAATTTGCTACTCTTTTCAACAACATTGAGCAAATATTGTCTACCAGGTACCAAGCACTATTGTGGAGAGTCAGCAGTAATAAAACAGATAAAAAGTCTTGCCTTCATGGCTCTTACATTCTACACGGACAGAATAAAAAATAATTAAAATATACAATAGGTAGGTGGTGATGTGTGCTCTGGGGAAAAAAAAAGGAAGAGAGTAGGGAACATCTAGGGGGTGCTTGCCATTTTAAAAAAGAGTTTTCAGAAAAGCTTTCATTGTGAAGGTGATGACATCTGAGTGAAGACCTGGAGGAAATGAGGGAGCAAGCCATGTGGGTAACTGGGGTAGGAACTGCTCAGGCAGAGGGAACACCTAGTGCAAAGGTGCACGTAGCCTGTCACAAGCAGTAAGGAGTTTTACTGTAAGCATCTGCCAGGGACAAAAATTCAGGCAAGGCTCTTTTTGTTGCTGCTCTAAAGAATCCACCTACGAGAGAGTTTAATCAGCTGAAGATGAACATCAGTGCAGATCTGTTTAGTGTTCTCTCTCAGCCGTGACCTCATTTCTGATACTGACAGCCTGGACTGCCTCTTAGATTTGGTTGGGGCTTGGATGCATCCCCTGGCAAACCTGGATGAAACTAGAAGAGGGAGGTTTTGGTAGCTCTGTAGGCCCATTAGTTATCTCATTCTCTCTTCACATGGGGCTACATATTAATCAGAGGTAGCCAATGATTCCAAGTTTTAATGCAACCTAAAGTATAGTCCATTACCATACATGAACCAAGAAGTAAGTGTAATCGTTCTACCTCAGATTAGCTAACGGTGGAATCTTGTTCCACAAACAGCCAAGACACGGGTTACTGAGAACAAAGGTATTTCCCATGCCACCAAATTGCGCTTTCAGTGTTGTCTTCTTCTAGGTAGGTCAACATAGTAAAGAGGTCATTACCAACATTAACATATATAGAATTTCCAGGGATTATGTTACACTTATATTCAACAAATAGAGATAATCTGCACGGGACCTAGCCATCCCATAGCTAGCACAGTCGGGTATGCTCTTCTCGCCCAGCAATCCACACTTCCTTCTAAGGGGGGTCCCAATTTACTGAGGGGTATGTTTTCCTAAAGCTTCTTTTCATACCCTTGGAGCCCACTCCCAAACTCACTAAGAATAAAATACTGTTAAGAACTCAACAAATGGACATTGGAAAGCCGATACTGGGTTTAGTTGATTTTAGCCCACCTTTGATTTGTTTGGAGACTGAATTCCTTACACATAAAGATCAGTATTTATTTCATGAGAACAAAGGTTTAAGAGGCAACCAAGATATATTTAGTAAAGAGAAGGTGATTGAACCTCCAAATAGGTCATGGTGACTTATGAGCAACTGAAAATAGTATTTTAAGATCACACTAGTTCTCTGTGTGCATCATTTAGATTTGTTTTGGTTGTCTGATTTAAGTTGGCGTTGGCAGTTTTGAACAAACACAGAAAGACTTTAACACATGGCTAGGTAGGTTGTTTTAGATCCAAATCAGGTATTGATCATTAGGACTGTGGCTTGGTATAAATTTAGAATTACAGTAATCTAAAGTGTTGGGGTCGTTACATACTTATATTTAGGAGTGGCCAGAGATAACATTTCTATTATGAAACCATGCTGTAATCAAATCGACAACTTGGCAATTTACCAGCATTTTTAAACACTTCACATATTTTAATCCGTCAATTTTTGTTCTTGATATTCTGAAAAAGTCATCAGAAAGAAGCCATTTATCATTCTTTTTCCCCATGAAGGAAGGCAATTTCCTAATGAATGAGGAAATCTTTCATTTCAGATGGAAAAAATAACACAATAGGTCAATTATACTAAATTTAAAAGAGTAAAGTTTATACTACATTTATATTTAATATATGTTATTCTGGAAAGCAAATACATGTGAACACAATGGGGATAATAGTAGTATCGTACCTTGTGGATTATAGGAGGATTGAAGGAATTAACACATAAAACATTCTTACAACAGTGGCTGACACATGAAATGCTCAGTAAATGTTAGCTGTTATTCTACTATGGGATAAAGTGAGGAACTGTCACTAGTATTCATGGGTGCAATTCTTGCATTTTACAGAAAAAGTGGTTTCATCCACTTTTTACAGAACCTAGTATGCTTTCTGCTCTGAGGGCACAATGAAGCTGAGAGGGATGGCTCCTCTAAGTGAAACTGACCCCTGCATTTAGTGCCTGAAATCAGAGGAAGCTTGTCAGTGTGGGCAGACACCAAGAGTAGACCAATCTGATCTCCCACTTCTTTTTTCTCTCATGGAAACGAATGGAGGGTATCTGATGTGGACCCTTCAATCAATTGTTCCTGCTTAATGTTTCAAACCTTGGTTTACTGTGGGGTAAACTTCGGTTCCTGACTGTCATCCAAAATCTTAGTTTCTCTTCAGTTCCACTGCAGAATAAAAACTAAATTTACCCCAGTGGATTATTACATCAAGTCTGGTATTATTTCTCCCAAGAGGCCATCTGCTTCTGGGAAAAGACAACAGGGCGTGCCCTCCATTACACCTCCATTTAACTGACGGTGCAATGATGGACAAGTCCTTGTTGACCCCTGCAATTCAGAGTTATTTTCTTGGAACAGAAGATTTGATGATCTCTTTTCACTCCATAGGATAACTGTAAAAGTATCCACCCAGTGTTCAATCCAACCCCCAGACATTGCTTCTGATGGCCTTACATTCTTTTGATTAGTCTACTCAACACAAAAACTCAGATTACTAAAATTAGTGGGGAAGGGATGGATTCTTCTCAAACATCCCACCACCAGAACAGGTGTACTTGCAAAGTCAAGTTTGCCTGACGGATCCTCTGTCTCAAGTGGTACAAACGGCCCTGGAGGGTGGAGCCCTCACAACCTGCTTCCCTGGGCGTGCGCGTCTGTGGGTGTCCGGGTACGCGCAGGACACACACGGACCCACTGTCCCAGGGCAGCCCAATCACGGTCCCCCTCTCACCTCAAAGCCCGTCAACTCTCACGCCCCTCTTTGAACGCACAGCCCCTTTCTCCGCCTTCGCTCCTTCGTATCCCGCCTCCAAAATAGGACGCCCACTTTCGTTGGCAGGTGCTCCCCTCACTCCTACCCGGAAACCAATCACTCGCGTTCTGGTGGAGAGTGACGGAGACAATGGGAATTCTCGTTGCGTCATCTGCCCGCCCCGAGCGCCGGGAGGCGGTGCAGGGGGCGGGGTACGGGTTGCGGGGTTAGGTGCCTTATGGAGTGAGGAGCGGGCAGAGGAGGCGGTGGCTCGGCTCCGCGTTCAGCCAGGCACCTCGAGGCCTTTTCCCCCTACCAGATCCCCAGAAGCAGGGATCCCGACCCTCCCTGCAGCTGCCGGGCTCTCGTGCGCGTGCAGCCCCGCGCGTCTGCGTGATGCCGGCGGCTGCCCCTTTCTCGTGTCAGCGCGAGGCCCGGGGCGGCGGCGGCGGCGGCTCCGGGCTCCTCGCGGCCCCGGCCGTAACCGCCACACCCAGCCCGGTCGGGTGGTTGGGGCCGTTGGATGTTTGTTTTCGCAGCCTTCCCCTCCCCCCCCTCGCTGAGGCGGCGGGAGTGCGCGTTGCGCAGGGGGAGCCGAGAGACTCCTCCCCCTCCACGATCCCCCCGCCCCTCCCCCTTACACACTCGCACGCACTAGCGGGCCGGCTCCCACACGCTCGCGCTCCTCCCGCTCCGCGCCTCGGTGTTGGCCGGCTTCGTCCAGGGCCCGCGGAGCCACCATGTGCACTGCCTCCTCCTCTGCGAGTTCCTCTCAGACTCATCCCCCGCCGCAGAGGATGCGGCCAAGCGCCGTGGGTTCCCCGCCGCCGGGAGCGGGAACGGTGCGGGCGGCGGTGGCGGCGGCGGTGGCGGCGGCGGCGGCGGCGTGAACTGCGCCCCGGTTGCGGGAGCCGGCCGGCTGCTGCAGCCCATCCGCGCCACGGTGCCCTACCAGCTCCTGCGGGGCAGCCAACAGTCCCACGCGCCCGCCCGCCGCCGCCGCCTCGCTGGGCAGCCTCCCGGGGCCCGGCGCGGCTCGCGGCCCCAGCCCGCCCAGCCAGACGCCGCCGCCGCCCGCGGCCCCGACCGAGCAGGCGCCGCGGGCCAAGGGCCGCCCGAGACGGTCCCCAGAGAGCCACCGGAGGAGCCACTCACCTGAGCGCCGGAGCCCCGGCTCGCCCGTGTGCAGAGGTAGCGAGCCCAACCCTTGCGTCCCCCCGGGCTGCGTCTCCCCGACGGTGCCCTCCGTGGAAACTTCAGCCTCTCCGGGCTTCTCTTTGCTAGTGCATTATGGAAGGTGTGAAAGTGGCTTTGGGAACCTCACCCGTCTGCGGTCGCTGCGGGGCTTGGATGAGCGACCTGCGGAGCAACTTTTATTTGACCCTCCTGCCGCCCCTCAGCTTTTACCTTCCATCACTCGCCTGGATCGAAAGGTTTTTCAGTTTAAGAGCTGATTAACTCACTCATGTGTTTGCTGTTTGTAGTGGGGGAAGGAGGAGCTGGGCGAAACACTTAAAAACAACACGCACACAAACTCTCCGGCAGCAGGTAAGGTGGTGGTTGTAATCTGTACAGCCTCTTTGTGCTTTCCTACAAAGTTCCTATAACGTGTCTGTGCCTACCGGGATAATTTTTTGTTTTCTTTTTTGGGGGTGGGGAGGTGGAGGCACCAGTTATGATGTAAGGATATCCTGTTGGGTGTGTAGAGGGGACAGTTTTGGATGTGCAATTGAAGTGTACAGTGTTTGGTTTGGCTTTTTTTTTTTTTTCTTTTTGGGCTCCCTCTTTTCTCTATATAGTCACATGCATCACGGCGGTACTGCACTGGAAACAGTTTATGCCCAACTCAAGACTTTCATGGTAAATTTCTAAGGACCTATTTGTGGAGTGTGCTCCCTTTTCCCCTTCTATTCGTTTTTCTTAGGTGTCAAAGGTAATGGTGAGCTGGTGGATGCTGTCGGCTTCCCTTAATGTTTTGTGTTTTGGTGTGGTTTGGTTTATGTTTAGGGACACGGTGAATGATCTAGTTTAGTCCTGGGGGAGAAGAGGAAGTTTAGCCAAAACAGGGATGTAAAGCTCATAAGGGAGGGAGGAGGCGCTCATGTTATTAGATGCCACGCTAGGGCTACAGATGCTGCTGCTGCGTTGTGCAGAGAACCGATCACACCGAGGGGGAAACTCTCTGCTTGGAAGGGAATCACTGTGGAGCCTGTGCAATGTGTATGGTGTATGTGCAATTTTTTTAATGGAGTTTTCTTGATGAAGGTCTTAGACTTGGAGAAAGTGATTGTGTTAAGATAGATTGCAGTTTTGGTGTTTTGTGTTAATATTTCTGACGTGTAATTAGCATGTTGCTAAGGCCCTTGTTTTCAGACCACTTGATGGTGAGGCAGGGTAGGATGTAGTGCAGTGGTATGTGTACAGGAGCACCGAGAAATGCATCCTGTAATCAGTATGCACCGGAAGGCATTTGCTCCCCCACTCCTCCCCCAGGTCAAACCAGCTGCAGAAACTGACATCCTCCAGCAAATCCTGAATGAATGAATGAAAACAACGTGATCGCCCTAATAATGACCACAACTGAACACACATCTTTGGCTGTATTTTATAGAAAAGGCCACCGTTTTCTAACAGATTAATGCCATATGCAACTCCTTTGCACATTTTCTAGAACTGTATGAAATGAGAGGTAACAGAATGAAAAGAAGGCAGCAGTTACATAAATTTTTGAGTGATTTAGTTTCAACAGTACATAAATTGAGTTTTGGGATTTTCTTTTAGGGACTAATGTAAGAGCCATAAAATAAGCACTGCAGAAAGACTGTGTTCAGAGGGTTTTGTGGGCATAGTGAGTAGTTTCAGCAATTGCTGCAACAATATATTGGTCATCTAGTACCTCCTCCCCTTTTGTTGATAAACACATCTTACAACAGTTCTTAGTACAACTTGTTTTTCTGCATCCTTCAGAAGTCTTAATTGCTTAGGAATTACAAGGTCCATCATCAAGTAGTTTTAATGAAATTTGTGACCAGGCTTAAACTGGCCTCTTTGTTGTAGTATGTCACATCTGAGTTGAATGCAATTTTAACGCAATCATGGTGAAAACACTTCTCTGAGTCTGGTTGTTCAGGAGACAGATTTGCATCAGAGAGCTTGTATTGGGAATAGAAGAGGCCTTTCTGCTGTTTTTAACACCAGGTGGTTTTGTCAGTTTCTTACATTGAAATGATTTTGAATGTAGGCTCTTCTGCCCCCGGTTCCCTGATGATATTAACCTTTCTGTTACTTCTCCACATCCCACCTTGCTCCTCTCTACCTAAGTTAAAACGATACAACTAATCTATTCTTTTTACTTATCTATTTAAAATTCATGCTATGAACAGTTGAACAATTTTTCAAACAATTATCTACTCAGTTTCTTTTGAATTCTGCAAGGTTCTGACTTCAGTGGATTGTAGCCTCCACAGGTCAAGGCTCCTGCCGCTGCTGCTGCAGACACTGACATCACTATACTGCATGAATGAAAAGCAACAACGTGCTCCATTTCTGGCTCTCCACCTCCTTCCTTTTCTGCACACTCCGTGTGTGTGTGTGTGTGTGTGTTTAAGATGGTATTACGCTGCATTTGAAACTACATTTAAAACTGTTAAATTAGGTAGGTGGTGGCTCAGGGATATGTGTTTAGTATAGAAGCATATTGCTTACAAAAAGCTTCAAGTGCTATGAGCATTTGGACTAGAGGTGACATAACAGCATTCAGTATTTTTTTTATCTGGACTGGTGGTTATGGAAGAAAATACAGAAGATGCAAACAATTTTCTTTGTAATTGCTTTACCAAGAAGAAGTTATGAGACAGTGTAATTTCTTAACATGTTAGATCATTATTATCTCCCTCTGAAACATTCTTAATATGCACATTTATAGGGTTAAGTCTAGAATAATAAAGAAATGATACTCAGATTATTTCACAAGGCTGAGGAAAAGCTGAATTATGTAAATAGGCACAATTTTAATATGATATTTATAAAATCTAGCAAGAAGATGGTAATTTTCTTTATTTTTGTAGCACAGTTTTAGATAATTTCCATGGGTATCATAATAGAAGATACATAAATCTCCAAACACCTTGCTCTGTATAGAGAACATGGAGTTTTAAAAATTGAAATTATCTTGTTTATGCATATGATCATATTTTTGTTTGCATTTTTAAAATTTTCTTTTCTAGTTTTAAAACTTCAGAGTTTCTTATTTATATTCATTTCTTCTGCCTTTAGCAAAATGTCCCCCTCCCCCTTGTTCAGTTCTGAAGGGTCTTGAAGTGGTGAATGACAAGCTACTGAATGCATCCTCCGGCTCCCTGTGATGTGTTTTTAATAGATGTAAAATCATGAAGTATTATGCAAATAGTTATTGTTTTGTAATGGTAATACATAAGTGTACCTTTGAGATAAATAGAACAACCCAAATGAGAAAATAGCAGGATGTTGTGTTAAAATTAATGATCTTTAAGCTAAAATCATGAGTAACAATGAAAATATAATAAAGTTGCTTCTTTCTGAAAACTTCATAAAGCAAAACCTATGAATTCAAAAACAGAACAAATACAATTTTATTGTGCTAGACAGTAAATAGCAATTGCAGGTGCTTTTGTGTTTTTTTGTAAGGATTGAGGATGGAGATGAATTATAAATTCTGAAAGATATAAAAACCGTTGCATTAGAGCACTCGATGTAGAATACCGCTTATTTTTAAGTGTACCAAACCTAATAACAAAAACATGGAAGAGCTCGTAATTTATATAGTTCCTGCTGTGGAAAATAGCATGTGTTGATTCCTGATTTAACATGCCTAATATCACTAACTCTAGAGTGAAATTTGATAAGAATTTTTCATGAGTACCTTGAGAGCCTTATTGTTTTATACATTAAGAAGTTATGATTATATTTTAAAAGAAAATACAAAGCCAGCTAGCATATAATGCTGAATGACTGCCTGCAGTGTGTGTGCATGTATGTGTGTGTGTGTGTGTGTGTCTGTGTTTTGATCAAATAATTTGCTTTCAGTTTTTTATTTTTCATTAAATTTTCCCTCGAGTCCTTTTTACTGCTATGCTCAGTTTGTGGACTTCCAACATTTTAAATTACTTTTTTTCTCTCTCTTTTTAAAGATACTCAGACATTCTCTTATAAAGTTACTTCTCAGGCCGATATTGTTGAAAATTAAGGTCCTCCTCTTGTCCCCCCCCTTTTAAAAATAGTTTTCCTTGAGTGCTTAGAGTTAACTTGTTTCAAAGCTTTCTTATACTAGACTGAAAACAGTTAAAGCTTTGACTGTTTTTCCTAAAGAGACAGGTTTCAGATACTGATTTTGGGGAAAGGTTTTCAGCCTTTGAGAACTACACTAAGTATCAGCAGCGTTCATTAACTAAATTTTCCCATTAATTATGGTACGTAAAATTTCTCCATCAGTGGGTCAATAGCAAAATAGGTAAGTGAATATATAGAAGTTTTTTATTCTTAAACTGTTTTATGTTCAAAGATTATATTCCTTTCAAATAACTATTATTCTAAGCATATTGAATATTGTATACCTAGGGTGTAGAAAAGCACCTTGGTCAGTTTAACTGTATGTAAAGTCGTGTATATCTATTGAGCTAAAAATTCTTTCATTATTTACAGTACTTTTTACAGAAGGACATTTCATTCACTGCAATGTATGTTGCTTCAAGGGTTTAATGCAAATTAGGATTTATACATTGGGGAAGTGTTGAAGGGTAATGGTATCCTTGTGATTTTTATTTGTGATACTGTGGACTAAATGTGAATAAGAAAACAAAGGAGTAATTGGGCTCCATGGCAATGAATAACAATGGAAATAAACGGCAGTGTTCAACAAATGGCGAGTAGGAGAGGATTTTTCTTAAATCTGAAATTTAAGACATTGCTAAAAGCCTGTTTTATCAAAGCTTCCACATACAGCTAGTAATCTGCCAAGAAGTATATACTAATGACTTTGTTATTCTTAATTTTAGTCTTTTCTCCAGAGTTTAAATCCCCAGACACCACCACAATAGGCTTTTTCACAGCACCTGTCCTGGGTCTGTGCCTGGCACTGTTGTCTTTTGTCTTCAATATATAATTTTGTTCTCTCATTAAATGTCAAAGAAACCAAATCACTGATGCTGTTTCTGTCCTATATTCTATTTATTTTAACAAGAGGTGGAGCTTCTCTGATGCTGGTCTCTAACTGGGTTTGTCCAAAGTCAGTGGAGGAAAGAGAGAACACTGCTCACCTATTGATGTGAAAAACCTGAGTGAGAAGCTGATGGAAGAGCCAGGAGCCAATCTCCTTCCCTTTCTACCTCTCATCTGAACCCTAGACCTGACCATGACTCCATGGGTCATCCAGTTGATTTTAGAAGGATAATACTTGTGCTTGTTCTGCAAAACAAATTATAATGGAGTTATAGTAATTCTAAAGAAAACAGAATTATACTTAATTATGAACAAATTGTGGAAAAATACTTTGCTAGTATTTCATTTTTGTAGGAACAAACATGGCAGATCCCTTTAAGCAGTGTTGTTTACCTCAGGTGAATGTTATTGTGGCAGCTTGCAGGACGAGGCAAGTTCATGAATACCTGAATAACCTCCCCAATATTATGTTGTATCTCTAATTGTTGTAGGTACAAAGGAAGAAAACCTGTGAGTGCTTTACTCTATATAAGGCAATATATACTTTCGTTCATCAAGAAAGTGGATTTCAAATCATATCTTCCGATTCCAGATACCGCGTTCATTCCACAGGATTATCCTATTTCTCCTAATTAAAAAGAGACTGATATTGGTCATCAGCTGTGATTTCTGAGCTCTAAGAATTACTGAAGAATAGGTTTTCTATTGGTTCCACAGCACTATTACACTGTGCTGGGGTATGCTTTGACATTTTCAGAATGTCTAAAACTGTGTCAGAGAGAGAGAGGGAGAGAGACGGAGCGGAGGGTATGAGCAACAGTGTGTGTGAGAGAAATCCTGGTTCCTGAGGGGTCAAGGATATGGACTTGGTTGTATGTGGCCCTGTGTACTTCTAGAATCTGCGCTGTTCTTGAATCGTATTATAGTGAGGAGTATGTTTCTCCATGATTATTAAAAGTTAGTTATACATGGTGGTAAACTGGTAAATGCTTCAGGAATGACTAAGCAGAGATTCTGGTCTCAAGTGATTGTCCTGGCAACTGGTACTAGGTTAATTTAGCCCCACCAAGAGCTAATAGTTATCACTGCAATTTGTGGGTTTGAACTCTGTATATTTGTAACTTAATGCAATGCAACTATGGTGCACCTTAATAATGGCTCACCAAAAATAAGGATGAGTTAAAGAAACTAGTGAGATCCATTATTGTGTGGGAAGGTTGACGTCCAAAATTGTCTTCCGAGTTATTAGAATTCAGAAATCCATCAAACTTTTGGATGTTGCATAACAAGAAGGCAAAAACTGCTAAACCTTGCTGCCTAGTGTCTAAAGATAAAATACCTATCAACTACTGACAGTAATATCCCCTTATTTAGCCAGTATGGCCACAGGGTGAACTTCCGTTAGTAGTCCCTATAGCTAATTTTAACTTTTATATTACTAAAAGATCAGTGATTTAGGTAAACATTTTCTAACATTATTATACAGTTGTTTTCTTGAGCAGAACAAACAAGATATGAGTGAACTCTTTGTGGCTTAATTACCTTTGTTAATACCGATGATATACCAAATAAAATGATTGCTGTTGATACTCTTGAATATAGGATTGAATGAGCACTGACTGACCACTAGAGTTGCCCTATAACTGATTCTCTACATTTGCTTTGGGGATTGTCTTATTTCTGGTAAAGGTGGAATGAAGCAGTGAGTGGCTACATTTATTCCTTAATGGAATAACCTGGCTTTTTTCTCTAGAATTAATTATCAAGTTAAAGACCGAAGAAATGATTTTCCAAATGGTTCCATAAAAGAGGCTTAGAACAGAAAGATATACTGAAAAATATTAGATTTGGAGTCAAGAGACTTGGGTTCTATTTCCACTTCTAACATTTGACTTATAGTAAGTTCTTAACTCTTTGCATCTTATTTTCTCTATCTTTAAAATGATATAGGTGGGCTTTTTAAGAGTTTGGTTGGGTAGGGGAAAGATTCCGCTGTGGAAAGGAAAAGTAAGTTTATTAAAGGAAAAGTAAGTTTATTATTTACTGAGGTATAACTGACAAATAAAAGTTCTGTATATTTTAAGGTATACAGTGTGATGATTCGGTACACATTTACAATGTGAGATGATTACCACAATCAAGATAATTAACATATCCATCACCTCACATAGATGCCTTTTTTTTTTTTTGATGTGTGATGAGAACACTTAAGATGTATTCTTAGCAAATACCAAGTATACAATACAGTATTATCGACTGTAGTCACCATCTGTACATTAGATTCCCAGAACTTACTCCTAACTGAAAGTTTGTACCCTTTGACCTCCCCACTTTTCCCACTTGCCAGTCCCTGGCAACCGTCATTCTACTCTCTGCTTCTATGAATTAGACATTTTTAGATTATGCACATAAGTGAGATCATATTTGTTTTTGTTTTTCCCTGTGTATTTGTTTTTCTGTCTGGCTTATTTCACTCAGCAAAATGTTCTCCA
Organism: Balaenoptera borealis; assembly: GCF_965194805.1. NCBI lineage: Eukaryota > Metazoa > Chordata > Mammalia > Artiodactyla > Balaenopteridae > Balaenoptera > Balaenoptera borealis. The sequence continues at coordinate 256,686 of NW_028123488.1, read as the reverse complement.
GGTTCATCTATGTTGTTATGAATGGCAGGATTTCCTTCTTTAAAAGACTGTATAATATTCCATTTTATATGTATATCACATTTTCTTTATCCATTCCTCCGTGAGTGGACACATAGGTTCTCCACATCTTAGCTATCGTGGATAATGCTGCAAAGAACATGGGAGGGCAGATATCTTTTCAAGATACTGATTTTACTTCCTGTGGGTATATACTCAGAAGTGAGATTGCTGGATCATATGATAGGTCTATTTTTAAGTTTTTGAGGAACCTCCATACTGTTCTCCATTCCCACCAATGTTATACAAGGGTTCTCTTTTCTCCACATCCTCACCAACACTTCTTATTTTCTTGTCTTTTTGACGATAGCCATTCTAACAAGTGTGAGGTGGTACCTCATTGTGGTTTTAATTTGCATTTCACTGGTGATTAGTGATGTTGAGCACTTTTTTGTGTACCCCCATTAGCCATTTACATGTCATCTTTGGAAAATGTCTATTCAGATCCTTTGCCTATTTCTTAATAAGGTTATTTGTGTTTTTTGCTATTGAGTTATATGAATTCCATATATATTTTGGACATAGCAAATGTATATATCCAAAAAACCATACGCTTATCAGATGTATGGTTTGCAGATATTTTCTCCCATTCCATAACTTGCCTTTTTATTTTGTTGATTGTTTCCTTTACTGTGCAGAAGCTTTTTAGTTGCTTATTTTTGCTTTTGTTGCTTATGCTTTTCGTATCATATCCAAAATATCATTGCCAAGACTGATGTCAAGGAGCTTTTTCCCCTATGTTTTCTTCTAGGTGTTTTATAGTTCCAGGTCTTAAATTTAAGTCTTTAATCCATTTCAAGTTAACTTTGTGCATGATGTAAGGTGAGGGTCCAGTTTCATTCTTTTGCATGTGGATATCCAGTTTTCCCAGCACCATGTATAGAAGAGACTGTCCTTTTCCCATTGTATATTCTTGGCACCCTTGTCAAAGATTAGTTGACCATATATGCGTGGATTTATTTCTGGGTCCTCTGTTCCATTGGTCTATGTGTCTGTTTCTATTGCCAGTACCATATTGTTTCTATAGCATTGTGTAGACTAGATGATTCTTAGTAAAATTAGTTATTTACTGAGCTTTTATGTCAGCAACTAGTCTTCACCGGAACTCAATATAGAACACTTTTATAATTTCTCTTTCTCTCTTGAGAACTTAAGTAATCTGCCCAAGATCAGGCGGCATGCACAGAAGGCCCAAAGGGCCGTGTAACTCTCTACGTCCCGACCTCAGGTCAGGTGAGAGTTACTTTTGGAACCCAATTAATTATGGGGCAGGAAAGCATGCACAATGGGTTATCCCATTGCTTATACAGTTAAGTCACAGAAAGGCCAAAATTAGCTTTGGTGGGGTGTGAAGAGAAAGCTAAATGGAACTCAACTCTAGGGTCCATAGAACTTAAAATAGCTGCAAGTATTCCCAGTGATTCAGGCCTCAGATATGTATATAAATATGTCATAGCACTTCAAAACCTTATTATGTCATTAGTAAGCCTTCCCCTTGGTCCTGAAAGTACTTACCACTTTGTTAAGACAGAATTTAGATTTAATTTTTAAAATTGCCTTTCACATGAAATCTTAAAATCTGGGTAGAATGAGTCTTTTGCATTTTCCTATTTGATAAGGTAAGCTTTACATTTACAATAAAGCATCATAAGGCTCCATTCAACCATAACATTGTGATTCATAACTTTTACCATTCTTTGATAATTTAGCAGCATTCAAAATAGTATCTTTTTATATTTCACTCTCATGGCAAAGCAGCAAGGTGCAGTATCTTCTCAATTTATGCCTCCTTGGGCTCTTTTCCATTTTCTAGGTTTGCTGATGGGATGTATAATAGAAAAGATATTTCAATCTCCATTTTAACAATTTCTTTCAGGATGTTGTGGCGTTTTTCAGTGTCACTTGTGCTTACTCTAAGCCCTCTTTGATAGTCAGTGTGGACCATGAATCCTTTCATAAGTAACATTAGAAATGGTATTTTTATTGTTATTGTTATGATACTGAAAGTGTTATATAGAGTCTATGTGATGAAGTGTCTCATGACTTTTCTTGTGTATTTACTTTACTAGTGAAATACATCAGTGTATAAGTTGGATTAATGAAGTAATATTTGTATCTTAGAAGATAACAAAAACTAGTAGAGCTCAGTTGCTCAGTTACCTTAAAGAACTTTGCTATACTTATGTAAACCTGTGAAATGATCTTCCCACGAATGTGGAAAAGGATCATAGTAAAATACAGATTTGTTTATATATTAGCTGGTAGTCTATCAACAAATTATGATATTTTTGAGTGTTCTGTGACAGTGTCATTTTCTTTCTTCCAAAGTGTTTTGGAGGTACTCTGGTGCATCTCCCTGAAAAGAATCAACTGTCCTTTTCCTGCTTAAAGTCAGGTTATTTCATTTAAGTGTCTACTACTTACTAAACAGGGATTAGCAAACATTGCTAAATACAGTTTCATTAGCATTGTAAATTAGGGAGTTAGACTGTGCTCAGAAATCAGGTTTTGGAAAAAAGCTACAATATTCTGCAATATTTTGATCAGATAGCTTTAAAATATTTATTTTAAAATTCTGTTCTTTCTTTGCATATTGAAGTGACCTGTTATTGAAAAACACCTGGTCAGTTGATTGCATTTGCCCACTTTTTGTCTTTTTGGTTAACACATGGCCAAAGATGAGTGTAGCTTTAATGTAATTTCAGTGATAACTGTTCATTCAAGAAATTTTTGTTTTCAAGTATTGTAGTTGTTGGCAGTATGTTGATGAGTAAAACGAATGCATTTTCTCCCTGTTTTACACCATAAATATTTATTGAGTCCCCGCTATGTCTGAGGAGCTCTGTTTAACCCTCCCAGAATACGTATTCTAGGTGCAATTGGGGTGCTCACATTCATTTTTCTCAACAAGGTCAAGTCATTTAAAATCTGCCAAGAATTTGACCCACTATTTTCTCTGAGGTTTGGACTTCATATGGGAATTATTATGTTCTATGCTTATCTTTCAAGATTAGGTTGCACTTTTTGGTATTCTTTTTTGAATACCAAATACTTGTTTATATGTGTTTTTCCCTTATTAGAGGAAGCTTAGGAGAGCATTACCTTGTGGCTTCTATATTACATCTAGGTCTAAGCTATATTGCTGCCTGGACATATTATAATATTCTGCTAAAGTTTGGCCTAGCATGGTGGGATTAACATGGAATCAGCTTCTGAAGCTGTTATATTTGGAGAAATTCAAAAAACCATCATGCCACAAACTTGGTGGGCATTTTCAATTAAAAATCTCAATGTTTTTAGATCTGTCATAAAGATTATGATTATACTAAGCAAGCAATGAGAATACAAATTACATATTAATTTGTTCTATATTGCAATGTAAAAATTTTAAAGTGTAGAGCAGATTTTGGGGTGGTTGTTTGCTTTAGAGAATATCTAATTTACGTGCAAGTAAAATTATTCAATTTAGCAAAGTGTTATTTACACAAACTTTTTAGGAAGTCAGTTACACAAGATTGAGGTTCATCTGAGGTTGTAAAAATATATTACAGAATAGTGTAATTTCTCATTGCTACATAAAATGTTCTACTGACATTTAGCAGGGTTAACTAATATCCTAAGAAGTTGTTATAAATGAACATGAATAGATCTTTTCCATTTCCTTTCTAGTCTGAGTTTTAAAATTCTAAGAAATTTTGTATTCAGTGAACCCCTAAAAGGGAAAGAATTCATATGTACTCATGATTTTATTTCTCACATTTCTCTGTGGAAAGGTATGCTTTTAAATTAGATAAATATTCCAAGTTTTTTTCTGGATTATTTTGTCCTCATAAAAAAAAAGTTATTACTTGAGTTATAATTTCCTACCACACTGTTCCTAACCAGCTTAATGGAGGAAATATTTCTTCCTTCATGAAAAACTTTCACCAAACCTTCTACTGTTATCAGTGTCAGGAGGACAAGGCAATAAGTAAGCATAATTAGACTAGAAATATGATTAGTACTGTGGATTATGATTTTATTTATAATTGTATAATCCTACAGTCTGATTTTAACTTAAAGTTTCTATATATACTTAAGGACGAAGAAATTAATTGGTCACCCATATACACACTACTGTATATAAAATAGATGACTAATAAAGACCTACTGTATAGCACAGGGAACTCTACTCAATACTCTGTAATGGCCTATATGGGAAAAGAATCTAAAAAAGAGTAGATATATGTATATGCATAACAGATTCACTTTGCTGTACACCTGAAACTAACACAACATTGTAAATAAACTCTACCCCAATACAAATTTAAAAGTCAATAAATAAGTATACATTCACAGGAAGTTGCAAAGACAATACAGAGAGCTCCCACGTATCCTTCACCCACTTTTCCTTTAATGGTTATATTTTACAAAATTATAGTATGACATCAAACCAGGATTTTTATATTGGTGTGTGTGACTGTGTGTGTGTGTCATTTTATCACATGTGTAGATCTGTGTAGCCACCAGTATAATCAAGATAGAGACCTGTTCTATCACAGATGTCAGATGCCACTCAGATCTCCCTCGTGCTGCCCGTTGCAGTCACACCACTCCCTCCCCCTACCACCCTGACCCCTGGCAATCACTGATCTGTTCTCCGTCTCTATAATTTTGTCATTTTGAGAATATTAGATAAAAGGAGTCATACAGTATGTGACCTTTTGAGCTTGGCTTTTTTTCACTCAACATAATGCCCTTGAGATCTATCACAGTTGTTCAGAGTATCAATAGTCTGTTACCCTTTATTGCTGAGCAATATTCCACAGTATGGATGTACCAAGTTTCCTTACCCATCACTTATTGGAGGACATTTTGGTTAAGGTTGGGTCTGTTACAAATAAAAATGTTAAAAAAATTTGTGTACAGATTAAAAAAATTAATTGGTCACCTAATTTGATTATACCTAAGGCCTACACAATATCTGTGTGTGTGTGTGTGTGTGTGTGTGTGTGTGTGTGTGTGTGGTGTGTATGTATGTGTATAAAAGAGAGAATGCTGTAAAGTTTGCATTCCTTTCTCAGCAATCACTGGATAATCACTGGCTCCTGATACTTTTTCCATATAGAGTAGAAATTCATGGTCATCTTTTCATAATGCTATAAGTAATTTTAATATACTAAGTGGTAGTGACTTAGGGACTTTACTTATCTCATGTAAGATAAAACCAATGGACAACTAACTAGATGAGAATTCTGAACATCTTCCTTGTGGTTATGGGGAAATTTGCTATTTATAATACAATTATATTTCCTTCGGGAGGCATGTCTTAAATGCTGAACTCTTTGACGTATTTACTTAAGGATTATTTGGTAAAAAGTTGTTGGATGGGTTTGGAGAAAGAAATGAATCAGTTTACATATAAATTCCCTTTTCTGAATCATCTAACATAATTTAGAATGACAGTCCAGTTATCTACAGTTTAATTTTCTTAGTTAAGTGTATGATCATTTTCTCTGCTGGAGTTGGCTTTGTGATTTTTGAGCAGAATATTATGTTGGTATTTAGATTCAAAGTTGAAAGAAGTGTTGAAAGCTGTCGTTATTGCATTTCTACTGACTGGAGTGGGTATTCTTCTAGGTGGTAACTGTATATAGCAAATTAAAACAGACATGATGCTTACATCCTGCAAGTCTACATATCCAAATATTTTAAAATATCATTATAACTGTCTTTGGATGTTTTGCTCATGCTCTTTACCTTCTTGCTGATCTTGTTACTATTTGTATAAAAAGTTTTAATTTAAAGTATATTCCACCGATGTTTCACGTAGAATATATCATACTCCCTTAGGTAACATGCTTTGAAAAAGTGGCCTAGTGTATTTTTCTGTGCTACTAACAGAAAATCAATAATTTATTAATAAGACTTTCAGACCCAGAGCATCATTGGGTTGGGTTCTTAACTTCCTTGCAGCATAATTATTAACTTTTCCTCCTCCCTCATTTCTCTCATCCTACTGATCACCATATCTTATCCCATCTCCTTAGAATTATGTCCTGAATCTGCTAGCTTCTTTCCATCCCCTCACGGCTCTGTTATTACTTATTGCTTGATTTGTTAGAACTGCTGCCTCTTAAGTGGTTCCCCCGCCATTAGTCTCCCCTCTCTAATTGACCCATTGCACAGTCTTTCTTTATAAACATAGTCTTTCTTTAAAAAAAAAAAAATTCTGAAGTTCACAATCCTTTGCTTGACATAAAAGACTCACCTCAGCATCCTCGATGGTGTACCTCAAGTTCTTTGTAAACTGAACTCACATTGTATTGAAAATGCTATTATCTTTCAATGGCTCCATACTTGTTCCTTGTCAGGCAAGGATTCCGTGTCAGTGGAAGGTAATCTACTGATTACTGTAAATTAGATTAAGTTAGATCATTCTATTTATGGTGACAATTGTAATAATTTAGCAAGACTTACTCTAAAATTTGGCTCAAACCATCTCCAAGATAATTCAGACAAAGGGAGTTAAGCCCTTCTATAGTAGAGACTTCTAAGGATTCACCAAACCCTGTTTTGTCTCCCTGTTGGCCCACATCAAGACTCTTTTTCCTACCCCTCCTTACAATTAGATAAGGCTTTGTGATATATAACATTTTCATCTGTGTTCAATAAAAAAGCACTAGTTTGATCCTGGTCATTCATTCTCTTCCCTCATGTGCCAGCTGGAAGCAGAGAATCTAGCAGAGGACTCCAACCAAGGCCCTGGAGGAATGGTGGAGCCATAAGATGAAGGAAGTCTGAATCCCTGAATGATCATATAGAAGGCCATCTGTCAGCCAGGAAGATACACATTGGGTTTTTATTGTGATAAGCCACGAATTTTAAAAAATGGTAGCTGTTAGCATTAGCAACTTTACTGCACCTAACAGTTTAAAGAAAGGTGGTCTACCAGCTGCTACAACTGGAGCCACTTTGAAAATTCACCCTGGGAGTCTCACTCTTACCTCGTGTGATCCATCACATAGGCAAGTGTGGTTCATTGTCATCAGTGCTTCTGTCAGAATGCAAGAGATCCTTCATCAAGTTGGATTGTGTGATCTTGGTGGAATGTATTTAGTTTTATATAATTTGCTATTTCATTAACTGAAGATGCTATAACTACTCTTTGATTAATAATTTAAGAAACTATTTTCAAAAAAATTTGGAGACGTTATAAGAATTGATAGCCATGTGGAAATAAATCCATTGTCTCCCAGAGTGCCGGCAGGACACGAAGTTTAGTGGTCTTATTAAGTGGTCTTGTTATTTTATATAAATATGTTATTTTTCTTGGCTATGCACTATATGAAGAGTTATTTATTATATGAACCTGTTTAATGAGCTGTTTGTGAAATACCTAAGCATGGAAATCATAGCCTTTTATGTAAATGTGGAAAATGGGATGATAGAGATCTGAATTCAAGTTATTTTTGTCACTGTCTTGTACTTTATTCACAATGATTTTAGATGAGCCTCACATACAGAATATTAAAAAGAAACGTGGAGCCATTCTATTTGAGGCTCTTCCAGAAAGCCTACTTTGCTAATGAGTTCCATAATATATGACAGGTGATTTCTAGTTTTTGAGTATTAATTTATTTAAAAGTAAGGAAAGGATGGATAACTGATATCCACAGGTTCAACAAAACTTGAGTAGTTGTGCTAGGTGTTAGAGAAACAAACAGAAAAAGACAAGAGCTTTACTTTTAGGAAGGAGCCTACCCTCTGGTAGATAAGTTTTACATTTATCATTTAAGTATAAACAAAATAGTGAATCATATTAGGTTTCGCTTTCTTATTTCATTCTTAAATGAAAGTAAAATAGCTAAAATATGGGGCAGGGGAAGAGACAGATAAATGAGTGATTTGACATATCCATGAAAAAGAAGTTAACTGTATTATTCATAATGTTTGAATATATATTGTTCGTACTTGTCCTGTCTCAAACACTACATAGAAAGGATTTAAAAAATTCTGGTCAGAGGTAAAGAAGGAAAGAATGGAGAAAAAAAGGCAGACAAAAATCCAGTTGGCCCATCTCTTTTCTATAGTGTGGTTTTGTTTTCTTCCCATGTTGAGATGAGCCTTTTTAGTACATCTGGAAGTGTTGTTCAGGTTTTTATTACAAATGCCCTAGCTATTGTAGGTATTGTTAATGATTCAAGCTATATCCAAAAGTGTAGTCTGATATTTGTTCGCTCATTTCTTGGGCTTTTGGATTGAACAATGTTCTTTCATCATTTAAGGGAAAAAATTAACTTAGATGCTAATAACAAACTCTGGAACTTTGTGACTTCAGTCCATTTGTAGCTCCTGGGCAGTGCCATTTTGATTGAAGTCCAGTTCAATCAGTAATATCAATAGACTGTTTTTGGCTAAGATGATAATGGCCAGTTCTATGCCTGTTCTGGAGGAATAAAATATGATGCTCTTCTAAAATATTTTATGACACTTTTCCCCTACACTTAGTCATGCCGGTAGTAGTTTCATTTCATTTTTTCTGAAGTTGATCCCAGTCCTTGGCAGTGTTTCCTGGCAACCTTTTATGCACAATATTTGTAGAATTGTTGAGGTGGAAGGTGTCCTGTGTATGCAAACACGGAACTGGTTTTTACCATGTTCTGTTTTACTCCATGGCCTCTACAAAGGTATCATTTGTATAAGACGTTTTCCTTCAGGATGTTTTCCTGCAGCTTTGGGCCATATCCAGCTTTAATGAAGCATCCAATTTTGGATACATTACTGCTTCACAGCTACATATTTGATTCTTTGCTGTCAATATTTATGAAAGTAAATGCTAGAATAAACATCTGTGTTTCCTTATTTCTGAAGCCTTCATTCTGTTGAGCCTATTGATTTTGGGTTTATTCTACCGAAGCGTAGTTATATATTTCCCAGTCAACAGCATATTCACCATTGCTGGATTTGGAGACACAATGTGGGGGAAAATACAGCTGGTCGGCTAGATTTAATTAACTAGATTCTTTTGCATGAAGCAAATCCGTGGTATCCAGATGTATTTTCAGTTCAGAGTTCTGTTTATCATTTGCCTACCATCAGTAAATTAGCTTGACTAGCAGTCATATCTTTTTGAGGTTAAGCAGTTACTCTTTTCCTAAGCCTTTCTCCTTAATCTTTTCTACTTAACCATGGAGTTAACTGTTTACCCTCTTATTATGCTATTATGAGCTAATCTGTAGGTTTTATTACCTAAACAAAATGTTTATAACTTAGACTTAAATGCTTGAATCTTATTTTCACTATAAATTGTATGTTGTTAAAATGTATTTGGATTTAGAATTCTACAAATTTTCAGTCTAGATTTAAGAAGAGATATTTACTTGTCTAGGAGACTGTTGTGCTTTCTCTGCCATATTAAGTCATTATTCTTTATTCAAATAAGAGATGAGAAAGCTGATAATTTTCAGACTCTTTTTCAGGATCAGAGGAACTATAGTCCTCATACAGATTTCATCATAAAGATCTTGTATTACATGGTAAAATTTGGTTGTCCTTTTGTAATAGTGGTAAGACCCTGATTCCATAATGTTAATAGTCAATCGGTTCTTTCTTGGTCTTGACAATTATTTTAGGACTTTTTGTTCTTTATTGACCTGTCCCATAGATACTGGGATGATGTGGACAGAGGCTGCTTACTTTTGTTCCTTCAAAAAGCAGATCCTTATTGATTTAGCTCCTTGCAAGGTGAAGGTGCTCTTCAAGGCTTCTTTCCATCTTGTTTTTTTCCAAATGACTCTCTCTGGAAGCCCCTCAGCCCATTGTTCTACCTTTTCCCCTGGTAAACTCCACCTTTCCCCGTAAGAGGAATTCCCGTTCCTTGATCCATTCCTGGTTCTTGCTGCAGGCTTCTGTAGGATTGACTTTCAAACTTTACTCTGTAATTGCCAGCTCTAGAGGAAGGGGATGGGCAAAAATTCTATGAATGGAGTGACTATGGATGCCCCATTTCAATTAGTTTCTTCACGAGGTTGGGCAGGAGCTAATTTCTCTACTAGGTTACCTAGGAAGAAAGTATACCTCTCTAAGACTAACATTAATTTTTCTCAGAGTCAACACAATAAAATATTGGAGGAATATTAAAATGTTTAAAAATATATGTGTATATATATATATCTGGTTCTATAAGAAATTTAATAACTACATTTGGTTATCAGATATTCTGGAAATTCTTAGTCTTACAGATGTGCTGAGAGAATAACTGTATGAATTTCCAATCCTTCTCTGGTCATTTCTTTCATGGAATGATGGAGGACTTACCTGAGAGATATTGAGCATTCTGCTACTCTCTTCCCCTTTGAAAGTTACTACCTGAATGGCTCACACATTCCAGGAGCCCTTATGTTAATTCCTTTCCAAGCTGTTGGTTGTTTGAAGCTTATTCTCTGGTAGATTCTTCAGGACAGACTTATGGGAAGAATATTCCTTGAGTTCTCATGTATTATGTAGCAAGAATATACAAGACTATAAGAAGTTTTCATCTATGGGTTTTTATACTTGAAGGTCACCCTAGCTTCATTAAAATGTGTTCGATTTGGGCTGTATCATTTTCTCAGATACATGTATAGTCTTTCAATATGTAGTTTGAAGTTATCTTTTATTCCAGGAGAGTTTTATTATAGTTTTTAGTATTTTTTGCTTTGTTGCTTTGGTCTTCTTCAGGGACTCCTACTAAACATATATTGGACAGTCTTGCTTATGTTACATATTAATTATTGTCTCTTAAAATCTTTTTACCTCTTCTTTTTTTTTAATTCTAAAATTTGTCTTATGTTCCATTTTGTACTTTTGGTAAGGCATTAACCCACTGTGCTTCTTCTTAACTTAGTCTTCATTCCTGAAATAAGTTTTTCTTTTATTTCTAAATCTTTCCTGAGTTTGATCACCTCTCTTTTCATATCTTCCTTGTTCTCAAACACAACATTTTTCAGTTTTTCTAATTCTGAGGTTTTTTGTTGCTTCTGTCATTTAAAGACTATTTTTAGCTTGTTTTGAACTATTAGATCACAGTTTTCCCTACTTTAAAAATCAAGGAGTTTGATCAGTAATATTGGTTGTCATACTGTGGTAAAGATATAGCCCATTCTGTAGCCTTTATTATAGTCTTTTTTGTTAGTTTTTTTTGTTTTTAATTGGGATATAATAGTGGATCTGTCTCATTTGGTTAAAAATTTTCTAAGCTCTACCGCTGCTTTAACTGGAAGTTAAGTGCTTTGAAACAAAATTTTGTTAAACATTTTGCCTTCTGGTTAAGGAATATTTGCTTTCCTTTCACTTACTGTATTAATATCCATTTTTGGTCATCTTATTTTGGTTGTTTTATAGTTGCTAATATTTTGTGGTTATTTCTTTAACATTTGAGACCATTAGTTATGTAAGATTTCAGATGTTTGGAAGCTCTATTAATCGAATTCATTGTAAGTTCATAAAGTTTATAGAATGTTCTTCTACTAATTATGACTTTGCCAGGGTTCCTTAAAGAAATAGCATTTTCCACCAGAAAAAAAATGAACTTAAAAATCTTTAGCATCTCAGCTGCCATATATGTAATTTCTTTATAGATATATTCCAGGTATCAGAACTCCATCTTAATTTGTTGTGTATTCCTCCAGTGCTTGTCACCAGCCTTCATGGCCATCTTGGTGAAGTTTTCTTTTACAACCTTGATACAAGAAGATACTCTCTTGGGTTTACTTTGAAAACAGGCTGAAGGCCTTCCTCCAAATGTCGTATTTCAATTTATGTATCATTTGACACAAATTTGAGTGAGCTATAACCTAGAGAAGAATCATTCCTAAATGGCTGCTTGACTACATTTTTCTGTTTGCTTTTCTTGACAGACCTCAGGTTCCAGGCTGCGTCAGGCCTCATTTGGTGAGAAGCATGTTTGTTTCTCTTGTCAGCTTCTTGACTGGTTCCTTTCCAGATTTCTGCAGGGCAGCCATATGGTCATTGCGGCATGTCTTCTAGATTGCTTCTGTGGCAGGATTCCAGGTCTTGATTAGTGTTTCAGAATCTGCTCACACTGAGAGGGCTTTAGCTTTTGCCCTTTAGTTTTATTTCAGATGCATATTCAGATCTGGTGTCCTTCCTGTCTCATCTAAAGTTCATTTGATTTTGATGATTTTATTTTATGTGGCCCATGTATTTGGCTAACTTTTTATCTTCTTATATTTTAAGCAAGAAAGGCCCATAAAGGCCGTTGGTGAGGTTCCTAGACTGTGCTGATTTTGGAAAACTGAATGTAACAATAATTCTATTAGATGATCAGTATTCATGTGCATTAGATTGGCTAGAGATGTATACCAGTCTCCTCCTTTCTACTTTTTTTATTCTGTTACATAGTTCTTTAAATTTGTTTTTTTCCTGGTGGTGGGGGAGGGATTTACTTTGAAAATTTCTCTCTGTAACCGAGAGGCAAGGAGAAAATTACTCATAATGTTGGTAGTGATGTTTAAGAAAAAATTGTTCATGACACTTATAAAGATTAGTAAAGCAGACTTTATTCAGGGAGACTATCACGATAGTTGTAGGGACCACTGCAATGTGGTTTTGCAGTGGGGGAGAGAGATTGGGCTCAAACTTGGAATACAACTAGGAGAACTGGGGCTGTATAGCCAAGTAGAAGGGTGGGGTAAAAATTACTAAGAGGAAAGAAACATCAAAATAAGAGGGATTCTGGCTAAACAGACCTAAACAGGATTGTTGATGAAGGCAGGCCAGGTGGTCAGATATTACATGGGGGATGGTAGAGATGAGGAACCTAATCAGATATCCAGCGTGATCAATATTGAGGGTGGGGGATTCTGGTTAAACTGACATAGTAGGTTTCTTGCTAAAATTGGACAATGCAGAGATGAACACAGAAGCCCAAAAGTTAGGGCCTAATTGGAAAGAGTTCAGAGGAGCCTGACTAAAGTTTGGTCAAGGAGAGACTCTTCAACAGTGATAATAAATGTAAAACTATAACTTTCAAGGAAGTAACTCTCAATACAGAAATACTGAAGCAAATCTCTATGAACAAAACAGACCTTTAGGAGCTTCCCTGGTGGCACAGTGGTTAAGAATCCGCCTGCCAATGCAGGGGACACGGGTTCGAGCCCTGGCCCGGGAAGATCCCACATGCTGCGGAGCAACTAAGCCCGTGCGCCACAACTACTGAGCCTGCGCTCTAGAGCCCGCGAGCCACAACTACTGAGCCCGCGTGCCACAACTACTGAAGCCCGCGCGCCTGGAGCCCGTGCTCCTCAACAAGAGAAGACACTGCAGTGAGAAGCCCGTGCACTGCAATGAAGAGTAGCCCCCGCTCACCGCAACCAGAGAAAGCCCGCACACAGCAACAAAGACCCAACGCAGCCAGAATAAAAATAAAAAATAAATAGATTTATAAAAATACAAAACAAAACAGACCTTTAGTTAAGTTCATGCTTAACCTCAGTGAATCAATAGCAAGATATTCTCTACCCGTATTTACTTTTGGTTATTTTTGATCACTAAATTAGGAACTATATCATTTCAGGTTTCTTTGAAGTTGAAGAAAAGCAACTTAATGCCTTATATTCAGTCTCTGCTCCATGAATTTGTTATTTTGATTTCAGTGATAAGGATTGAAATTATAATATGAAGGAGCAAATTCAGACACCATGAAACACTTATTTTCTCTTAAAAGATAAAGGTTTTAAATAAACAGGCTATAAAATACTGTAATATTTGGAGACTCAGGCTTAAATTCTTTAATCAAATTACTTATTAAAAGCTAAATTTTACTCTGCTTATATATTTTATTTAATTTTTCTTTGACACTTTGATTTTATAAAAAGGAACGTACTTAATGTATTTTTTCAGACTTTCTTGTATTTTTTAGGAAGCAAATTTTATTGTAGTTAACTTTTGTGTGCAAAATGCCCTGTTTGGGTGGGAGGGAATCTTTCCAAAGAAGCTGTATTGAACTTTTTGTCTGTTATCTCATCTTTCTAAGAAAGCATTCCTAAGCATTCTGTCTAGAGTGCTTTGTATTTAGGTTTGAAGGTTCTTATTGTCATGGCTGGCACTCAGTTTAGAAAGTGACCTTTTTGAAGGAGATGACTAGAAGTTTAAGTTTACTAGATTCTAGAAGGTTAGCTGCTAAGTGCAGATTTTGAAGAATTGTTTGACTTTTTTGCAGCAGGATATTTTCTTGGATTTATATTCAAACTTTCAGTGCCTCTAAATGGAGTAGATTATAATCAACAAAATGATTTTATTTGTGAGCACCTGCAACTCTAAAGGATCTAGTCCCAATCCTTTAGACATAGGTTCTGAAGCTTGTAGTACCAGTAGATTCACTTGAGATACGTATTTAAAATTCACATTGTTTGGTCCCACTAGCAGAGAGTCTCACATTGTTGATGAGAAATTGGGCCCAGTATTGAGCATATTTAACAAATGTCTAACACTTTGAGAAACATTGCTTTAGGACCTCAGTGGTTCCCAAGGCTGATGATGTATCTGAATCAATTTGGTCTGGTTTAAGAAATATGTTGAGGGCTTCCCTGGTGGCGCAGTGGTTGGGAATCCGCCTGCCAGTGCAGGGGACACGGGTTCGAGCCCTGATCCAGGAGGATCCCACATGACGTGGAGCAACTAGTCCCGCACGCCACAACTGCTGAGCCTGTGCTCTAGAGCCCGCGAGCCACAACTCCTGAAGCCCGTGCGCCTAGAGCCCCGTGCTCCCGAACAAGAGAAGCTACCGCAATGAGAAGCCGGCGCACTGCAACAAAGAGTATCCCCCGCTCTCTGCAGCTAGAGAAAGCCCGCGTGCAACAACGAAGACCCAACGCAGCCAAAAATAAATAAATTAATATTTTAAAAAAAGAGAGAAAAGAAAAATTAAAAAAAAAAATGTTGATACCTGGTTCCACCCTATAGCTACTAAATTAGAATCTCTGGGAGTGTGGCCCAGTAACGTGCATGTTTAACAAGCTGCCTGGTGATGCTTATACAGAGAGCCACATCTCAGGATCCCATCTTTGAGATCCATTGCTTAGTTCTACCTATGCCTGAGGGCCTTGAGCCTTTTTGTTCTAGGATCTCCCAAGATCTAATTTCTGGGTGATACACTGTATTAGAAAGCTTTTGCTATTACTTCTCAGACATGCCCAGATGTTGACACTGTACTGACTAAAAAGTATTGCCTTTTTTTTTTTTTTAACCATTCTTTAACATTTTTCTAATCAATACTAGGTGATTTAAGGCATACACACACACGTACACATTATGGGATTTAACGGCTGCTTCTTTTTGAACATAATTGTTAAAACATAAAAAGATTTTACACACTTTAGGAACTTAAATTCAAGACAAAATATTATATATATGTGTTTTGATACTACTGACTAACATTGTTAATGTGATATTTTTATGTAAAACTAGTTATTTAATGTGAGTTCTATGTAGAAAGGTCTGGAAAAATTGGTATTTGTTACTTAGTTATCTTAAGCATTTTGCTGAATTGTATGGCTTGAGGATTCTTTAGAGTTGTAATAAATGTATGGCTTGAGGATTCTTCAGAGTGGTAATAAACTTTGAATAAAGTAAGAAGCAGTTTATTCTTGGTGGTGGTGTTACAATGGCTAAGTTTCATGCAGTTGTAGTCTTTACACAGTAGTTGAAGGAATAATAGCTCTTTTTCAAAAGGTTTAAATGCTTTCTTAAGTTTAGATGTGCTTTGCTTGTATAATCAGTGTTTAATGGAGAGCTTTGGCGAATGATCTTTCTTGAGAGCTAAACACAGAGAATCAACAATTTTTATTTTTTAGTTACTTATGCACACTGAACCTATGAAAAAGGTTGGAGTGTGTTAAAGTCCAAGAAAAGAATGTGAGCACTTTTTATTACGTGTGTTAGTTTACATTCTGTATGGCTACATTATGTCAGTCAAAAATATTGCATCCTCTTTACCACCTGGTAAGGTTGGTTTAGAAGGCGTAGTGGCTTGTTTCATATTTCTCTGTAGCTAAAGTTCTTAAAGTTTCTAATAATAACTTTTTTTTAATTTGCAGAAATTCCACTTAACTTTGTTAATTTTCTCCTTCAGGTGAGCTTCTTAATCCATCAGATTTCCAAACTCACTAACCAGTCAATCTTCAGTCACTGCTACTAAAGTAAAAATTGTTGGGAACAATTAGTTTAACATCATATTACAGTGCTCTGGCAGTTAGATATTAAGCAGTTTTGCCTATTTAGAGTAATGCCTTGTATGCTATTCAGATGCAGAGTTATCTAATACAGCTCCTTGTTTTTAAACCTATTATACTATTATCACTTTAAAGTTAAATTTCCAATTGGCTGTTAGAAAGCAATAATTATTTTGTATAGTCCTCAGTAGGAACCCCAGAGGAACCGCAGGCCTACCACTGCTCCCTCATCAGGGAGGGGAATTGGAGGGGGAAAGTACAACCTGTAGATGGATATAATGAGCAAGTCTTTTTACAGAATGCTACATGATGAGTCATTTTCTGGTCCTAACAATGATGCTAGTACTGGAAATAGATGTGATTTTTTTCTAACCATCATATTTTATTGCTGAATTTAGTTATTCTCTATTTTATCCTCAAATATTTAAGTAGGTGATGTTAGCAACAGGATTCTAAGTGGCATGGTAAGAGTCTTACTACTTGAAAGTTTCCCTTGATGTAGTTGGAGTACATCATTCTAGCTATCTGCTGCCTCATTTATTTTTTGCATTGTTTGCTTCCTGTCCTTCATTGGTGTGCATGTGCCATAATATACCACTTTATATTATAGTTTAATTATACATATTGTATCTCCCTCAACCAGAATGTAAATTCCTTGAGGAGAGTCTGAAACTGATTTTATAATTCTTCTTGGTACACGGAACAGTGCTTTTCATATATAGTAGTAGACATTCAGCAAGTTTTATTTAGTGGTAGTGGTTACCTGGTTTCACTACATATGAAATTACTATTTTCCTGATGCCTGTTTAGCTTAAGTTATGATGATAAGTATTTATTTAATTGATTTTCTTTCATACTTTAGAATATTTATTTTAGCAATTTTATTGCTACTATTAATTTTTTATTCAATGTTTTATTAAATGTTATTATTGAAGCTCTTGTAAATTCAAAGATTGTTTGAGTATTTTAGGTATTTTATTCTTTGTGTTGCAATGATCAGTGGGATTGTTTCCTTAATTTCTCTTTCTGATTTTTCGTTCTTAGTGTATAGGAATGCAAGAGATTTCTGTGCATTGATTTTGTATCCTGCAGCCTTACCAAATTCATTGATTAGTTCTAGTAGTTTCCTGGTGGCATCTTTAGGGTTTTCTATGTATAGTATCATGTCATCCGCAAACAGTGACAGTTTTACTTCTTCTTTTCCCATTTGTATTCCTTTTATTTCTTTTTCTTCTCTGATTGCCGTGGCTAGGACTTCCAAAACTATGTTGAGTAAGAGTGGCGAGAGTGGACATCCTTTTCTTGTTCCTGATCTTAGAGAAAATGCTTTCAGTTTATCACCACTGAGAATGATGTTTGCTGTGGGTTTGTCATATATGGCCTTTATTATGTTGAGGTAGGTTCCCTTTATGCCCACTTTCTGGAGAGTTTTTATCATAAATGGGTGTTGAATTTTGTCAAAAGATTCTTCTGCATCTATTGAGATGATCATATGGTTTTTATTCTTCAAATTGTTAATATGGTGTATCACATTGATTTGCATTTATTGAAGAATCCTTGCATCCCTGGGATAAATCCCACTTTATCATAGTGTATGATCCTTTTAATGTGTTGTTGGGTTCTGTTGGTTAGTATTTTGTTGAGGATTTTTGCGTCTATGTTCATCAGTGGTATTGGTCTATAATTTTCTTTTTTTGTGATATCTTTTTCTGGTTTTGGTATCAGGGTGATGGTGGCCTCGTAGAATGAGTTTTGGAGTGTTCCTCCCTCCACCGTTTTTTGGAAGAGTTTGAGGAGGAGAGGTGTTAACTCTTCTCTAAATGTTTGATAGAATTCACCTGTGAAGCCATCTGGTCCTGGATGTTTGTTTGTTGCAAGATTTTTAATTACAGTTTCAATTTCATTACCTGTGATTGGTCTGTTTATATTTTCTAATTCTTCCTGGTTCAATCTTGGAAGGTTGTAGTTTTCCAAGAATTTGTCCATTTCTTTCAGGTTGTCCATTTTATTGGCATATAGTTGCTTGTAGTAGTCTCTTATGATCTTTTGTATTTCTGCAGTGTCAGTTGTAATCTCTCCTTTTTCAATTCTAATTTTATTGATTTGAGTACTCGCCCTCCTTTTCTTGATGAGACTGGCTAAAGGATTACCAATTTTGTTTATCTTCTTAAAGCAACAGCCTTTACTTTTATTGATCTTTGCTATTGTTTGGTTTGTTTCCATTTCACTTATTTCTGCTCGGATCTTTATGATTTCTTTCCTCCTACTAATTGTGGGTTTTCTTTGTTCTTCTTTTTCTAGTTGCTTTAGGTGTAAGGTTAGAATGTTTATTTGAGATTTTTCTTGCAGTGAGCTTGAATTGCTATGAACTTCCCTCTTAGAACTGCTTTTGCTGCATCCCATAGGTTTTGGATCGTCATGTTTTTGTTGTCATTTGTTTCTAGGTATTTTTTGATTCCCTCTTTGATTTCTTCAGTGATCTCTTGGTTATTCAGCAGCACACTGTTTAGCCTCCATGTATTTGTGTTTTCTTTACTGTTTTTTTCCTGTAATAGATCTCTAATCTCACAGTGTTGTGGTCGGAAAAGATGCTTGATACAATTTCAATTTTCTTAAATTTTCCAAGGTTTGATTTGTGACCCCAAATGTGATCTATTCTGGAGAACGTGCCGTGTGCATTTGAGAAGAAAGTGTATTCTTCTGCTTTGGGGTGGAATGTCCCAACAATATCAATTAAGTCTGTCTGGTCTCTTGTGTCATTTAAAGCTTCTGTTTCCTTATTTATTTTCCGTCTGGATGATCTGTTGCTGTCAGTGGGGTGTTAAAGTCCCCTATTATTGTGTTACTGTCGATTTTTCCTTTTCAAGCCATTTGCATTTGCCTTATATATTGAGGTGCTCCTATGTTGGGTGCATAAATATTTACAGTTGTTTTGTTTTCTTCTTGGATTGATCCATTGATCATTATGTAGTGTCCTTTCTTGTCTCTTGTAACAGTCTTTATTTTAAAGTCTCTTTTATCTGATATGAGTGTTGCTGCTCCAGCTTTCTTGTGATTTCCATTTGCATGGAATATCTTTTTCCATCCCCTCACTTTCAGTCTGTATGTGTCCCTAGGTGTGAAGTGGGTTTCTTGTAGACAGCATATAGACAGTCTTGTTTTTGTATCCATTCAGCCAGTCTGTGTCTTTTGGTTGGAGCATTTAATCCATTTACATTCAAGGTGATTATCGATATGTATGTTCCTATTACCATTGTCTTAATTGATTTGGGTTTGTCTTTGTGGGTCTTTTTATTCTCTTGTGTTTCCCACTTAGAGAAGTTCCTTTAGCATTTGTTGTAAAGCTAGTTTGGTGGTGCTGAATTCTCTTAGCTTTTGCTTGTCTGTAAAGCTTTTGATTTCTCCATTGAATATGAATGAGATCCTTGCTGGGTAGAGTAATCTTGGTTGTAGGTTTTTTTCCCCTTCATCACTTTAAATATGTCCTGCCACTCCCTTCTGGCTTGCAGAGTTTCTGCTGAAAGATCAGCTGTTAACCTTATGGGGATTCCCTTTTATGTTATTTGTTGCCTTTCCCTTGCTGCTTTTAATATTTTTTCTTTGTATTTAATTTTTGATAGTTTGATTAATATGTGTCTTGGCATGTTGCTCTTTGGGTTTATCCTGTATGGGACTCTCTGTGCTTCCTGGACTTGATTGACTATTTCCTTTCCCATGTTAGGGAAGTTTTCAACTATAATCTCTTCAAATATTTTCTCAAACCCTTTCTTTTTCTCTTCTTCTCCTGGGACCCCTATAATTCGAATATTGGTGCGTTTACTATTGTCCCAGGAGTCTCTGAGACTGTCCTCAATTCTTTCATTCTTTTTTCTTTATTCTGCTCCCTGGCAGTTATTTCCACCATTTTATCTTCTTGCTCACTTATCCGTTCTTCTGCCTTAGTTCTTCTGCTATTGATTTCTTCTAGAGTATTTTTAATTTCAGTTATTGTATTGTTCATCACTGTTTGTTTGCTCTTTAGTTCTTCTAGATCCTTGTTAAATGTTTCTTTTATTTTCTCCATTCTGTTTCCGAGATTTTGGATCGTCTTTACTATCATTACTCTGAATTCTTTTTCAGGTAGGTTGCCTATTTCACCTTCATTTATTTGGTCTTGTAGGTTTTTACCTTGCTTCTTCATTTGTAACATATTTTTTGTCATTTTATTTTTTTTTTCTGATGGTTGGGGCTGTATTCCTGTCTTACAGATTATTTGGCCTGAGGCATCCAGCACTGGAGTTTGCAGGCAGTTAGATAAATCCGGGTCTTGGTGCTGAGATGAGGACCTCTGGGAGGCCTCACTCCGATTTATATTCCCTGGGGTCTGAGGTTCTCTGTTAGTCCAGCGGTTTGGACTCAGAGCTGCCACCACAGGAGCTCGGGCCCAACCTGTGGCCTGGGAACCAGATCCCGTAAGGCATGTGGCGTGGAAAAAAAAAAAAAAGAAGAAGAAGAAGAAAAGGAGCAATACAATAACAAAGAATAAAAAACAAAATAAAATTAGAAAGATCAAAAATATATTCGGAAAAATAATAATATAATTGAAACAACTGCAACAAGGTAAAATAAACCTGTAACAGAAAAAAGAAAAAGAAAAAAGGGGGGTGGGGGAACAAGCCAAAAAGGAGCAGAACAATAACAAAGCATAAAGAATAAAATAAAATTAGAAAAATAAAAGATTTATTAGAAAAAATGAACAGATAAATGAATGAAGAACAATTAATCAACAAGGTAAAACAGAACCCCAATCTAAAAGAGGAAAAAAGGAAAAAAAAAAAAAGCCTTGGCTATGGGGGGCGGAGTTTAGGCAGGGTTGGAACTTAGACATTGGTGGGGGTTATGGTGGGGCAGGGCCTAGGCTTAGGACCCATGCAGCCAGAAAAGGTCTTGGGGGCGGGGCCTGGGCAGGTGATGTTCAAGTGTCGGGCAAGGCCTCTACTTAGGACCTACAGAAGGGGAGAGGCAGCACATCCAAAGGAGGGCCTTCAGAGTGTGGAGTTCTGGGGTTTGGAGGCAGAGCCGTGGGTGAGGGTGTGTGGGTGCGGTTTAGGCCCAGCTCATTGGAGGGGTTCTCTGAGTGTAGAGGTAGGGCCCTGGGTGGGGGTGTAAGGATGGGGCTTGGTCTCTGCGCAGCAGGAGGGAGGCTCTGAGGGCAGAGAATTAGGCCCAGGAGCCCAACAGGCTCTCTGGTGCCTAAGTGGACAGGGAAAGCACTGGCCGCGTTCCCTTCCATTCCTCCACGCCCCCACTCCCCATCTCTCCCGGGGTCTCCCCAGTCCCCGCTGGACCCCTAACCGTGGGTGTGTCCTGCTGGGTGTAGGAACTCCTCCCCTCCCCCAGCCACCCCTCAGGGGTTTGAGTCCATTAGGTCTGGCCTTTACTTTTGCTTTCCCTTCCCTCCCTCCCACTCCCTCAGGATCCATGCAGCTGGAGGGGACATTCATGGGCAGAGGATCAGGACCGGGATCTCAGCAGGCTCCTGAGGGCCCAAGTGGGCAGGGGAGAACTGGCCATGCTCCCTTTTGATCCTCTGCCCTCCCAGTGGTCCCCCAATTTCCCCCTTTGGGGGTGGGATCCCTTCCCCTCCGGCAGCCACCCGTTACGGGCGCCAGTCCCATCCCACCTCCACTTCTCCCCCTCTCACTCCCCCCATGCCCCACATCCTACTTGGTCACTGGGGGTTTCTCCCCTCCCCTTAGGTGTCTGTGGTCCCTCACTGGTGCCTGGTAGGTGCCCTAGTTGTGTGGAGACGTGAATTCCATGTGCTCCTAGTCCGCCATCTTGACTCTTCCCCCCAGTCTTAAACTTATAAATTATTTCTGGAATTTTCCATTTAATATTTTCAGACCATGGTTGACTGTGGAAAGTGAAAGTGAGGATAAGAGGGGACTACTATAATGCAAAACCAGTGTTGATTTTTATTGTTGCACTAAATTGTAAAACCTGAATTGGTAGGCAATAATACCGCAAATTAAATAAATAAAACTTTGGGAGAATCAAGGCTTAGATGTTGAGGCAGTTAAAGTCTAACTCATTGCCATGATAGTTTGGATAATAGGAATAAGGCGTCTTATTTAATAACTTATTTAATAAGTTAAAGTAGAATCGCACTGCTTATGATGAATCTGTTGGTAAAAAAGGCCCTACTGATATTTGGTTAAGTGGGGTTATTATGGCTAATCATATCTTGGAAGAGTACTATCCTTGCCAATTTTTAAACTTATTTTGAATTTTAACCCTTCAAATAATTTACGTGGAAATTACTAACAACTACATATCTTTGAAATTTTCCTTATGTGAGCAATGGTGAGAGTCTTTTGTGTGTGTGTGTGTGTGTGTGTGTGTGTGTGTTGTTGTTGTTGTTGTTGTTTTTAAACATCTTTATTGAAGAACAATTGCTTTACAATGGTGTGCTAGCTTCTGCCCCATAACAAAGTGAATCAGTTATACATATACATATGTTCCCATATCTCTTCCCCCTTGCATCTCCCTCCCTCCCACCCTCCCCATCCCACCCCTCTAGGTGGTCACAAAGCACCGAGCTGATCTCCCTGTGCCATGCGGCTGCTTCCCACTAGCTATCCATTTTACATTTGGTAGTAAATATATGTCCATGACACTCTCTCACCCTGTCACATCTCACCCCTCCCCCTTCCTATATCCTCAAGTCCATTCTCCAGTAGGTCTGTGTCTTTACTCCCGTCTTGCCACTAGGTTCTTCATGGCCTTTTTTTTTTTTCCCTTAGATTCCATATATATGTGTTAGCATATTGTATTTGTTTTTCTCTTTCTGACTTACTTCACTCTGTATGACAGACTCTAACTCCATCCACCTCATTACAAGTACCTCCATTTCATTTCTTTTTATGGCTGAGTAATATTCCATTGTATATATGTGCCACATCTTCTTTATCCATTCATCTGATGATGGACACTTAGGTTGCTTCCATGTCCTGGCTATTGTAAATAGAGCTGCAATGAACATTTTGGTACATGACTCTTTTTGAACTATGGTTTTCTCAGGGTATATGCCCAGTAGTGGGATTGCTGTGTCATATGGTAGTTCTATTTTTAGTTTTTTAAGGAACCTCCATACTGTTCTCCATAGTGGCTGTATCAATTTACATTCCCACCAACAGTGCAAGAGGGTTCCCTTTCCTCCACACCCTCTCCAGCATTTATTGTTTGTAGATTTTTTGATGATGGCCATTCTGACCGGTGTGAGATGATATCTCATTGTAGTTTTGATTTGCATTTCTCTAATGATTAATGATGTTGAGTATTCTTTCATGTGTTTGTTGGCAATCTGTATATCTTTTTTGGAGAAATGTCTATTTAGGTCTTCTGCCCATTTTTGGATTGGGTTGTTCGTGTTTTTGTTATTGAGCTGCATGAGCTGCTTGTAAATCTTGGAGATTAATCCTTTGTCATTTGCTTCATTTGTAAATATTTTCTCCCATTCTGATGGTTGTCTTTTTGTCTTGTTTATGGTTTCCTTTGCTGTGCAAAAGCTTTTAAGTTTCATTAGGTCCCATTTGTTTATTTGTGTTTTTATTTCCATTTCTCTAGGAGCTGGGTCAAAAAGAATCTTGCTGTGATTTATGTCATAGAGTGTTCTGCCTCTGTTTTCCTCTAAGAGTTTGATAGTGTCTGGCCTTACACTTAGGTCTTTAATCCATTTTGAATTTATTTTTGTGTATGGTGTCAGGGAGTGTTCTAATTTCATAATTTTACATGTACCTGTCCAATTTTCCCAGCACCACTTATTTTTTTTTTAATTTTATTTATTTATTTATGGCTATGTTGGGTCTTCGTTTCTGTGCGAGGGCTTTCTCCAGTTGCGGCAAGCGGGGGCCACTCTTCATTGCGGTGCGCGGGCCTCTCACTATCGCGGCCTCTCTTGTTGCGGAGCACAGGCTCCAGACGCGCAGGCTCAGTAATTGTGGCTCACGGGCCTAGTTGCTCCGCGGCATGTGGGATCTTCCCAGACCAGGGCTCAAACCCGTGTCCCCTGCATTGGCAGGCAGATTCTCAACCACTGCGCCACCAGGGAAGCCCCCCAGCACCACTTATTGAAGAGACTGTCTTTTCTCCACTGTATACGCTTGCCTCCTTTATCAAAGATAAGGTGACCATATGTGCGTGGGTTTATCTCTGGGCTTTCTATCCTGTTCCATTGATCTATATTTCTATTTTTGTGCCAGTACCAAACTGTCTTGATTACTGTAGCTTTGTAATATAGTCTGAAGTCAGGGAGCCTGATTCCTCCAGCTCCATTTTTCGTTCTCAAGATTGCTTTGGCTATTCGGGGTCTTTTGTGTTTCCATACAAATTGTGAAATTTTTTTGTTCTAGTTCTGTGAAAAATGCCAGTGGTAGTTTGATAGGGATTGCATTGAATCTGTAGATTGCTTTGGGTAGTAGAGTCATTTTCACAATGTTGATTCTTCCAATCCAAGAACATGGTATGTCTCTCCATCTATTTGTATCATCTTTAATTTCTTTCATCAGTGTCTTATAATTTTCTGCATACAGGTCTTTTGTCTCCTTAGGTAGGTTTATTCCTAGATATTTTATTCTTTTTGTTGCAATGGTAAACGGGAGTGTTTTCTTAATTTCACTTTCAGAGTTTTTGTCATTAGTGTATAGAAATGCAAGAGATTTCTGTGCATTAATTTTGTATCCTGCTACTTTACCAAATTCATTGATTAGCTCTAGTAGTTTTCTGGTAGCATCTTTAGGATTCTCTGTGTATAGTATCATGTCATCTGCAAACAGTGACAGCTTTACTTCTTCTTTTCCGATTTGGATTCCTTTTATTTCTTTTTCTTCTCTGATTGCTGTGGCTAACACTTCCAAAACTATGTTGAATAATAGTGGTGAGAGTGGGCAACCTTGTCTTGTTCCTGATCTTAGTGGAAATGGTTTCAGTTTTTCACTATTGAGGACAATGTTGGCTCTGGGTTTGTCATATATGGCCTTTATTATGTTGAGGAAAGTTCCCTCTATGCCTACTTTCTGCGGGGCTTTTATCATAAATGGGTGTTGAATTTTGTCAAAAGCTTTCTCTGCATCTATTGAGATGATCATATGGTTTTTCTCCTTCAATTTGTTGATATGGTGTATCACGTTGATTGATTTGCGTATATTGAAGAATCCTTGCATTCCTGGGATAAACCCCACTTGATCATGGTGTATGATCCTTTTAATGTGCTGTTGGATTCTGTTTGCTAGTATTTTGTTGAGGATTTTTGCATCTATGTTCATCAGTGATATTGGCCTGTAGTTTTCTTTCTTTGTGACATCTTTGTCTGGTTTTGGTATCAGGGTGATGGTGGCCTCGTAGAATGAGTTGGGGAGTGTTCCTCCCTCTGCAATATTTTGGAAGAGTTTGAGAAGGATAGGTGTTAGCTCTTCTCTAAATGTTTGATAGAATTCTCCTGTGAAGCCATCTGGTCCTGGGATTTTGTTTGTTGGAAGATTTTTAATCACAGTTTCAATTTCAGTGCTTGTGATTGGTCTGTTCATATTTTCTATTTCTTCCTGGTTCAATCTCGGCAGGTTGTGCATTTCTAAGAATCTGTCCATTTCTTCCAGGTTGTCCATTTTATTGGCATAGAGTTGCTTGTAGTAATCTCTCATGATCCTTTGTATTTCTGCAGTGTCAGTGGTTACTTCTTCTTTTTCATTTCTAATTCTATTGATTTGAGTCTTCTCCCTCTTTCTCTTGATGAGTCTGGCTAATGGTTTATCAATTTTGTTTATCTTCTCAAAGAACCAGCTTTTAGTTTCACTGATTTTTGCTATTGTTTCCTTCATTTCTTTTTCATTTATTTCTGATCTGATCTTTATGATTTCTTTCCTTCTGCTAGCTTTGGGGTTTTTATGTTCTTCTTTCTCTAATTGCTTCCGGTGCAAGGTTAGGTTGTTTATTCGAGATGTTTCCTGTTTCTTGAGGTAGGCTTGTAGTGCTATACACTTCGCTCTTAGCACTGCTTTTGCTGCGTCCCATAGGTTTTGGGTCATCGTGTCTCCATTGTCATTTGTTTCTAGGTATTTTTTGATTTCCCCTTTGATTTCTTCAGTGTTCACTTCGTTATTAAGTAGTGTATTGTGTAGCCTCCATGTGTTTGTATTTTTTACAGATCTTTTCCTGTAATTGATATCTAGTCTCATAGCGTTGTGGTCGGAAAAGATACTTGATACGATTTCAATTTTCTTAAATTTACCAAGGCTTGATTTGTGACCCAAGATATGATCTATCCTGGAGAATGTTCCATGAGCAGTTGAGAAAAATGTGTATTCTGTTGTTTTTGGGTGGAATGTCCTATAAATATCAATTAAGTCCATCTTGTTTAATGTATCATTTAAAGCTTGTGTTTCCTTATTTATTTTCATTTTGGATGATCTGTCCATTGGTGAAAGTGGGGTGTTAAAGTCCCCTACTATGATTGTGTTGCTGTCGATTTCCCCTTTTATGGCTGTTAGTATTTGCCTTATGTATTGAGGTGCTCCTATGTTGGGTGCATAAATATTTACAATTGTTATACCTTCCTCTTGGATCGATCCCTTGATCATTATGTAGTGTCCTTCTTTGTCTCTTGTAATAGTCTTTATTTTAAAGTCTATTTTGTCTGATATGAGAATTGCTACTCCAGCTTTCTTTTGATTTCCATTTGCATGGAATATCTTTTTCCATCCCCTCACTTTCAGTCTGTATGTGTCTCTAGGTCTGAAGTGGGTCTCTTGTAGACAGCATATATATGGGTCTTGGTTTTGTATCCATTCAGCCAGTCTGTGTCTTTTGGTGGAGGATTTAATCCATTTACATTTAAGGTAATTATCGATATGTATGTTCCTATTCCCATTTTCTTAAATGTTTTGGGTTTGTTATTGTAGGTGTTTTCCTTCTCTTGTGTTTCTTGCCTAGAGAAGTTCTTTTAGCATTTGTTGTAAAGCTGGTTTGGTGTTGCTGAACTCTCTCAGCTTTTGCTTGTCTGTAAAGGTTTTAATTTCTGCGTAAAATCTGAATGAGATCCTTGCTGGGTAGATTAATCTTGGTTGTAGGTTTTTCTCCTTCATCACTTTAACTATATCCTGCCACTCCCTTCTGGCTTGCAGAGTTTCTGCTGAAAGATCAGCTGTTGACATTATGGGGATTCCCTTGTGTGTTATTTGTTGTTTTTCCCTTGCTGCTTTTAATATGTTTTCTTTATATTTAATTTTTGACAGTTTGATTAATATGTGTCTTGGCGTGTTTCTCCTTGGATTTATCCTGTATGGGACTCTCTGTGCTTCCTGGACTTGATGAACTATTTCCTTTCCCATATTAGGGAAGTTTTCAACTATAATCTCTTCAAATATTTTCTCAGTCCCTTTCTTTTTCTCTTCTTCTTCTGGAACCCCTATAATTCGAATGTTGGTGCGTTTAATGTTGTCCCAGAGGTCTCTGAGACTGTCCTCAGTTCTTTTCATTCTTTTTTCTTTATCTTGCTCTGCAGTAGTTATTTCCACCATTTTATCTTCCAGGTCACTTATCCGTTCTTCTGCCTCAGTTATTCTGCTATTGATCCCATCTAGAGTATTTTTCATTTCATTTATTGTGTTTTTCATCGTTGCTTGGTTCCTCTTTAGTTCTTCTATGTCCTTGTTAAATGTTTCTTGCATTTTGTCTATTCTATTTCCAAGATTTTGGGTCATCCTTACTATCATTCTGAATTCTTTTTCAGGTAGACTACCTATTTCCTCTTCATTTGTTAGGTCTGGTGTGTTTTGACCCTGCTCCTTCATCTGCTGTGTGTTTTTCTGTTGTCTCATTTTGCTTATCTTACTGTGTTTGGGGTCTCCTTTTCACAGGCTGCAGGTTCGTAGTTCCCGTTGTTTTTGGTATCTGTCCCCAGTGGCTAAGGTTGGTTCAGTGGGTCGTGTAGGCTTCCTGGTGGAGGGAACTAGTGCCTGTGTTCTGGGGGATGAGGCTGGATCTTGTCTTTCTGGTGGGCACGTCCACGTCTGGTGGTGTATTTTGGGGTGTCTGTGGCCTTATTCTGATTTTAGGCAGCCTCTCTGCTAATGGATGGGGCTGTGTTCCTGTCTTGCTAGTTGTTTGGCATAGGGTGCCCAGCACTGTAGCTTGCTGGTCGTTGAGTGAAGCTGGGTCTTGATGTTGAGATGGAGATCTCTGAGAGATTTTTGCCATTTGGTATTACGTGGAGCTGGGAGGTCTCTTGTGGACCAGTGTCCTGAAGTTGTCTCTCCCACCTCAGAGGCACAGCCCTGATGCCTGGCTGGAGCACCAAGAGCCTTTTGGGAGGTCTGACGTTTTCTGCCAGCGTTCAGTGGGTGTTCTGTAGGAGCAGTTCCACATGTAGATGTATTTCTAATGTATCTGTGGGAAGGAAGGTGATCTCCGCGTCTTACTCTTCCGCCATCTTCCGAGAGTCTTTTAAAGCATATGTTTGAAATATAACCTTTCAAGTATATTTACTTCATATACTATAATTTTTAAAAAAATCATGACTGGTAGAGGGAATTTTTTTTTTAATATTTCTTTATTTATTTATTATTTATCTTGGCTGTGCTGGGTCTTAGTTGCGGCACACGGGATCCTCATTGCGGTATGTGGGCTCCCATTTGTGGCATGCGGGCTCTTACTTGTGGCATGCATGTGGGATCTAGTTCCACGACCAGGGATCGAACCCAGGCCCCCCGCATTGGGAGCGCAGAGTCCCCCCCACTAGGCCACCAGGGATGTCCCTGGTAGAGCGAATTTTATAACAGGATATCGATACCATGTTGTCCTACTTTATTCTTTCTACTTAAGGCAGACCTTTTTTGTTTTTTTGGTATTGGTAATGTGTGATGCTTGTTTACACATTCTTAACACAATTAAGCATTAGCGGTTATATCACAGAATTAGAGCTAACTGGCCAATCTGTAGATTGAATTTAGCACCCAATTCATATTTTTCCCTTTTATTACATTATCTTTATGGTAACCACATGGAGATATAAATTTCAGGAAGTTTCCAGTTCAAAAACCTCAGGCTCTCACCCAATATAACACATTTATACAACATTTAAAAGTACAAAAGCTCCTTTTGGTTAAGGGACAATACAAGAAAACTCATGAATTTAATGACACCAGAAGTTCCGGTCTGCGCTGTCCCAGAAAAAGGTTGCCAAATCTGTTTCTTGGCTCTCTCGTTGGTAAGAATGTCCCCCTCTTATACTCAGCACGAGGTGAGTGTTTCTACACCAAATGTTGGAGCCTAGGTTTTCAGAGTCCAAGCTGATGACTGCCACTGGTCCTTGGGCCTTGGGAGCACCCAATTTAAAGTCCCTTATCCCAGTGGTCTTCACACTGAAGTAAGGCCACCCACTTATGAGATACAGGAAGAAAATGTAACTTCCATTTTTTTCATACATTTTTTTTTTATATCATGTGCAAATTTCTACTTAGGTTTACACTATATATAACATATTAGTCATATAATATATACCTCATTTATAAAGAAATAACTGCACATATTGCTGCATACTTAGATATTTACTATTAGGAGTACTCAGTCAGAATAACTTGAAGACCACAGTTCTGACAGTAGCTAATCAGAGAGAATGGACACTAAGGGGAGAAATGGGATCCTTTGGAAGGTATAGACAAAGGTCCAGTGATTAACAATATAATAAAAAAGTATAGATTAGAATATTATATGTATCAAGGGACTTGTTTATAGATTCTTTATATACTTACTATAAAACATAAAAATTATCCCTATTGTTCACCAAGTTAACAGGAGTTTTAATAACTATAGGTAGACTACATACAACTTTCATAATAGTTTGGAGCAGTTTAAAGTTCAGGCACAAGTTTTTTGCATATAGTGGCTTTTCATTTTCTGGTTGTGGCTGACCTTTATGTAGGTCTTTTTTATTGCTATAAATGTTCTTTTTCAAGGGATAAACTGTTTTTGTCTTTTTTTTCTTGGTGGAGGGAATGTAAAGTAACTTTAAAAAGTTTTAAACAAATTATTATAAATCAGATTATGAGAGACGTTAATTTTCCGTGTTTCCTAAAGTTGCTAAAATTTATGCATATTGCTTTTATAGCCAGAAAAAATATTTAAAAGAATTAATAGAAGTAACTCCTAGTAATAGAACTAAAAACAATCTGCATATCTTCTAAATTACCTATGGTAGGGGAAAAGGTAAGAAGGAGAAAAAGAAGTGAACAGTAAAACATAGAAAACAACTAGCAAGGAAGCATTTATAGGAGGAAGAAAAAAGTTATGACAGGTTTAATCAAGTTTGTTATAACAATAAATATAAGTGGGATGAACATACCTTTTTTTTTTTTTTTTTTTTTTTTTTTTTTTTTTAAATTAATTTTTCTGCCTGGTGTCATTTGTCAAACAGTCTTTTTTTTTTTTTTTTTTTTTTTTTTTTTAATTATTTATTTATTTATTTATTTAATTTATTTATGGCTGTGTTGGGTCTTCGTTTCTGTGCGAGGGCTTTCTCCAGTTGCGGCAAGTGGGGGCCACTCTTCATCACAGCGCGCGGGCCTCTCACTATGGCAGCCTCTCTTGTTGCGGAGCACAGGCTCCAGACGCGCAGGCTCAGCAATTGTGGCTCACGGGCCCAGTTGCTCCGCGGCATGTGGGATCTTCCCGGACCGGGGCTCGAACCCGTGTGCCCTGCATTGGCAGGCAGACTCTCAACCACTGCGCCACCAGGGAAGCCCTGAACATACCTTTTATAAGGAGAAGACATACTCTAAAGTTTTTTCAAAAAGCCTAATTACATACAGTATACAAGAGTCGCACCTAAACAGCATGATTGAAAGAAATTGAAAATAAAAGAATAGGCAAACCAGATACATTATAATAGAAGGAAAGCATAAAGGGGTGATAATGTTCAATTTGACAGAGCTTAAAAGTAATAAATGGAACAGACTGCAATGGTGAAGCATATAAGCCATAATGATGATGTCATGAATCAATATGGAACCAAATTATACAGAACTAAATTTCTATAAACTTTTTTTTGTTTGTTTCTTGTTTTTGGCCACACGGCGCAGCTTGCGGGATCTTAGTTCCCCGATGACCAGGGATTGAACCCATGCCCCCTGTAGTGGAAGTGCAGAGTCCTAACCACTGGACTGCCAGGGAATTCCCCAGAACTAAATTTAAATGATAAAAATTGCAAGGGATAAAGAGAATTGTTATATCTCAAGAGTAGTTTAGAAACTTGAGTAGTTCTCTAAGTCTGTGACAGATAAAGCTAATAATTTTCTTTTTAATATATTCTATATTTTTATTTCAGCTGATGTACAAGAAAAATAACTATTCTGAAAACAGAAAATATATGTTCTCTGTGACTCATGAAATATTTATAAAAATTGACCATGATTTTTGGTCACAAATAAAATTTCAGGTGATTCCAAAGAGTAGAAATAGATTGTTCTAGACTCTCTGCCTATGGCAAAATAAAATGAGAGCTAAGTAATAAAGATAGGAAGGAAATTTTGTAATTTTCAGATCTTCTCTAACACTCTTGGGTCAAAGAAGAAATCAGAACTGCAGTTGTAAGATAAAATTGGCCCTCCAGCCCTCTGTGTCCAAGGATGTGGAACCCGGAGAGGTGGATGGCCAAACGTAAGGGACTTGAGCTTCCTCAGATTCTGGTATCCGTGAGGGTCCTAGAACCAGTCCCCCACAAAACTGAGGACGACTGTATGTAAATAATACGATAGTTCACAGTATGCTGCATTTTCTTTTGTTTTCTGATTTAAAAAAACCCAATTTTGTATTTTGGTTTCAGAAGGGTAGTTAAAGGACAGTATTCAATAACAAATGTTTCTTGGCCCTCTGTAATGTGCAAGACATTTTGTTTGATGTGAGATATAACTCTGAGTAAGACTGAGCCTTGGTGCTTGTAATCCACTGGATTTTATTATTCAATGCACATTAGTAGTAACTTATTTGAGATGCATGTATGAAAAATCCTTTATAGTTTCTTTGTAAAGAAACGATAGAGTTCAGTATGATCATTTTAATTTTCAGCAGAGGTACCTATGGTACCTATATGGAGAGGAGAAGTAGATTATTATAGTAGATTGATTGAACTGTGTAGAATGTCTGGATATCTCCGTTCCTTTTTACCTCTATCACCTGGTAGCAGTTCTGTTTCATTGGACAATTTAAGTTTATTTCTCTGGGCTTCAAACTCTTCATCCATAAATGAGGAAGCTGAATTAAAATATCAGATTCTTTATACATGTTATTTTTGTGTAGCTGTGAATCAATTCATAAGTATTGAGCATCAACTTCTTTTCAATCTGTAGGGACCAAACGTATGCTCTAGTTGGGGAAAAAAGACAAATTTAGGGCTCCACGCAGACAGAGGAGAGTGCGTATATCTTTAAAAAGGACAGAGATGGAGAAAAGAAGAGCATTGAGAAAGGTTTCACAGAGGCAGTGTGACACCTGAGCTGATCTTGAAGATAAGTTTTTGTCAAGTGAACAGGGAAGGAGAACATTTTAGGTGCAGGAGATAATAGAAGGTATAGAGGCAGAGAAGTGAGCGTTTTACATTTAGGAAGTTGCAGTTAGTTTGTATGGCATTTCGTAGTTAACATGGGTTTATGGAGGAGTAGCAAGACATCAAGTATTGATGTATATGGGAGCTGAACTGTGAAAAATAATGGGCTTTAAGTTAAAGGCAGTGAATAACCATGGAAATTTTTTTAAGCAGTGGAGGGAGGTGGCACTGTAAGATTTAGTTAGGGTGGATGCAGAGATAGCATTTAGGAAACTGGCAGTTGAGACATGATGAAGTCTTAAATAAAGTAATGGCAGTGGAGATGCTATACAGGTTTTAGAATAGGTCTCTAAAATGCATGGGCTTTGTAGGGTTGACAGCCCTGGAAGTGTGTGCAAAATTTAATATGTGAATGTATTTTCCTCTGGGAGAGGGTCTATAAATTTCATCACATCATGCAGGAGGGCTATTAGGGTAAATATATATTGTAGGGAAAATTGACAGAGTGATATTTTACAAACCATGAGGGTTAAATAATTTTAAGTTTTACTTTATTCATTAGTGACTAATCTAATCTTTTTTCACTTTTTGATAGTGGACAGGCCAAAATCTCATCAAGTTCGAACCTCTGGTACAATAAGGCGAACCTCTTCTTTGGATACGATAACAGGACGTTATCTCACAGGACAGTGGCCACGAGATCCTCATGTTCATTACCCTTCATGCATGAAAGATAAAGCTACTCAGGTAAAATAAGCAAATCAAAATCAGTTTTATTATCCTGCAGTTCTTCTATTTTGATCACAGTAAAGAAAATTAATTTAATCAAATTTTCCCAGTTATTAAATATATTCAACCAAAGAAGAAAGCCATTTCTGTTAATAAACTTTAGACTAAGTATTTTTATCATCTCAGTTTTGAAAGTTTTTAAATTATTTAATATTTAATAAATAGCACATCAGTCTACATTGTGTGGTTTTTGAGACTTATAGTTTTAGGAATTATTTTCCTACAGAAATTAATGACTAGTAACTGTATTAGAAAATACAGGCATATCTCGTTTTACTGTGCTTTGCTTTACTATGCTTCTCAGATATTGTGTTTTTTTACAACTTGAAGGTTTTTGGCAATCTTGCATGGAGCAAGTCTATCGGCGTACTTTTTCCAACAGCATTTGCTCACTTTATGTCTCTCGGTCACATTCTGGCAATTCTTTAAATATTTCAAACTTTTTCATTATTATTATATTTGTTATGGTGATCCGTCATCAATGATGTTTTTTGTTACTATTGTAAAAAGATTATGACTTGCTGAAGGCTCAGATGATGATTAGCATTTTTTAGCAATAAAGTATTTTTAATTAAGGTATGTATATTGTTTTTTTAGGATGTAATGCCTTTGAACACTTTAATAGACTACAGTAATAGTATAAACATAAATTTTATATGCACTGGGAAACCAAAAATTTGTGTGACTCTCTTTATTGTGATATTTGCTTTATTGTGGTGGCCTGGAACCAAACCTGCAGTATCTCCAAGGTATGCTGGTATAAGTAATTTTTGAAGAAAAGCTTGTACAGTTCCTGGAAATAATTTATAAAGTATTAACACATGGCTAAGGAAATATATGTTAAAGGATATTTTTTCTGTTTAAAGCCAAAACTAAAATCCTTGAGAGAGAAATAGAAAATTTCCTGTTTGTCACACCTTCTCTATTTGTGGATCACAGCTTTTGACTTGAAGAGTTTTCCTTCCGTGTCAGAAAAAGATCTGAAAACATCTTAATTTATAATTTCTGAATTCTTGACCATATCTTTATAGCAGTAGTCGATTAGCATTATGAAGAATACGAAAAGTATAAGAGATGGTTATTGGCCTTAAAGAACTTACAGCATAGTTAGGAAGATAAGATGTAAATGTAAGAAAATTGGTAATAGAAGACAGAGTATTATTAGGTGTTAGATGAATGGAGCATTTAAATGTAAGGGAATTCAATGGAATGGGAACATTTTTGGCTTTGTGGGTTAGGGAAATAGAAGGATTAGAGTTTCATGTCTGAAGAATGAGGAAAAGGGGAGAAAATTTTGGACATGCTCTATGAGAATCTTCTCGAGTTTTTAATTTTCTCAGGCAAGCTTGAAACCATAAAATTAGCTTCTTTATCATGCATCCTATCAATTTTGTCTGTGTAACATTTTATGTCACCCACTCCCAGTCTTTTGCTTTCCATTCTTTCTGAGGGAAAGGAGGAGTTTGAGATGGTATGCAGTGGGATTCTCAAGTAGAAAGTACTAGCAAAACTTAGAGATGTGGGCCTGCACACTTAGAAATGGTCACAGATAATTCAAAACTATCTTTCTGGAGGAGCTGGACACCCAAGTGTGACAGAGTGTAGGTATAGAGTAAAGAAAGAAGGTCAAGAGATCAAGGACTTAGTTTTTAGAAATGCACACACGGGAAGGATAAAAAAATGAATGTATTCACCTGGTAGCAACAAGAAGAGAAAGGAGTTTAACATTTACTGACTGTGTACCATGTACTTTGTGTTTTTATATCCTGTGTTTCATTTAATTCTCACAAGAACATTATAAAATTACCCGATGGGGAAGCAGAAGCTCAGGGAAGTTAAGTGACTTAGTATCCTAAACCTAGGAATTGTTGGAGCCAGGTTTCTAATACAGGTTAATTTGTCAGCCAATCTGAACTTCAATTTTATGGTGCTTTTAGGATAAATGGAATAGTGTGTGTGCATGTGTGTGTATCACCTAGTAGAGTAGTTGACACCATTCTTAAAAATGGTAGCTATTCTTTTTAGGTTAAAAAGAAACCCTACCCCTTATTGAATATATGCTTTATGCTGACACTCTCCAAAAACATTATCTTATTCATTCTTCACCAAAACTCTAACAAGAGGAGACAGAAAAAGAGCAAAAGCTAACAGAAGAAATGAAATGGTCTTGCCTTAGAAACCAAAGGGAAAGTTGTTTTAAGAAAGGAAAAATTATTAACAGTATCAGGTGCTACCAACAGGTCATGGAAAATAGGGAGTAGATTTAGGGATTAGGGGCATATTGACTTGGAGAGTGAAATATTGATAATATGTTAGAGAAGGAAGCTCAGCTATTTGGGAGTTAAGAAGAGAGTGATATGGTGATAGAAGATAAGGGCGCTGGGTAGGTTTCTTCACCACATCTGGTTCTTTATCTGCACAATGGGATTAATGAAACCTAACTCATGGTAATGTTGTGTGACTAAATAGGGTAATATTTGAAAGTGAATATGGCAATACACATGTTAGGTTATTAGTAGTAGATACAGACAGGCCCATTTGTAACATCTGCAGGATCTGGAGCAAATATAAATGTAGACCTACATACCATATACATACTAAGTTAAATTAACAAACTGTTACATAAAATTCCCCCAAAAGCCTGAGGTCCAGGGTAGGGGCTTCTCTTGCCTGGGTCTGCATGTAGATCATCTATTTGAGAAACCTGACATTGATAGGAAGTCCAAATATAGGCCTCATTTTACATATGATACACTGAGGCTTAGAGAAGCTTAACTTGTACATGGTTATATAGCTAAATAAATACGAAGAGATCTGAATCCAGATTTGGCTGATTCCAAAGGTTTTGTGTTTTCTCCAGTTCCTCCCTGCCTCTCATAGTAATCACTGAAGTGTATAGCACTTGACCTAGTGCTTGCCTTACAAGCCTAAGAAATGGTCTTGCCCCGAAGCATTATTAGTTTAATTGAAGGTATAAGAGATGAACATATGAGATGGTTGTTATTGTCATGTCCATACCTCCTTGATTCATTCTTTAACTCTTGGGGAAGGAAGTAGAGATTTGTATTTATTCAGTGGAAATTAGTAAACAGAAAGTGGTACAGTCATTGTGCTACAGATATTAAATACCTAGGCTGTCTGGCTTTAGTAGAGGAAATCTCTAGTATTTTCTACCTTTCATATTTCCATATTTCAGCTACCTTAATTATTGAGGGTTAGAATTTTTATTGCTTAATGTATTTATACATTGGGCCTTTTTAAAAGAAGTAGCATAGTGTTGTGGGAAAGACTGTGGACTTTAGAGACAGATCTTGTGTTCAAATCAAGGCCCAAGATTAACCAAGATGGCGGAGTAGAAGGACGTGCTCTCACTCTCTCTTGCGAGAGCACCAGAATCACAACTGGCTGCTGGACAATCATTGACAGGATGACCCTGGACTTCTCCAAGGAGGATACCCCACGTCCAAGGACAGAGGAGAAGCCACAGTGAGACGGTAGGAGGGGCGCAATCAGAGTAAAATCTAATCCCATAACTGCTGGGTGGGTGACTCACAGACTGGCGAACACTTATACCACAGAAGTCCACCCACTGGAGTGAAGGTTCTGAGCCCCACGTCAGGCTTCCCAACCTGGGGGTCCAGCAACAGGAGGAGGAATTCCTAGAGAATCTGACTTTGAAGCCTAGTGGGAATTGATTGCAGGACTTCGACAGGACTGGGGGAAACTGAGACCCCACTCTTGGAGAGCACACTCAAAGTAGTGTGCGCATCGGGACCCAGGGGAAGGAGCAGTGACCCTGGGGGAGACTGAACCAGACCTACCTGCTGGTGTTGGGGGGTCTCCTGCAGAGGCAGGGGGTGGCTCTGTTTCACTGTGGGGACAAGGACTCTGGCAGCGGAGGTTCTGGGAAGTGCTCCTTGGCGTAAGCCCTCCCAGACTCTGCCATTAACCCCACCAAAGAGCCCAGGTAGGCTCCAGTGTTGGGTTGCCTCAGGCAAAACAACCAACAGGGAGGGAACCCAGACCCACCCATCAGCAGTCAAGTGGATTAAAGTTTTACTGAGCTCTGACCACCACAGCAACAGTCAGCTCTACACACCACCAGAGCCTCCCATCAAGCCTCTTAGATAGCCTCAACCACCAGAGGGCAGACAGCAGAAGCAAGAAAAACTACAATCCTGCAGCCTGTGGACCAAAAACCACAGTTACAGAAAGATAGACAAGATGAAAAGGCAGAGGGCTATGTACCAGATGAAGGAACAAGAAAAAACCCCAGAAAAACAACTAAATGAAGTGGAGATAGGCAACCTTCCAGAAAAAGAATTCAGAATAATGATAGTGAAGATGATCCAGGACCTCGGAATAAGAATGGAGGCAAAGATTGAGAAGATGCAAGAAATGATTAACAAAGACCTAGAAGAATTAAAGAACAAACAAACAGAGATGACCAATACAATAACTGAAATGAAAACTACACTAGAAGGAATCAATAGCAGAATAACGGAGGCAGAAAAACGGATAAGTGACCTGGAAGACAGAATGGTGGAATTCACTGCTGCGGAACAGAATGAAGAAAAAAGAATGAAAGAAATGAAGACAGCCTAAGAGACCTCTGGGACAACATTAAACGCAACAACATTCACATTATAGGGGTCCCAGAAGGAGAAGAGAGAGAGAAAGGACCGGAGAAAATATTTGAAGAGATTATAATCGAAAACTTCCCTAACATGGGAAAGGAAATAGCCACCCAAGTCCAGGAAGCGCAGTGAGTCCCATACAGGATAAACCCAAGGAGAAACACGCCGAGACACATAGTAATCACATTGGCAAAAATTAAAGACAAAGAAAAACTATTGAAAGCAGCAAGGGAGAAATGACAAATAACATACAAGGGAACTCCCATAAGGTTAACAGCTGATTTCTCAGCAGAAACTCTACAAGCCAGAAGGGAGTGGCATGATATACTTAAAGTGATGAAAGGGAAGAACCTACAACCAAGATTACTCTACCCGGCAAGGATCTCATTCAGATTTCATGGAGAAATCAAAAGTTTTACAGACAAGCAAAAGCTAAGAGAATTCAGCACCACCAAACCAGCTCTACAACAAATGCTAAAGGAACTTCTCTAAGTGGGAAACACAAGAGAAGAAAAGGACCTACAAAAACAAACCCAAAACAATTAAGAAAATGGTCATAGGAACATACATATCGATAATTACCTTAAACGTGAATGGATTAAATGCTCCAACCAAAAGACACAGGCTTGCTGAATGGATACAAAGACAAGACCCATATATATGCTGTCTACAAGAGACCCACTTCAGACCTAGGGACACACACAGACTGAAAGTGAGGGGATGGAAAAAGATAGTCCATGCAAATGGAAATCAAAAGAAAGCTGGAGCAGCTATACTCATATCAGATAAAATAGATTTTAAAATAAAGAAGGTTACAAGAGACAAGGAAGGACACTACATAATGATCAAGGGATCAATCCAAGAAGAAGATATAACAATTATAAATATATATGCACCCAACATAGGAGCACCTCAATACATAAGGCAACTGCTAACAGCTATAAAAGAGGAAATCGACAGTAACACAATCATAGTGGGGGACTTTAACACCTCACTTATACCAATGGACAGATCATCCAAAATGAAAATAAATAAGGAAACAGAAGCTTTAAATGACACAATAGACCAGATAGATTAATTCATATTTATAGGACATTCCATCCAAAAACAGCAGATTACACGTTCTTCTCAAGTGCGCACAGAACATTCTCCAGGATAGATCACATCTTGGGTCACAAATCAAGCCTCAGTAAATTTAAGAAAATTGAAATCATATCAAGCATCTTTTCTGACCACAACGCTATGAGATTAGAAATGAATTACAGGGAAAAAAACGTAAAAAGACAAACACATGGAGGCTAAACAATACGTTACTAAATAACCAAGAGATCACTGAAGCAATCAAAGAGGAAATCAAAAAATACCTAGAGACAAATGCCAATGAAAACACGATGACCCAAAACCTATGGGATGCAGCAAAAGCAGTTCTAAGAGGGAAGTTTATAGGTATACAAGCCTACCTAAAGAAACAAGAAAAATCTCAAGTAAAGAATCTAACCTTACACCTAAAGAAACTAGAGAAAGAAGAACAAACAAAACCCAAAGTTAGCAGAAGGAAAGAAATCATAAAGATCAGAGCAGAAATGAATGAAATAGAAACAAAGAAAACAATAGCAAAGATCAATAAAACTAAAAGTTGGTTCTTTGAGAAGATAAACAAAATTGATAAGCCATTAGCCAGACTCATCAAGAAAAAGAGGGAGAGGACTCAAATCAATAAAATCAGAAATGAAAAAGGAGAAGTTACAACAGACACCACAGAAATACAAAGCATCCTAAGAGACTACTACAAGCAAATTTATGCCAATAAAATGGACAACCTGGAAGAAATGGACAAATTCTTAGAAAGGTATAACCTTCCAAGACTGAACCAGGAAGAAACAGAAAATATGAACAGACCAATCACAAGGAATGAAATTGAAACTGTGATTAAAAATCTTCCAACAAACAGAAGTCCAGGACCAGATGGCTTCACAGGTGAATTCTATCAAACATTTAGAGAAGAGCTAACACCTATCCTTCTCAAACTCTTCCAAAAAATTGCAGAGGAAGGAACACTCCCAAACTCATTCTATGAGGCCACCATCACCCTGATCCCAAAACCAGACAAGGACACTACAAAAAAAGAAAATTACAGACCAATAGCACTGATGAATATAGATGCAAAAATCCTCAACAAAATACTAGCAAACAGAATCCAACAACACATTAAAAGGATCATACACCACGATCAAGTGGGATTTATCCCAGGGATGCAAGGATTCTTCAATATACGCAAATCAATCAATGTGATACACCATATTAACAAGTTGAAGAAGAAAAACCATATGATCATCTCAATAGATGCAGAAAAAGCTTTTGACAAAATTCAACACCCATTTATGATAAAAACTCTCCAGAAAGTGGGCATAGAGGGAACCTACCTCAACATAATAAAGGCCATATATGACAAACCCACAGCAAACATCATTCTCAATGGTGAAAAACTGAAAGCATTTCCTCTAAGATCAGGAATGAGACAAGGATGTCCACTCTCACCACTATTATTCAGCATAGTTCTGGAAGTCCTAGCCACGGCAATCAGAGAAGAAAAAGAAATAAAAGGAATACAAATTGGAAAAGAAGAAGTAAAACTGTCACTGTTTGCGGATGACATGATACTATACATAGAGAATCCTAAAACTGCCACCAGAAAACTGCTAGAGCTAATTAGTGAATATGGTAAAGTTGCAGGATACAAAATTAATGCACAGAAATCTCTTGCATTCCTATACACTAATGATGAAAAATCTGAAAGAGAAATTATGGAAACACTCCCATTTACCATTGCAACAAAAAGAATAAAATACCTAGGAATAAACCTACCTAGGGAGACAAAAGACCTGTATGCAGAAAACTAGAAGACACTGATGAAAGAAATTAAAGATGATACCAACAGATGGAGAGATATGCCATGTTCTTGGACTGGAAGAATCAACATTGTGAAAATGAGTATACTACCCAAAGCAATCTACAGATTCAATGCAATCCCTATCAAATTACCAATGGCATTTTTTATGGAGCTAGAACAAATCATCTTAAAATTTGTATGGAGACACAAAAGACCCCGAATAGCCAAAGCAGTCTTGAGGCAAAAAAATGGAGCTGGAGGAATCAGACTCCCTGACTTCAGACTATACTACAAAGCTACAGTAATCAAGACAATATGGTACTGGCACAAAAACAGAAACATACATCAATGGAACAAGATAGAAAGCCCAGAGATTAACCCACGCACCTATGGTCAACTAATCTATGACAAAGGAGGCAAAGATATACAATGGAGAAAAGACAGTCTCTTCAATAAGTGGTGCTGGGAAAACTAGACAGCTACATGTAAAAGAATGAAATTAGAACACTCCCTAACACCATACACAAAAATAAACTCAAAATGGATTAGAGACCTAAATGTAAGACTGGACACTATAAAACTCTTAGAGGAAAACATAGGAAGAACACTCTTTGACATAAATCACAGCAAGATCTTTTTTGATCCACCTCCTAGAGAAATGGAAATAAAAACAAAAATAAACAAATGGGACCTAATGAAACTTCAAAGCTTTTGCACAGCAAAGGAAACCATAAACAAGACGAAGAGACAACCCTCAGAATGGGAGAAAATATTTGCAAACGAATCAATGGACAAAGGATTAATCTCCAAAATAGATAAACAGCTCATTCCGCTCAATATCAAAGAAACAAACACCCCAATCCAAAAATGGGCAGAAGACCTAAATAGACATTTCTCCAAAGAAGACATACAGACGGCCACGAAGCACATGAAAAGATGCTCAACATCACTAATTATTAGAGAAATGCAAATCAAAACTACAATGAGGTATCACCTCACACCAGTTAGAATGGGCATCATCAGAAAATTTACAAACAACAAATGCTGGAGAGGGTGTGGAGAAAAGGGAACCCTCTTGCACTGTTGGTGGGAATGTAAATTGATACAGCCACTATGGAGAACAATATGGAGGTTCCTTCAAAAACTAAAAATAGAATTACCATATGACCCAGCAATCCCACTACTGGGCATATACCCAGAGAAAACCGTAATTCAAAAAGACACATGCACCCGAATGTTCATTGCAGCACTATTTACAATAGCCAGGTCATGGAAGCAACCTAGATGCCCATCAACAGACGAATGGATAAAGAAGTTGTGGTACATATATACAATGGAATATTACTCAGCCATAAAACGGAACGAAATTGAGTCATTTGTTGAGACGTGGATGGATCTAGAGACTGTCATACAGAGTGAAGTAAGTCAGAAAGAGAAAAACAAATATCGTATATTAACGCATGTATGTGGAACCTAGAAAAATGGTACAGATGAGCAAGTTTGCAGGGCAGAAGTTGAGACACAGATGTAGATAATGGACATATGGACACCAAGGGGGGAAAACTGCGGTGGCGTGGGGATGGTGGTGTGCTGAATTGGGCGATTGGGATTGACATGTATACACTGATGTGTATAAAATTGATGCCTAATAAGAACCTGCAGTATAAAAAAACAAACA
The DNA here is from genome assembly GCF_965194805.1 of Balaenoptera borealis. Classification (NCBI taxonomy): domain Eukaryota; kingdom Metazoa; phylum Chordata; class Mammalia; order Artiodactyla; family Balaenopteridae; genus Balaenoptera; species Balaenoptera borealis. The sequence continues at coordinate 213,845 of NW_028123488.1, read as the reverse complement.
AAACAACTAATACTAAACTTTCATTGGGTTATTTGTATGGAAATATGTTAATATAAATGTTTCAGACATTACATGAAATTTCTAAAAATCTTGTATTTGTGTGGAAATATGTATGGAAATATGTTAATATAAATGTTTCAGACATTATATGAAATTTCAAATCAAGGCCCAATGTGAGGGAACTTTCTGGGATAATGGATTGTTGTATATCTTGATAGAGATTTTGGTTACATGGGTGGATGTATTTATTAGAAGTTAGGCAAGTATACACTTGTGCATTCTAACATATAACTTAACTTTTACAATATAGAATATAAGTACTGAAAACTAATTAAGATGTTTAGAGGTGAAGGATACTGCTGTCTGCAACTTACTTTGAAATGAATAAAAATAAGATCAATGGATGATAGACAGGTGAATATATATGTGATGAAGCAAACGTAGCAAAATGTTAAATATAGATTCTAAGTGTTGGCTTTCTGAGTATGCACTGAGAAGTTTTTTCAACTATTGTATTTGTTTGAATTTTTAAAATAAAGTGTTGGGGGGGAAATCATGGCCCATTGAATTAACTGCTATGTATCTCACAGTTCAGTTTCCTTTTTTACAAATTGCAGTTAATAATACCCAGGTTGAACATACACATATTTATTCTAAGGACTAAAAGAGACAGCATCACATTTTTGAGGCCAATGGGGAGATGGATAATTGCCAGTTTATTAGACTAATCTGTGTAGCTTAATAGAAAAACTGAAAACCATTTGTAGAATTTGATGTTACTTTATTACATTAACCCTGCTGATACAACCTTTTTTAAACAAGTTTATTACCGACACTTAAAACTGAACTTGTAGTTAAGGTTACTATAATCAGACAGTAGCATTTCCTCAGTTTTCACCCCACAGTCCAAAGTATAAATCTTCATCTGTGGACAGATACGAAATCTACATGTGAATGTGTTTTTAAATGATAAAGTAACATATGCTCTTTGTAAAGTGGTCAAACAATAAAAGTAATATAGAGTAATAATCAAAGGTGTTTCCTCTGACTTCCCAGGTATAGTAATGATTAGAGCTGTTAACAAATATTCTCATCCTCTCTCCTTGGCATATGATAAGATTATACTTCTCTGCCCACTTGAAGTTAAGTGTGGCCATGAGACTTGCTTTGGGAAGAAGCTTTAAAGAGCTGGTGCACCAAAACTAGACAAGTAACACCTCAAGAAAGAAAATTACAGGCCAGTATCCCTGATGCACATCAATGTAAAAGTCCTCAGTGTAATATTAGCAAATCAAGTTCAACAATACATTAAAAGGATCATACACCATGATCAAGTGGGATATATTCCAGGGATGCAAGGATGGTCCAACATCTGCAAATCAGTCATTTTGGTACACTACATTAACAAAATGAAGGATAATAATTATACAGTCATCTCAATAGATGCAGAAAAAGCATTTGACAAAATTCAACATCTCTCAACGAAGTGTGTATAAAGAGAACATACCTCAACATAATGTAGGCTGTATATAACAAGACCACAGCTAACATCATACTCAATGATGAAAAATTGAAAGCATTTCCTCTAAGATCAGGAACAAGACAGGGATGCCGAATCTTGCCACTTTTATTTGACGTAGTATTGGAAGTCTCACCCAGAGCAATTAGGGAAGAAAAATAAATAAAAGGCATCCAAATTGGAAAGGAAGAATTAAAACTGTCACTATTTGCAAATGATAATTTACTATATATAGAAAACCCTAAAGACTCCACCAGAAAACTGTTAGAATTAATAGATGAATTTGGTAAACTTGCAGGATACAAAATCAAGATACAGAAATCTGTTGCATTTCTATACACTAATATCAAACTATCAGAGAAATTAAGAAAACAATTCATTTACAGTTGCATCAAAAATAACAAAATATCTAGGAATAAATTTAACCAAGAAGGTGAAAGACCTGTATGCTGAAAACTATAAGACATTGATGAAATAAATTAAAGAAACAAATAAGTGGAAAGATATTTCATGCTCATGGATTGGAAGTATAAATATTGTTAAAATCTCCATACTATTCAACGCAGTCTACAGATTCAGTGCAATCCCTATCAAAATTCCAATGGCATTTTCACAGAACTCACACAATTCTGAAATTTGAATGGAACCACAGAAGACCCATAGCCAAAGCAATCTTGAGAAAGAACAAAGCTGGAGGCATCATACTCCCTGATCTGAAATTATGTTACAAAGCTGTAGTAATCAAAACCGTATAGGCATAAAAACAGACACATAGATCAATGGAACAGAATTGGGAGCCCAGAATTAAACCCACGTATATATGGTCAATTAATTTATGACAAAGGAGCCAAGAATATACAATGGGAAAAGGATAGTCTCTTCAGTAAATGGTGTTGGGAAAACTGGACAACCACATGCAAAAGAATGAAACTGAGCCACTGTCTTACACCATACACAAAAATTAACGCAAAACGGATTCAGGATGTTCAACATATGCAAATCATTGTGATAACACCACAGCAACAAAAGAGAAGACAGAAATCACATGTTCATCTCAATGGATGCCGAAAAAGCATTTGATAAAATTCAACATTCATTCATGGTAAAAAAAAAACTCACCAAAGAGGGTATAAGGGGAATATATCTCAACATAATAAAAGCTATTTATGACAAACCCACAGCCAATATAATACTCAACAGTGAAAAGCTGAAAGCCTTCCCTGTTAAATCTGGCACAAGGATGTCCACTGCCACCACTTCTATTCAATGTAGTATCGGAAGTCCTGGCCACACCATTCAGACAAGAAAAAGAAATAAAAGGTATCCAAATTGGAAGGGAAGAGGTAAAATTGTCATTATATGCAAATGACATGATACTTTCTGTAGAAAACCCTAAAGACTCCACACAAAAACTATTAGAACTGATAAACCAAATAAGCAGGGTAGCAGGGTACAAGATTAACATACAGAAATCCGTTGCATTTCTTTACATTAACAGTGAAATATCAGAAAGGGAAAGTAAAAGAAAAATTCCATTTAAGATCACATCCAAAAAAGAAAAAAATACCTAGGAATAAAACTGACCAAGGAAGTGAAAGACTTATGTGCTGAGAACAATAAAACATTGATTAAGGAAACTGAAGGTGATTCAAGAATTGGAAAGGTGTCCCAGGCTCTTGTATTGGAAGAACTAATATCATTAAAATGTCCATACTACCCAGAGCAATCTACAGATTTAATGTGATCCCTGTCATATTACCCGTGACATTTTTCACAGAATTATAACACATAATACTAAAATTTATATGGAACCACAAAGGACCCAGAATTGCCAAAGCAATCCTGAGGAAAAAGAACAAAGGTGTAGGCATAACCCTCCCAGACTTCACACAATACTGCAGTGCTACAGTAATCAAAAAAGTTTGGTACTGGCACACAAACAGGCATATGAATCAATAGAGAGCAGAATAGAGAGCCCAGAAATAAACCCTCACACCTACAGTCAATTATATCTTTGACAAAGGAGGCAAGAATATACAATGGAGAAAAGACAGTTCTCTTCAGTAAGTGGTGTTGGGAAACTTGGACAGCTACATGTAAATCAATGAAGTTAGAACACTCCCTCACACCATACACAAAAATAAATTTGAAATGGCTTAAAGACTTAAATATAAGATGTGACGCCATAAAACTCCTAGAAGAGAATATAGGCAAAACATTCTCTGACATAAATCATACCAATGTTTTCTTAGGTCAATCTCTCTAGGGGCAAAAGAAATAAAATCAAAAATAAACAAATGGGACCTAATGAAACTTAAAAACTTTGCACCGCAAAAGAAACAATAAAGAAAATGAAAAGACAACCTATGGAATGGGAGAAAATATTTGCAAATGATGTGACCAACAGAGGCTTAATTTCCAAAATATACAGACACTCATACAACTCAATAACAAAAAAACAAACAACCCAATCAAAAAATGGGCGGAAGACCTAAATAGACATTTTTACAAAGAAGACATACAGATGGCCAATAGGGACATGAAAAGATGCTCAACATGCCTAATTGTTAGAGAAATGCAAATCATAATTACGATGAGGTATCACCTCACACCAGTCAGAATGGCCATCATCAAAAAGTCTACAAATAATAAATGTTGGAGAGGGTGTGGAGAAAAGGGAACCCTCCTATACTGTTGGTGGGAACGTAAATTGGTACAGCCATTATGGAGAACAGTATGGAGGTTCTTTAAAAAACTAAAAATAGAGCTACCATATGATCCAGCAATCCCACTCCTGGGTATATATCCAGAAAAGACAAAAACTCTAATTCGAAAAGATACATGTACCCCAATGTTCATAGCAGCACTATTTTCAATAGTCAAGACATGGAAGCAACCTAAGTATCCATCAACAGATGAATGGATGAAGAAGATGTGGTATATATTATATAATGGGGGCTTCCCTGGTGGCGCAGTGGTTGAGAATCTGCCTGCCAATGCAGGGGACACGGGTTCGAGCCCTGGTCTGGGAAGATCCCACATGCCATGGAGCAACTAGGCCCGTGAGCCACAACTACTGAGCCTGCGTGTCTGGAGCCTGTGCTCCGCAACAAGAGAGGACGCGAGAGTGAGAGGCCCGCGCACCATGATGAAGAGTGGCTCCCACTTGCCGCAACTAGAGAAAGCCCTCGCACAGAAACAAAGACCCAACACAGCCAAAAATAAGTAAATAAATAAATAAATGTATTAAAAAAAAATTTTAAGTAACGTTATTTTCTTTAATACTTTAAAAAAAATTAAAAATAAATGCTCCAACCAAAAGACATAGACTGGCTGAATGGATTAAAAATCAAGACCTGTATATATGCTGTCTAGAAGAGACCCACTTCAGATCTAGGGACACATACAGACTGAACGTGAGGGGATGGAAAAAGGTATTCCATGCAAATGGAAACCAAAAGAAAGCTGGAGTAGCAATACTCATATCAGACAAAATAGACTTTAAAATAAAGAATGTTACAAGAGACAAGGAAGGACACTACATAATGATCAAGGGATCAATCCAAGAAGAAGATATAACAATTATAAATATATATGCACCCAACATAGGAGCACCTCAATACATAAGGCAGCTGCTAACAGCTATAAAAGAGGAAATCGACAGTAACACAGTCATAGTGGGGGACTTTAACACCTCACTTACACCAATGGACAGATCATCCAAAATGAAAATAAATAAGGAAACAGAAGCTTAGAATGACACAATAGACCAGATAGATTTAATTGATATTTATAGGACATTCCATCCAAAAACAGCAGATTACACTTTCTTCTCAAGTGTGCATGGAACATTTTCCAAGATAGATCACATCTTAGGTCACAAATCAAGCCTCACTAAATTTAAGAAAATTGAAATCATATCAAGCATCTTTTCTGACCACAACCCTATGAGATTAGAAATGAATTACAGGGAAAAAAACGTAAAAAACACAAACACATGGAGGCTAAACAATACGTTACTAAGTAACCAAGACATCACTGAAGAAATCAAATAGGAAATAAAAAAATACCTAGAGACAAATGACAATGAAAACACAATGGCCCAAAACCTATGGGATGATGCAAAAGCAGTTCTAGAGGGAAGTTTATAGCTGTACAAGCCTACCTCAAGAAACAAGAAAAATCTCAAATAAACAATCTAACCTTACACCTAAAGGAACTAGAGAAAGAAGAACAAACAAAACCCAAAGTTAACAGAAGGAAAGAAATCATAAAGATCAGAGCAGAAATAAATGAAAAAGAAATGAAGGAAACGAGCAAAGATCAATAAAACTAAAAGCTGGTTTTTTGAGAAGATAAACAAAATTGATAAACCATTAGCCAGACTCATCAAGAAAAAGAGGGAGAGGACTCAAATCAATAAAATTAGAAATGAAAAAGGAGAAGTTACAACAGACACAGCAGAAATACAAAGCATCCTAAGAGACTACTACGAGCAACTCTATGCCAATAAAATGGACAACCTGGAAGAAATGGACAAATTCTTAGAAAACGTATAACCTTCCAAGACTGAACCAGGAAGAAAGGGAAAATATGAACAGACCAATCACAAGTAATGAAATTGAAACTGTGATTAAAAATCTTCCAACAAACCAAAGCCCAGAACCAGATGGCTTCACAGGCGAATTCGATCAAACATTTAGAGGAGAGTTAACACCTACCCTTCTCAAACTCTTCCAAAATATAGCAGAGGGAGGAACACTCCCAAACTCATTCTATGAGGCCACCATCACCCTGATACCAAACCCAGATAAAGATTTAACAAAAAAAGAAAACTAGAGGACAATATCACTGATGAACATAGATGCAAAAATCCTCAACAAAATACTAGCAAACAGAATGCAACAACACATTAAAAGGATTGTACACCATGATCAAGTGGGGTTTATCCCAGGAATGCAAGGATTCTTCAATATACGCAAATCAATCCGTGTGATACACCATATTAACAAATTGAAGGATAAAAACCATATGATCATCTCAATAGGTGCAGAAAAAGCTTTCGACAAAATCCAACACCGATTTATGATAAAAAACTCTCCAGAGGGGCTTCTCTGGTGGCGCAGTGGTTGAGAGTCTGCTGCCAGTGCAGGGGACGCGAGTTCGAGCCCTGGTCTGGGAGGATCCCACATGCCGCAGAGCGGCTGGGCCCGTGAGCCACAACTGCTGAGCCTGCGCGTCTGGAGCCTGTGCTCCCCAACAAGGGAGGCCACGATGGTGAGGGGCCTGCGCACTGCAGTGAAGAGTGACCCCTGCTTGCCACAGCTGGAGAAAGCCCTCGCACAGAAACGAAGACCCAACACAGCCATAAATAAATAAAAAATTAAAAAAAAAAAAAAACTCTCCAGAAAGTAGGCATAGAGGGAACCTACCTCAACAGAATAAAAGCCATATATGACAAACCCACAGCCAACATCGTTCTCAATGGTGAAAAACTGAAACCATTTCCTCTAAGATCAGGAACAAGGCAAGCTTGCCCACTCTCACTACTATTATTCAACATAGTTTTGGAGGTTTTAGCCACAGCAATCATAGAGGAAAAAGAAACAAAAGGAATCCAAATTGGAAGACAAGTAAAGCTGTCACTGTTTGCAGATAACATGATACTATACACAGAGAAGCCTAAAGATGCTACCAGAAAACTACTAGAGCTAATCAATGAATTTGGTAAAGTAGAAGGATACAAAATTAAGGCACAGAAATCTCTTGCATTCATATACACTAATGATGAAAAATCTGAAAGCGAAATTAAGGAAACACTCCCATTTACCACTGTAACAAAAAGAATAAAATACCTAGGAATAAACCTACCTAAGGAGACCAAAGACCTGTATGCAGAAAAGTATAAGACACTGAAGAAAGAAATTAAGGATGATACAAACAGATGGAGAGATATACCATGTTCTTGGATTGGAAGAATCAACATTGTGAAGATGACTATACTACCCAAAGCAATCTACAGATTCAACGCAATCCCTATCAAACTACCAGTGGCATTTTTCCCAGAACTAGAACAAAAAGTTTCACAATTTGTATTGAGACACAAAAGACCCCAAATAGCCAAAGCAATCTCGAGAAAAATAAAAAAATACGGAGCTGGCGGAATCAGTGCCCTGACTTCAGACTCTACTACAAAGCTCCAATTAAGACAACAAGTAATTAAGACAATATGGTACTGGCACAGAAATAGAAATATAGATCAATGTAAAAGGATAGCAAGCCCAGAGATAAACCCACACACATATGGTCACCTTATCTTTGATAAAGGAGGCAAGCATATACAATAGAGAAAAGACAGCCTCTTCAATAAGTGGTGCTGGGAAAACTGGACAGCTATATGTAAAAGTATGAAATTAGAACACTCCCTAACACCATATACAAAAATAAACTCAAAATGGATTAAAGACCTAAAATGTAAGGCCAGACACTCTATAAACCTCTTAGAGGAAAACATAGGCAGAACAATCAATGAAATAAATCACAGCAAGATCCTTTTGACCCACCTCCTAGAGAAATGGAAAGAAAAACAAAAATAAACAAATGGGACCTAATGAAACTTCAAAGCTCTTGCACAGCAAAGGAAACCATAAACAAGACAAAAAGACAACCCTCAGAATGGGAGAAAATATTTGCAAATGAAGCAACTGACAAAAGATTAATCTCCAAAGTATACAAGCAAGTCATGCAGCTCAATATCAAAAAACAAACAACCCAATCCAAAATATGGGCAGAAGACCTAAATAGACATTTCTCCAAGAAGATATACAGATTGCCAATAAACACATGAAAGGATGCTCAACATCACTAATCATTAGAGAAATGCAAATCCAAACTGCAATGAGGTATCACCTCACACCAGTCAGAATGGCCATTATCAAATTTTACTTAATTTTTAACTACTACAAAACTATATATTTTTTTTAAAAGGCATATTCAAGGGTGTCACATACAAAATGTTACTACAGTAGAGGCCAACAACATGCTTACTGGCCTCTTCAGGTTAACTCTCTTGGTACAGCCCTGAGAACAAATGAAGCTCCCCCTTGTTACTTAGAAATGGAATGGTATCCTTAGATCACAAGGCAAGTTGTTTAAAAACTCTATTTTTTACCATTTCCAACAGTTTATCATTGTAATCAAGAAAAATCTTGATAATATGCAAGAAGTAAGAAATCACAGAAATCAATTGGTTGCTGAAGCTCACGTAAGATAATTGTCATTAATCCCCTAATTTTAATTTTTGGCATTCATCACAACAGGCTTGTTTTTTCATTGAATTTGAATAAATATGATAAATCTGAACTAATACAATGTTTACTAAAAATATTCTTCCTATCTGTTTTATATATTTGTGATTCTTCATAAGATTCCTTCTGAAAAGAGGGTTCTACTCCTAAAAAACGTCTTTTAAAAAACTGAATGTAAAGTGTTACACTCCTTCTTTTTCTACTGACTTTTGTTTCTGACATTGTTAAGCAAGTCTTCAATTTATTGGACTCATTTAAGATTCTAAAACCATCTTTTCTCTCTTCTCACACACACCCATATTTTTCTCCCTGCTCCCCACTTCTCCCTCTGAGCTTGGTGTTTGTGTAAGACAATAACAGGAACAATCTGATTTGGCAGGATAATAATCAACCAAAATGTGTCTCTTCTGTTTTTCATTTTGCTTGATTACAACATCAAAATGCTAGAATGGGTGAACTATTTTGAAGTCTGGGCTTTGAAAACACCTGTTTAGTGATGTTTAGTGGATGTGTGAATTTTCCTATTGAACAATAATAGCAGCTTACTCTGTCACTTTTACACTTTGATTACAAAAACAGTGGTCTGGACATATCCTGGCAAAATATATTCGGAGGTTATGGTAGCAGTTGAAATTCTCATGGAAGAATAAAAATGTACATTAGGACAATTTACACTTATTTTATTTGTTATACAATCTTACATAAGCAACGATCAACTCCTCTGTCCTAAGTAACTTTTTAATGTGTTATGTGAGCTTCATCAGCAGCTTCTTGATTGGGTCTCAAGCACTAATCAGGCCCCTCACAAGTACATTGGATGCTTAGACATCTTGCCTCCATCATGAAGAGTAAGTAGGATCATAATGACTAATCACATTAGCATGATTTAAAAATGCAGAGCATGAATAGCTTTTTCCCCCAAGATTTCTAGTAAAAACATTCACACAATAAGACTGCAATAATTCATTACACCATTGGCTTGTTTATACTATAACATATTTATGTGCCCAGAAGAATGAAACCAGAAAACCACCATTAACAAGCAGAGGAAAGAGATTGTTTTTTTATCTGAATTCAGGATGAACATATAAAAAGAAATTTGTCAAAGAAGGGAAACTGCTATCTTGTTATGTCCTCTAAGACATTACAAAACCCAGTCTCACTAAAGATCTTTTTAGTAACCTATATTTTGTACTTCCCACTAAGAACCACTTTCTGCCCATAAAGCCAAACTGAGTTCCAGGTGAAGTCACTGGAAGTCACAGAAGCATGTCACTAAGGGAAAATTCATTCCCGTGAATTTTCATGGGAAAATTCCCATGTTTCCCATGAAAGCAAAAACCCTTACCTTCGGGGGAAGATATCCCATTTACAAATAGTATATTGCCACCCAAATGGATGTAAATTCACTGACTCCCTCTCAGGACTTGGGGTGTCTGCTTTAGGGCTGAATTGGTCTGCTAAATATTAGCTAGGTACTGAGCAAGGTGCCTTAGATGCAACGATGAAAAATGACAAACAGTTCTTGCCTTCTACAAGGTTACCATCTAGTGAGGAAAGCACTAGATACTAATTATAGTATCAAGAGTTCTGTCCTGGAGGGTGTAATGACAGTGTTGATACCTGGAAGGTAAGCAGGATTTCAGGGGAAAGGACATAATGATGCAAAGTATTCCAGGCAAAGTATTCCATTACAAGGAATGTTGAAGGAACTGAGAATAGTTTGTGATCAAATGATTATTGAATATTTGTTGAGTGCATACAGCTAAACTGCAGATTACAAGAGAGAAAGTGGTGAAAAACAAAGCTAAAAGGGATTCAGGGGGCCAGATTTATCAACGTAAACATTCAGGGGCCAGGGGCCTATCAGTGCAAAAGATAGACATGGTATCTGCCCTCAGGGAGCTAATAGTTTAGTAGGAGAAAAAGATTTTTTAAAATCAACACTAATGTCAAATTGGGATCAATGCAATGAAGAAAACAAATGGGTGTGAGGAGAGAGTAACAGGAAGAATCTGCTTAAGATGGGCTCAGAGGAGACATCTCTGAGGAGGTGAGATTTGCAGGATGAAAAAGGGTCAGATCATGAAGGGCCTGATGAACCTCATTAGTGAGTTGTGGGTTTTGTGGGGTTTTTTTTGAATTTTGTTTTTTTTATACAGCAGGTTCTTATTAGTTATCTATTTTATACCTATTAATGTATATATGTCAATCCCAGCCTCCCAATTCATCCGACCACCCCCTCCCCCATTGCCCCCTGCGTGTCCATACGTTTGTTCTCTACCTCTGTGTCTATTTTTGCCTTGCAAACTGGTTCATCTGTACCATTTTTCTAGGTTCCACATATATGTGTTAATTTATGATCTTTGCTTTTCTCGTTCTGACATACTTCACTCTGTATGACAGTCTCTAGGTCCATCCACGTCTCTACAAATGACTCAGTTTCATTCCTTTTTATGGCTGAGTAATACCCATTGTATATATGTAGCACATCTTCTTTATCCGTTAGTCTGTCGATGGGCATTTAGGTTGCTTCCGTGACCCGGCTATTGTAAATAGCGCTGCAGTGAACATTGGGGTGCGTGTGTCTTTTTGAATTATGGTTTTCTCTGGGTACATGCCCAGTAGTGGGATTGCTGGGCCATATGGTAATTCTATTTTTAGTTGTTTAAGGAACCTCCATACTCCTCTCCATAGTGGCTCTACCAATTTACATTCCCACCAACAGTGCAAGAGGGTTCCCTTTTCTCCAGACCGTCTCCAGCATTTGTTGTTTGTAGATTTTCTGACGATGCCCTTTCTGACTGGTGTGAAGTGATAGCTCATTGTAGTTTTGATTTGCATTTCTCTAATAACGAGTGATGTAGAACAGCTTTTCCCGTGCCTCTTGGCCATCTGCATGTCTTCTTTGGAGAGATGTCTATTTAGGTCTGGGAGTTGGGGTTTTATCTTGATGGTTATCCATGTTTAAAGGTTTTAAGTAGAGGAGAGATGCAATCAACTTGTACTTTAGACAAATCATGCTGGCTGCTATGCAGAGTCTGGAGATGAACAAGGCAGAAGGAAGAGGTAGGGAGATCAGCTGGGTGGCTTTTCCAGTGAACTTGGTGAGAAAGAATTTCCTAGTGCCAGAATATTTTAGTAACAGTGCTATTAGGTAGAGGTAATATTAAACTATTTAACAATCAGTTTGGCATGAGCACTAACTCATCAGGATGGATGGTAGCTTCAGCACTGAGCAGGGTCTGCAGACGTCTCTCTGCTGGGCCAGGCTGGATAGACAGGTGGAACACAGGTGAGGCCAACACAACCGGGGCTTAGACTAGCAGATCTTTGCAACCAGTATGGAAGTATTTCAATATTTCAGCACCAGACGCAACTGTAGTAGTCTGGGAATTTGGTATAGAGAGCCAGGGAAAGATTCAGGAGATGGTCAGGGAAGAGAAGGCTTACATGTGGGGAATGCGTGAGGTGAGCAAAAGGGAGGGGTTAGCGATTAGGCTCTGGGCTCTGCTTGGGCGACCAGGGAAACTCATTCATTTATTCAGCACTTTATGTTTAAGACACCTGAGAGATTTGAAATGTCACGAGGGCCGTTGGATATGTGAGGCAGGAACGCGGGAAAGATGTGGGCTGCAGAAATAAATGTGGGAGTTTTCAGTACATCATTTGAAGCTAAAGAGTGGATGAGGTCCCCAAAGGAGAGACAATAGAACCCAGGATGGAGGCCTGATCAACTCTGCCATTTAGAGTTTGTCAAGAGGAAAAGGAGCCTTTGATGGCAGAAAGAGTGGCTACTATTGTACAAGGAAAACGAATCCTGTGAGGTTTCGGAAGCTAAGAGCGGAGAGTGTTTCCAGGAGGAGGGAGTGGCCGGCTGTGTTCTAAGCTGTGGAGAGAGTGAGTAAGAAAGAGAGGACTGGAGACTCTCAGGGATTTAGCAGCACAGAGATTGTTGGTGACCTTGATAAGAGCAATTTCAGTGGGCGGTGAGCACAGAGGTCAGACTGTCTAGCACTGGAGGTGAATGAGAGGTGGGGAGGTAGAGATGGTGTGTCCAAGACAACTTCTTGCAGTGATGTGGGACTTGGATTTTTTTTTTTTTTTAAAGGGAAGAGGCTTAAGCAAGTTTAATTGCTAGTAGGAGAAGCAGTAAGGTATTTTAATAGATTCCAGGGGTCAGCAAACTAGGGCTACTGCCTGTTTTTATAAATAAAATTGTATTGGAACCCAGCCACTCCCATTCATTTATGTATTATCTATGACTGTTTTTATGCTGTAACAGCTTACTTACTTTAGTAGTTGTGAAAGACACCCTATGACACAAAACCAAAAATATCTACTCTCTGACCCCCTTACAGAAAAAGTTTGTTAGCCCCTGGGTTAAACTAAAGTATTACATGCCCTTTTAATTTCCACAGAAATGCAAATAAATACAGACCATATCTAAATGCATACATAATGACATACACTAACAATTTCCCAAGTCAAAAGTGCTACGGAAATTCTCCTTCATTCGTTTACCAATTTATCAATTAAAAAACAAAGACAAAAAGACGTAGCTACTGCTCTTCTGCGCATACTACATACCTGTTGTTGACAATATAAAGTAAACACATTTTATTCACTGCAGCACACCTAGTACCTGGCGCTGAGCCTGACATGTGGTAGGTGCCCAATAAACACTGGTTGAAGCAAAGAAGAGAAGGAACCAGGTGCTGTACTAGGGAATTGCCTGGGGCAATGGGTAGGGGAGATTTTGAGATTGGGGTAAATAGCAGAGGATTCCCTGTGTACATGAACTTAGCACCATCCCAGTGAGGTTTGTGGGGGCTGGAATAGATCACATTCCTCTCGAATTAATCTGGAAAGTGAGGGGGAAATGGCTTGGGGGGATCTGGCTAAAGCTGAAGAGTATCCTTGATGTGAAAACAAAATCACAAAGTGGCAGTTTGTAGTTTGGCAGCAGGAAAGGGCAGTCTGCACAGTTCTTTATTTGTTGTGATGAAACAGAAAGTAGAGATGAGCTGAATTTATGTACAGTTCAAGCCAACTTATTCCTCAGGAGCATGTGTTGCTCTGTTAAAAAGTAGGTTAAAGTAACAAGTCAAAAAATGAAAATTTCCAAAAACATTTTGTTTCACTGAAAACAAGCATATATAAGTTGACCAATCTTTTGACATAGGAGCAAGGCTTTTGAGCACAGGGCATCACTCTTAAATAAAGAACATCCATAACATTAACTGAGATTTAGGTGTCTTTAAAGGAGAATGAAAACTTATAGATAAAGGGGAAGCGATCTGAGTGCAGAATTCTTCTAGAGTTTTTCCCACAATCTTTTGCAGCTATATCGCTCACACTTTATGAAGCTTTTGACTTGTTCACTAGAAACAAATCTTTTCTTTATCTTCATATTTCATCTATTTATGTAATATTTAATGATATCACATCATTAAAATAACAAAATGCAAGTGTCATAAACAGACGTAGGAAACAACTGCTTCACATGGAGGATACAATTCATATCAGAAGGTAACCTACTAACCTTGTTCTGTGGTGGGAATGCTGGGGTACAAAGGGAATAGGCGGTGATTCTGGTGACTCCAGGAAAGGGAGGCAAGTTAAGAGTGTTTTTCAGGACTTCCCTGGTGGCGCAGTTGTTAAGAATCCGCCTACCAATGCAGGGGACACGGGTTTGAGCCCTAGTCTGGGAAAATCCCACATGCCGCAGAGCAACTAAGCCCGTGTGCCACAACTACTGAGCCCACGTGCCACAACTACTGAAGCCCGCATGGCTAAAGCCTGGGCTTCACAACAAGAGAAACCACCACAATGAGAAGCCCATGCACCACAACAAAGAGTAGCCCCCGCTCTCCATAGCTAGAGAAAGCTCAGGCGTAGCAACGAAGACCCCACACAGCCAAAAATAAATAATAAATAAATAAATTTATTAAAAAAAAAAAAAAATTGTTTCTCTGTGAGTGTGGTACAAGCATGTTACAGGGCCCCAGCTGGTGCTCCCTGAGTCACTGACAAGCTGCCCGCATGGCTGGGTCCCCTGAATGTTGACTTGGGGCAGCTGTCCCAAGTCATCACACTCTAGGGACTGTGCAGTATTGTGCCCTGGAAAGCATGCATTCAACACTTGCTTTAGCTTCTTCTGGAATGTAGTATGTGGAATAATAGATGACTCCTCTTCACAATGCAACTACCAGAGAATTACAACTGATGAGAGACCAGCCTTATATATCCCATAGCAGATTTAGCTTTGCAAGGCACATTTAACGTTCTCAAACTGCTGAATCTAGAGAGAGACAGTAAAATCTCTGTAAGCATATTCTGGCAGCAAGTCACCGGGTAACTAACAAAGAACACCCTAAATAGCAGGCAAAGATGACTGAACAATATAAAAGTCGAGAATCTAAGCAGTGGTTACTATATTACCATGAACTGAGACTGGGGAGCCCACGTTTTGCAGCAAAGGCCCAGCCGGCTTTCTAATTTATTTTATGCTAAAATTGGGTTGATAAAAAATGACCCTATTCTCTGCTGTCAATACTTTGGAAAAATTTTCCCATAAAATGGTTATTGTATTTTTTACATATCTCTGTGTTCTCCTGGGCAACATTTGTTGGGGCCAGGGACTACCTTTTTTCATCTATTGATGCTGCCTTAGCATGTTACTTGTTGTGAAGTAGTTAGTTATAAAAATGAGATTTGATTAAATTGAAAATTGTTATGTACATATTACTTATTATCGCTTTACAGATATAACAGGAAAAAATATTAATGTTGGTGCTGAAAGTTCACTTCAAGTAAATGGTGGTGGTACTTGACTTTACTTATATTATTTTCCTCACTATTTTATGTCTTTCTACCTGATATCTCTTCTTTATTTCCATCTATGTTTCTTTATTACTAAACCAAGAAAAACAGGGATAAGAGTAGGGCTAGGCCATACTTGGCTGGAATAGTAAAGAAATTGTGTGGGGTTTTGGTGAGAAAATCCTGAAGCATACAGGTCTGCATCTTCCCTTTGAGGCATGTGGAGGGGTCTGCTTCTAAAGAGTTTTATTAGCAACTAATCAAGATGCTTTTGTACAAGGCTCCTGATTAGCTGTTGGTATACTAAGAGTGAATCAGAGTTAGCGTAGTTTCTGATTTCTTTTACATTGTCAATGTGGATGATCATTTTTTACTGCTGGGGGTGTGGTGGTGGGGAGTGAGGGAATGTTCCTTTCCTGCTCCTGATGTCTCAGTCCCGTCAAGAGAGCTCTTAGGGTCATTTCAGCCCTGCTTCTTTACTGACTCTGCCCCAGGGTGATCAAGTGACTTATATAGAAAGCTTGAAAAGAATTAAGTGAGCATGCTTGCCTTGACTAATTCTGTTCTCTCCCTTGAGAGTGTGAGTGAGTGTCTACTGTTTCTCTCATTCTGTGTATTACGAGTTAATAAATCTGCCCAATTCTGGGGTTCCGTTATGTGATCATTGAGTTCAAACTGGATTCTCAAGCCAGAGTTATCCACAGTAACAAGAATATTCGGCCCTCCATCTTTTCTCTTTTATCTTATTTCCTAATTTATTCCAAACCAAATGGAATTAAGGCATTGTACTTGCTGGAAGGTAATGAAAAGACCCTAACGTTTGGTGCATTACCTGGGAACACTGAGAGATAAAAAGAAAGGAGCAGACATTTTGGAGAGGAAAATGTCCATGTGGAAAATATTTTGGTACTGCCAAGGAAGGTAGTCTAGTGCCTTGGTCTTTAATGTATGGTGGGAAGTTGAGACCTTTGACTGTTTGAAAATATTTAGGTTTGTGCAGTATACTGCTGAAGCCTAGAAAAGGTTTAATGCATGCTG
Source organism: Balaenoptera borealis (assembly GCF_965194805.1). NCBI lineage: Eukaryota > Metazoa > Chordata > Mammalia > Artiodactyla > Balaenopteridae > Balaenoptera > Balaenoptera borealis. The sequence goes on along the minus strand of NW_028123488.1, from coordinate 197,156 downwards.
TATAAGTGTCCTCCGTGCTTGCTGGGAGACTAATAAACTTGGAGGCTTTGCACAATAGAAATTTACTATCTCACAGTTGTAGAGGCCGGAAGTGTGACATCAAGGTGTCAGCAAGGCTGCTCTCCCTACAGATGCTCTAGGGGAGATTCTATCCCTGCCTCTTTCAGCTTCTGGTGGTGGCCAGCTTCCTTGGCTTGAGGCCACATCACTCAGTTTTTGTCTCTGTCTTCACATCACCCCCTTTCTGTGTCTGTATCTTCTCTTTTGTCTGTCTCAAATGTCCCTCTGCCCTTCTTGTATAATAAGGACAATTGTCATTCTATTTAGGACCCATCCAGATAATATAGGATGGAAATCCCATCTCAAGATCCTTAATGACATTTGCAAAACCTTTTTTTTCAAACGAGGTAACAGTCAAGGATTAGGACATGGGTATATCCTTTTGGGGGCCACCATCCAACCCACTATACCAGCCGTAAGATACTTTGATTTTGGCTGATGGCTGCAGCTTATGGCGTGGGAGAGTGGCTGTTTCTTTAGAGCCACTTAAGTAAAAGTCTGACATAAAGAAAAGGGGCATTAGGGAGTTGCAGGTGACTGAGCAATACCTGGAGCGGAATGAATAAGGCACCTGGAGGGTCTTTAGTATACAGAGACCTTTACCTGGCACTTGACTTGAGAGTGTGCAGGAGTTTACAGGGCAGAAAAGTCTCAGGCAGCCGTCCACCTTGCCTTACTCTTCAGGTACAGTTTTTCCCAAGCAGGCTTGACCGAGACAAAGACTCAATTGTAAGGAAAACCTGTTTTGTAGAACTTGTCGGCATTGACACATATGGTCTACCGTAGGCTCAAGTGACTCCCTTTACGTGTGGACCCAAGCTGACACTGGATTTGTCAATTATGTTGGAGAAAGAAATGTTCTCTTAAAGCCCTGTGGTCTACGCAATTCCATAGCAGGAGGCAGTGAAAATGGCCATGGCGGCATAGGATTGTCAAATCTACACATCAGAACTGGAGGTGTAATGTCACTCGACAGAAGCCATAATCAGTTCAGTACTGCAGTGTGAACCACAAGGTCATCAAGGAGGAAGGATAACTCAAGAGTCCACGTGTGACAGATGCTCAGGGCTGTGCACTGCACATGGCAAATTCATAGTGACAAATCAACGTGAGGCTAAAAGATTCCTCCTGGTTCGAAGTTGGCAGGTCAGAAATTTCAAATAAATGGCATAGACTAATGGACATCCTAGTGAGGCTAAAACGAAAGAGACTTTATCTTTCTCTCAAATGCCACTGAGTTTCTGCTATGTTCTTTGGTCGAATTCTGTACTGGATTCTGGGAACAAAAATGTGCCTAGTTTCACGCTTCTAGGAGTGGGGGATTGGCTTGCTTTTGAGATTGTTTTTAAATTTTGGGGATAGTGCTGTAAAATCAAATTGTATCTTAGGAACTCTTTAGACTCTTTAAAAGCATGGTTCATGAGGGACTTGATAAACTGATAAAACAGCCAAGGCCCTAAGAGACCCACACCCGTGTCAGTGACAGAAGTCCAAGCTACAGATACTGAAAGAGCCCTCAGTCCCATTCAGGCAGTTAAAGCCCTGTCACTGAGAATGAACCAAATGTACATTTGGGAGGATTGTTTATGGACATTTAAGACTTTGGATTTTTAACCCACAGTAACAAGGACACTTGATTTCAAAATTGGGCTTTAATACTTTGGGACCTTAATTCATAAGAGCGTTTAATGTGTGCCCTTTTAATTTCTCTGTGAAGAATTTGATACCGGCAAAGGTGTACTTTCAAATTTGCAACATTTCTATGATTTCTGAATTGTATTACTGGATGCTTTTATGTATTTAACCTTAGTGTGTCATTTAACCTCATCAGCTTTCTGTGGTTAGCTGTGCTGTGGATGGCTGGTCGAACAAAAAGTTGCTTCTGATCATTGGATATGAGTAGCCCTGGAGTTAATTTAAATTAATGCAATTTCTCACCCATATCAGAGACTTCTGGGATGAAACTCTAAGTCGTCCACCAGCAGTTCCCGGAGGCCACTCAAATGAGTAGCCCCATAAAAGTGTGAGCAGGACTGTCCTGATAAAGGTCTATTCTTTTTCCTGAAGGGAGAGCGATATTCCCTTAATTACAGGCTTAAAGGCATAGTTGAGTGGGTTAAGAGATTGAAAAAACCAGGGAAGCATTAGTGACAATTTCCCTTCTCGTTCCTAATGGTACCTCCATGTGAAGGGAATTTGATTAGTATAACTTTTAACTTCCCTGCTCTTATATTCACTGACACTGGCTGGGTGAGGTGACCTACTTGACTGGCAAAGTTAGGAAGAATAACTGGCCATGCTTTGCTAAGCTCTTCTTTCCTTCATCTTGGGAGTGAGTCTGGTGATAGAGAGACAAAAGTTCTCTGCTCCACTGTGGACACGCCCCTTTCACATGGGTTTGCCTGGAACCAACTTGCTGCAACAAAGTGTGTAAGTCTGGATAATTCTAGAATTCAGTTGACAGACTCACTTGGCTGTCTCATGAAGCCCCTTTTTCCAACATGGGCTCTAACAGTAAAAAGTGACATGATGTGTGGGCTCCAGTGCAAAATGAAACTATAGTGCCTCTTGTTCAAACTGCAAAGAAAAAGTGTTGTTGAAAGTATTTGCACTGGGGTGCATAGTGTCCTCCCCAAATTCATGTTCACCTGGAACCTGTGAATGTGCCCAAGTAAATTCTTTTTTCAGATAGAATCGAGATAAGATGACATCATACTGGATTAGGGTGAGCCCTAAATGGGTTTTATGGGTTGTTCTCTCTTCTCTTTTTCATATATGTCATCTTTTTCAGCAGAAGTGTTTGGCTAATATTGGGAAGTGACAAGAGTAAGAAAGGATATGATAAGAGTCCTTGGACATTCTTGTTTCTTAAAAAACAACTGCTTTCTTTCTGTGTTAGAAGTAAGTTCAGATTCAGATGGAAAGCATGGCCTCCCGGAGCTGTTAACCCCTTCACTTAGTCTTGGATGTGACCAGTAGCACAGAATTCTGGTGGAACTCAGTAAGACTCCAAATGGGTACCAAATAAGCATGTCATGGAAAGCACACCATAAGCAGGGTGAAAACTAGATGTGAATGGGGCAGCAGGAATGGTGGCAGACACTCATATTGCACATGTCTCCTCTGCTCATGCGTATATTTTATTGTCCCATAAATTTTACTTACAAAACGTAAGTTCAAAGATAAAATCATTAAGAATTTCAAGACAGCAATAGCAGAGCATGAAAGCAAGCAAGCGTGGGGCCCTTCTGAGCATGGTTCATGCGGGACTTGATCAACTGGTAAAAGAGTCAAGGCTCTGAGATGCCCACACCGTGTCAGTGACAGAAGTCCAAGCTAGAGATATTGAAGGAGCCCTCAATGCCACTCAGGCACTGAAAGCCCTGTCAGTGAGAATGAACCAAAATGTAAATTTAGGAGGATAATTTATGGACATTTAGGACTTTGGATTTTTAACCCACAATAACAAGAAAACTTCATTTCAAAAGAAAGTGTGAGGTCTTCAAGTTTGCTTTGGTTATTGAGGGTCCTTTGTGGTTCCATATCAATTTTGGAGTCGTTTCTTCTATTTCTGCAAAAATAGGGGATTTTGATAGGCATTGCATTAAATCTGCAGATAGCTTTGTGTAATATGGACATTTTAACAATAGTTCATGAACAAGAGATGTCTTTCCATTTATTTATGTCTTCCTTAATTTCTTTCAGTAACACTGTAGGTTTCAGTGTACAAGTCTTTCATGTCTTTGGTTAAGCTTATTCCTAAGTATTTTATTCTTTTTGATGCTATTGTAAATGGAATTGTTCTCCTAATTTCTTTTTCGGATTGTTCATTGCTAATGTGCAGAAATGCAAGTGATGCGTATATGTTGATTTCATATTCTGCAAACAAACTTTGCTAAGTTGTTTTACTAGTTCTAATAAATTTTTTGTGAAATATTTAGCATTTTCTACATCTTTTTCAATCGTTTCCCTTTCAGCCTAAGTGTATCCTTCAATCTAGGGGACATTTTGACCTCCATCTTAGGCTTTCATGTTAATTCTCAACTTATTCAGAGTCTTAGTTGGTTAGTGTTCTCCTTATTGTTTGCCACTTTGGAGAATCCAACAACATGTTCTACTCAAGGTGAGACCTCTTTTCTCTTCCACCTCTGAAGCTGAATATCACTTATTACTTACTTCATTCTCTTAGAACTTAGCATTCGAAGTTTCAATGGTGATCTTTCTTAAAGGAGGTCAATATGCTCACCGAATTCAAGACCTCTGGTGAGTTGTGTCAAGTGTGTAGGAATCATATTAACTTGTTGGCTGTTAGCACCCCTGGAAACATTTCTAAAGTGGCGTTTGAGCTTGATATTCAGGTTTATTGGACACCGCATTAAAGAGTTTAACAGAATAAGAGTAGGCTGGTCTTTCCTAAAGCAGAGTTTATCCAAGGGTGACCTTGTAGCCAGCTGCATCAGGCTTATCCCCGTTGAGTCATTGAGTGCCCTCAACCCCCCTAAACTGTAAACTCCTTATAGACAAGAATTATGTTTTATAGCCCTTGTTCCCCTTCCCTATACCTAAACATGCCTGGAATAGAAGGTGCCTCTACGAACAGGTATTGCTTTATTTTAAACTACATTAAGTACATGTATATGTTCATTTCCCTGTGGGAAAGGAGGCTACATCCCACGGGATTCAAATATCAAGACTTTAAACTTCCTTGAACCCATAGATATATAAATAGTTGCATAACTATCCTCCCTCTAAACAACTCTAAGATGATCATATCAAAGTATGGTCATTAATTGTTTTTCATTGCAAACAGATAATAAGCAAAGTGAAAGGAACTTCTTCCACCAAAGTAAAGGCCAAAGTTCAAAAAGTCAAATGAATATGGGATTTGTTACTATTCTAAATAGTAAAGAACACTGACAAGAAATAACACAGTGCTGGTTGCTGTTATCATCTTTTCATTTTCCATTCCAGTTGTTTATATTATCTTCACGGGATTTCACTGAAGTTATCAAGGTTTTTTAATAGTCAAATTAAAAAACGAAATCCCTTGAAATGCCAATACAAAGAAAAATGAGTCAGAACATGAAAAAATGTTTTAGACAAGTTGACAACATATATTCTTTGCTCATTTCTCTTTTTGAGACAAGTTCCATCTTATTCACACCCACATGTACAATACACTGAATAAAATACAACCCCATCACTCGATGGTGATAAAAAAAGGAAAGACAAGCTGGTTCCAGAAAATTCCTCTATGTATTCCTAGTATCTTGTTGCATCTGGCAAAAAAGAGCATTTTGAAATATTCTCTAAAGTTTTGTATTTTATTTTATAATAATTTGCTTATTTATCTCAGTGTAAATATTAAAAACACATGAGAAATATTTTAACATTTGGCATTTGACTATTCCTATCTATTTCCTTAATGTTTCCTTTGCCTCGTATGATGATCTTTTGGGATAGACAGCACATACCACTCTCATACTCCCCAGACTCTACAGCCCCATACACATGCAAAATAGCTCATGGGGATGTGTTAACATACACTTGGTTGAGGCAGGAAGGCTGTAGAATACATCGTTTTTACACCTCAACATTTTAAGTGTTTTTGGAATGTAACCCTAGTTTGAGTGCAAGATCCATCGATTTATCAAATGCATTTCAGGTATACCTAGGTATGTCCAGTCAAATGGTAAGGCTATATTACTGGGAGACTATTTACATGAGCAAGTGAAAAGACATCAGTGAAAGAATATATTATAACCAAGAGTCAGATATAATACATCAGTCAAATAGAATGTAGATCCCAGAAACATATCCACACATATAAGGACAATTGATTTTTCAACAGAGCTGCAAAGCCAACTTTGAGGAGAAAGGATAGTCTTCTTGACAAATGGTGCTGGAAGTATATAGCACACGGATATTGTGCCTAGATAGCCATATGCAAAAGTATGACCTTTGATCCCTACTTCACACCATATAAAGAATTAGCTAAATGTAGATCAAAACATAAATCTCTAAAACTTGGACAAAATCTTTTTGACCTTGGGTTAAGCAAAGATTTCCTAGAGATGACACCAAAAACAAGATCCATAAATGAAAAAAAGTGATAAATTGGGTTTCATCTTTGGAAGCCATTATTAATAAAAGAAAAGCCACAGGTTGGAAGAAAATATTTACAAATTATATACCTGAAAAGACTTGTGTCTCTAACACGTATAGAACTCTCAAAACTCAGTAATCAGAAAAATTTTTTTTAATTAACAATATGGGTAAAAATATTTAAAAAGAGATCCTGCCAAGGAGGTGTACGGATGCAAATAAGCACATGAAGTTGCTCAATGTAATGAATTATTATCTAAATGAAAATGAAAGCCCCAGGAGATGCCACTACACACCTATTGAACAGCTAAAATTAGAAAAGTCCAAGCACACCAAGTACTGGTGAGGCAGTGTAGGAACTGGAAGTCTTTTGCACTGCTAGTGGGAAGGAAAATGGTACAGTCACTTCAGTCAACAGTTTGGCTGTTTCTTTATAAGTTGAATATACACCTACCATATGATCCAGCCTTTCTGCACCTAGATATTTATGCAAGAAAAAGAAAGCATATGTTCATACAAAGACTTGTACGTGGATCATCATAGCATGTTTATTTTTAATAGACAGAATTGTAACAACCTCGAGCACCCATCAACAGGTGAATGAATAAACATACTGTGGTATACTCATACAGTGAAACACTACTCAGCAAAACAAAGTGATAAACTATTGATACCCACAAAAATATGAGTTACTCTCAAAATAATTACATTGAGTGAAAGAAGCCAGATAAAAGAGTCCTCACTGTGTGAATCCATTTATATAAATTTCTAGAAAACTGCAAACACATCTCTAACGACAGAAAGCATATCAGTGGTCACTTGGGGATGTGGAGGGGTGGAATGTGAGGGACAAAAAGGGGCTTTATGAATGAGGCATAAAAACACTTGCAAGTGATGGATATGTTCCTTTTCTTGATTGTGTTGGCAGTTCCATGGGGATATGCATATTTCAGAACTTAAATTGTGTTCTTTAAGTATGTGCAGTGTACTGTGTGTCTGTTCTATTTAACAGAGCCATTACAAAAAGGCTAAGAACAGATGTTTGTCTCAACAAATAAATGTAACAAAGAACAGAAAAGTCAAGTACAGTATGATCTCTGTCAGTTGAATTTTCCTATAGTTGATTTCCCTCAAAAAATATATCCCAGTTCGTAAAAGAGGTGGGACTCTTAATAAAAGGTAAAAAACACCGGAAAAGCCATCAGCAGGGTGAGCTCCAGCTACTTTTCAATTGTGAGACACGAGGTGCACGGTGCAGACATGCTAGGATGTTTGTTCTTCCTGCCCAATAATTTAGAGAGGATATTAAACACCCCTGTTAAATGCCTGCAAGTGATGGCCAGAGTGGAGTTTGGAGAATGATGGCTGTGATCTTTAATATGGTTGTGCCTTTGTAAAGAGTCTCACTCAGAATTTCCAGGGTAATTTTGGAGTCAACTTTTTTTTGTTTTTTGGATGATATATATGTCTAACTCACCTCAAGAATATATCCACGTAGACTTGAAGTTAGGGACCAGCTGGTGTAAATTTGTGTGGTTATCTCCTGACCTAACCTCTTAGCTTCTCTTTGTTCCTTGATTGTAGTTAAGCTTCATCTTGCCTCAGGGCCTTTGTATTTGCTGTTTTGGAAATATTATTTCCAGAAAAATTGTCCATAAATGATTCCTTTCTATTCTTTGGCACTCATCTCTTAAAGATATTTTTTCCTTGATTGTCCTACTAGCCTAACTCAGTCCCAATTTATCAGATTACCTTACTTCTTTCACAGAATAATAATCAAAACAAATATTATCTTTGGTGTCTCTTTGTATTTAAATGAACTTCTTCCCAAGGAACTCAAGCCCCACAGTGATAGAGGTTGTTACCTTTCTTATCCCTTATTCTGTGTCTTCGAACTGTGTCTGGCATGTAGTAATCACTCGAGGCCTGTTGACTCTGTAAAGAATATGTGAGTAGATGAACAGATTTGGAGTTATTTGAGGTTGCTCTTAATGATGGCTGGTGTTGGTGATTAAATTAAAACTGTAGGTTTTAGAGTTGGAAGTGATCTTGCTGAGTCTCACAGCTACGGCAAAACTCTCCCCACTGTAGCATCCCTGACAGATGATCAAGTCTGAGCTTGAATAACTGTATATGAAAGACCCTAGCCAGGGCAACCTCCTAGCTTTCTTCCAAGCAGGTCACAACCTTCCATGGGAGTTTGCTCCCTATTATTCAGCTGTATAGGAGAAAACGGTTTGATTTACCCAGAATCATCTTCTCTCAGTCTCCTTGTTCTAGTTCCTAGAGAATAGACAGGACAGAGTTTCCTCTATATTACATCCTTTGGGTTTGCATCCCTGCTTGTAACAAAATAAGCACCGTGCTATGGCAGAATTCCCCTTGATTGTCTGCCACTTGTTGCTACAATGTTTGTTAGTGTTTAGAAATAATTTGTGTTAATGTTCCACATTATAATTGATGGAGTACAGAAATAAAAGAGATCTCGGGGTTATGTCAGAAGCAATCAGACAGCTATTTTAACTTACGCTTTTAATGTATTTAATGCTGACACTGTGAGGAATTGAGCGGTATAGTCACCGCGTTATTGCCATTGCTGAAAAAATGTATTTATGGTGAAATTTATGGTAATTTTGAAAACATTAGCTGATGGGGGAATTGTCAGCTACATCTTAGAGCTCTGAGCATTTCTCGAAAAGTTGTGATACGAAACACCTCTGCCTTTTCTTGTATTTCTGTTATGTTCAGCTACTTCACAAAAAGCATTCTTCATATTCCTGAAATAATGATGGGCTTAGTTGAGATTCTTTTGGGTCCTAAGGGAACAATATGTGTGCATAATAGTGTCGAGTTACACAGAGCCTGGATGTTTGGCTCCAGACTGAAAGCCCCATGGAGTCGTTTTTTCACATCTGTTCACCAATGTGTATGAATGGGAGAAAACCAAAGTTCTGGTTTGTTCGATCAAGAGGAGCCACACTCCTTTTACTTTTGCTGTGACAAACAAGTAAAAAGGTGTAAAATATCTGAAAAGAGCCTTTTCGTGTTTGGTAGAACGCTTAAGTGGGATGTAGAGAATATACAACAAAAAGAAAAGCAAGTGAGTACTGCTGGCAAACTTTTTCAAGGACAGCTAACAAAATAATATATAATAGTAGTAACAACAATAGTAAGATTGATTTTAAAAGCCTTAAGAGTGGCATGGATTCCTAAGCACTCTACCTGTATTAACTCCACGCCACAGCTCTGTAAAATGGGTGAGGTTATTAAGCCCTTGTTTTTCAAAGAGGAAGCGAAACACAAAGAAGTAACACTCCTGAAGTCCCACCACTAATAAGTGGTGGAGCTGGGGAAAAAAGATCCAGGCAAATTAATTTCAGAGTTAGTGCTCTTAACCAGTAGGTCATGTCCCACAGGTAATATTTGCACATTTTGAAATCACTTTACAAATACTATTTTTACCCTTAAAGTACACGGGGAATACCCAGGGAAATTGGCATTATAATTATTTTTATCTCTTTGCCAATAATCTGTTAACTTGTGGCAGTTCAGTATCCTTCCCCAACTTCGTAAAAATTCAACCTACAATCCAAAACAATAAGGGCTAGTGAAAATAAATGTCTTGTAAATCCAGTTCAAGAGAGCAACTAAAAAGTAAGGCCCCCAAGGATGTAAAATAGAAAGCAAAAGAAGAGACAAGAAGCCCAAACCTTATGATTAAGCTCCACGTTGTTAGGTAAAGGGGCATTTAATTAATGCTTCTTTAATACCTTGTGCACAGAGGCATGGCTCTACAGAAGCCAAGGAGTCTCCCTTTCATCACTGATTCATGGTACGCTTCTGGCAGGGTCACTTCCTTCTTTGAGCCTCAAAGCTTTTCATCAAGACAGTGAGGGAATTGGAACAAGGTTAGCTCTCACAAGCCAGCTCTCATGTTCTCTCATGTTACCTGTGAGTCTAGGCAAGTGCCGAATGTCTTTAACATGACAGATCATATTTTTTCTTAACCATTTCTCTTCTCCTGATTTTTACATAATCTCTAATACATAGTAGAATAGTAGAAAAGAAAAAATACCACACTGAAAAGTAACTGATACACTAACTTTCCATTCTCATTTCACTGCCAATTCAACCAAAAGCCTTCTGTAGAATTCTGATGCAGACCATGAAAACACACTGTAAGTGTTCCAAAGTCTTTTCCATATTTGGTAGTCCTGTGATTTCCATTGGCAGAACTATCTTGGACTGTCATCTGAAAATCTATCATAAAGAAATTAAGTAATAGGAATTCATGATATTGGAGAAAGAAATCCTTGAACTTATCTTACTGTGTGAACCTTCATCCATGTGCAAAATCAACAAGAAAGGTTAAACTTTAAAGGCAACATGTTCCCATGAATAGAAGGGAGAACATAACACAAATAATATACAGTGCTAACATTATGTACATACACATATATACAAGTGGTCTTGAAATATATTCCCAGATATTAATTGGATTAAAGTTTGGGGCAATAAAGCATTTTTTCTCATAGAGAACATTATTCTTTAAGGCACATACAGGCACACATATCTGCCCTGCTGGCCTCTCACAGTTTCAGCTGATTCCAGTCATGTCCCCAGGTCATTTCCCCATATATTTATTCTCGGATTAGTGATTTTTGAACAGGTGTTCATCTCTTTAGAAATACCTGTGCCATGACCGCAGAGTACTCAGATTTCTTTTTGGCATTTGGTGGCATATGATGGGGAAAGTGACAAGTTGTATGACAGGAGAGGTACAAGGTGAACCTTAGAGTAAGTAAGACTTTATGCATAGTTCTTAATCCCAAAAGGAAAAGAGAAGGATAGCAGCGAAAATCATTGGAATAAAGGACCTCTCAGATGAATCAGCATTAGGATAATTCATTGGTTACTGACTGTCCAGTCGTTTTAGGTTATAAAGTATTCCTGAGTGACTGCGTCACTTTATGAAAGGATCTACCTAACTATAGGTTTCTTTTGCTGGAGTTAGTTTATATGGCAATAATATGCTTAGAGAATGGCAATTGTGAATTCCCGTCTTCCCCAAATTGAAGACACTCGTTAAGGTACAAGTTTCCCCAAGACTGCAAATGATTTATTCGTACTATACTGACTGAGACTGTGTCTTACCATTCTTGTTTGTTAAAGGAGATAACAAGGCTAACTTTGAGTAGAGTAATAGCAAGATACTTAGAAAATACTTTCAGGTTAAGTTTTGTATACAAAGTTCAGTGTTTACCCACCAAAAGGTAATCAGCTCATTTAGTATTGCAGGAAATGCCTTCATACTTTTTCATTGCCACTAAAGGAATTTAAAACACCTGTTGGATATATTCCCTCCTAGAATGCCATTTGTACACTTATTCCTAATAGGACCTGTTATTTTAAATGCAAACTCATATTAGAAGGCTCAGAATTGATACTCAGTATTTTTAGTGATCACATGGTTTAGGGTTCTCAGATTTGGGCTCAGACTTGCATTTCAAGCATTGCAATCTGGGCTTGTTAAATGATTTCCTTGCAACCAGGAAAAATTGTTTATCTGAATCTAAAGTCCAATTAAAGAAATGTGATAGTGGTGATAGTGGTTGATGAAGCAGACTAGCATAGCAGCTAGGGCAATTATGGACAAGTTACATTTAACCTCTCTGTGCCTCAGTGTCTTCCTCTGAAACTGAGTTTCTTCATCAATGGTGATAAATACTGGTAACCAATCTGACAGAGTTATTGTAAGAAATGAAGGAGTTCACAAATTTCCTAAAGGCTTAATGTTTGGCTTGTCATTACTAAACGCTGGTAATTATTAGTAAAACAATACCCCTCTATTATTTATTATATCAAAATAATAATGATAAGGGCCTGTTATTTTAGAAGTTCTATTTTTTGGTCATATAGTTTAGACTAACTCATATTGTTTAAATGTGAAACCAAGAAGAAAAACAGTTTTGTTTTGTTTTTTTTCACCTGGTCAAGGAACCCAAATCACCTAATTCAGAAATGTTTCTAACTTGGCATCTGCTTTGAATCTGTCACAGCCAGAGAAAGTTTATTGTCTCAGAAAGTGACAGCCTTGTATTTGTGTAGCATAAAAAAGAAGATACATGCTAGATAAGATATAGACCCCTTATCATAGTCATGCCACATAGAGTGCAAAACTATTCCTGCTGGGTTCAAACATTGTGATCCAGAGCCTGCCATTGCTTATTATCAGGAGCAGGAAAGCGTAAGAACCATATGTGTTTGCCCTTAAGTTGGTCTACAACACAGATACTGTCAATCAGCCTCTGATAGTACCCTCCCCGTGGACAACCTTCTGTGCTCTTTTGAGCATGCTCAGATGGAGTCTGCCATCAGTGTGGTGGGAGTTCACTTGGCTTCAAGTGTGTCCACGTTGAAGGGTGAAATGAGCAAATACTAACCAAATTTGTGGCTGTCCAAACTAGGAAAATAGTTAAAGAATCAGGACATGAATCAAGCAAATACTCATTTGGCGTCAACCCAATAAAAAAGCTTCTTGGTGAGAAAAAAGTTGTCAAAGATGAAAGCCCAGAATAGTGCTACTTTAGCCTAACCACAGTGTCAAAGCAAATAACACACATACACACAAACGCAAAAGGAAGCCCTCTTCACACTAATGCCCCAAAGTCCTTTATGGGTCTTCAAATTGAGCAGATTAGGTAGGTTGATGGTTGTCCTTTATGGACTGGGTCCACCTAACAAGACTGCTTACTAACAGAATATCTCTGTTTTGTCATTTAATAGACATCCCAAACTTAACATACCTTGCAATCAAATACACACATAGTCACTCATGCTTTTCCTGTAGACTTTCCAAAGCAGAAAAGGGCAGCTCCATTCTTCCTGGTGCTCAGTTACAAAATGTGATTCATCTTTGACTTTTTCCTTTCTCTCTCCTTTCACATCCAATACAGAAGCAAAATGTGTCGGCCCTATCTTTGAGATAGAACCAGAATTTGACAGTTTCTCGATTTTTCCACTATTATCACTCAGGATTAAGATTTCGTTGTCTGTCATCTTAATTATTATCCCTCTGAAATGTGTCCTTAACACAGTGGCCAGAGAACCCTTTGAGAATCTAAGTCAGAAGAATTATGTGACTTCAGTGTCTTCCCCTTCATTATAGTTGAAGCTGAAGTTCTTAAAATGCTGGAAAGTTGCTACATGATTACCCTCCACATTATATATTTGAGCTCATCTCCTCTACCTCTACTCCTTGCTCACTCTTTTCCAAACACCTTATACTCTTCAGTCCTTGATGTCCAACAAGTATAGTAGGCAGACATTTTCACTTGCTGTTCCCTTTACCTGAATTGCTGTTCTCTTTACTATCTACAGTACTCATCCACTCACTTTTTTTTTCACACACACACACTGTATTTTATTTTTACAAGAGATAAATAGACTGACACCAAGCATTGTACATGGATGACCACAACAAAAACAACAATGATTGCAATTACCACACATGAAACACACTCATACTATGTCATAATATTGACATTCAGTCCAGTAATCCTCCACTGTAACAGCTCCTTTACTTTGCAGTGAAAATTGATTTGTATATTCTTTGCCTCTGAGTCCTTGTGGGATTTTTTTTCTTTAATTCAAACAGAAAGTCACAAAAATTATACTCATCCTCATCAGTTCACTCAGTCCCATGTAATTAATTTTTTTTTTTCATCTTGATCTTTTGTTAGCACTTTTATGAGTTCGTCAGTTTTTCATTAGAGTTCTGAAAATGCTTATTCATTCAGTTCAGCAGTACAGTCAGTTACCAGAAACCTGTACTTGTCAGAGTCTTTTCCATGAATTTCTTGAAGATGAAACCCTTTTATAGGAACATATTTGCAAAAGCATCAGAGTACACCCAGAACTGTCTGTAAATGACAAAAGACTTAAAAATGACCACGGTTAAAGATTTGATGAAAGTTCATAATAATGCAGTTGACAAGAAAATTAGTTATTTCTGAGATATACATTTTAAAGTAATAACTAGGATTATGACTTATAACATTATACCAGAACATATAAGATTTTTAGAAATTTCATGTAATGTCTGAAACATTTATATTAACATATTTCCATACAAATAACCCAATGAAAGTTTAGTATTAGTTGTTTTGTTTGTTTTTTTTATACTGCAGGTTCTTATTGGTCATCAATTTTATACACATCAGTGTATACATGTCAATCCCAATCGCCCAATTCAACACACCACCATCCCCACCCCACCGCAGTTTTCCCCCCTTGGTGTCCATATGTCCGTTCTCTACATCTGTGTCTCAACTTCTGCCCTGCAAACCGGCTCATCTGTACCATTTTTCTAGGTTCCACATACATGCGTTACTATACAGTATTTGTTTTTCTCTTTCTGACTTACTTCACTCTGTATGACAGTCTCTAGATCCATCCACGTCTCAACAAATGACTCAATTTCATTCCTTTTTATGGCTGAGTAATATTCCATTGTATATATGTACCCCAACTTCTTTATCCATTCATCTGTTGATGGGCATCTAGGTTGCTTCCATGACCTGGCTATTGTAAATAGTGCTGCAATGAACACTCGGGTGCATGTGTCTTTTTGAATTACGGTTTTCTCTGGGTATATGCCCAGTAGTGGGATTGCTGGGTCATATGGTAATTCTATTTTTAGTTTTTGAAGGAACCTCCATATTGTTCTCCATAGTGGCTGTATCAATTTACATTCCCACCAACAGTGCAAGAGGGTTCCCTTTTCTCCACACCCTCTCCAGCATTTGTTGTTTGTAGATTTTCTGATGATGCCCATTCTAACTGGTGTGAGGTGATACCTCATTGTAGTTTTGATTTGCATTTCTCTAATAATTAGTGATGTTGAGCATCTTTTCATGTGCTTCGTGGCCGTCTGTATGTTTTCTTTGGAGAAATGTCTATTTAGGTCTTCTGCCCATTTTTGGATTGGGGTGTTTGTTTCTTTAATATTGAGCTGAATGAGCTGTTTATCTATTTTGGAGATTAATCCTTTGTCCGTTGATTCGTTTGCAAATATTTTCTCCCATTCTGAGGGTTGTCTCTTCGTCTTGTTTATGGTTTCCTTTGCTGTGCAAAAGCTTTGAAGTTTCATTAGGTGCCATTTGTTTATTTTTGTTTTTATTTCCATTACTCTAGGAGGTGTATCCAAACAGATCTTGCTGTGATTTATGTCAAAGAGTGTTCTTCCTATGTTTTCCTCTAAGAGTTTTATAGTGTCCAGTCTTACATTTAGGTCTCTAATCCATTTTGAGTTTATTTTTGTGTATGGTGTTAGGGAGTGTTCTAATTTCATTCTTTTACATGTAGCTGTCTAGTTTTCCCAGCACCACTTATTGAAGAGACTGTCTTTTCTCCATTGTATATCTTTGCCTCCTTTGTCATAGATTAGTTGACCATAGGTGCATGGGTTTATCTCTGGGCTTTCTATCTTGTTCCATTGATCTATGTTTCTGTTTTTGTGCCAGTAGTATATTGTCTTGATTACTCTAGCTTTGTAGTATTCCACTCACTTTTTTAGGTCTTTTCTCAAATATCACTGTCTCCATTATGAGGCCTTGCTTGGATTCCCTGTAATAACCTGCAGTCCCACTAATACACACTACCTCCTTAGAAGCCTCCCTTCTGCTGTAGAATCTGTTGAATGAATGAATGGAGTGGGCTATGTCTAATTTCCAAAAAAATAAACATCAGCCGTAAACACTTGTTGAGAGATGGGTTCAGGGTATAAAGAAGAAAAGAAGTGTAAATTCAGGCCTTACAGTTCACCATCTATTCCCTCAGGGTTCTGCTATGGTGTATCTTTGAATAAAAAGCGCAATTTGATAAGACTAATTAATAGCTTAAATTCATTAGACTCCCAAACCTTTTATAGTAGAAATGTGATAAGAATTGTGTCAGAGATTCTCAACAAAATGTTAGCAAGTTGACGCCACAAAAGTATAAAAACAATTATATACCATGACCAAATGGGATTTGTGTCAGGTAAGTAAGGCTGGTTCAACATTGGAAAATTAATCAATATAATCCATCCAAGACAAAGAAAAGGAAAAAAAAAAAACATATAAATACATGCGGAAGAAGCATTTGACAAAATCCAGTGTGTACTCATGAGAAAAACTCTCAGTAAACTAGGAATAGAGAGGGACTTTCTTAACTTGATAAATACGATCTACAAAAAAACCAATAGCTAACATCATACTTACTGGAGAGAAACTCAATGCTTTCCCACTAAGATTAAGCACAAGGCAAGGATGTCCTCCTTTATTATAACTTTTCAGTATTGTGCTGTAAGTCCTTGCTAATGCAATAAGGCAAGAAAAGGAAATAAATGGTGTACAGATTGAGCAGGAAGACATAAAGCTGTCTTTGTTCACAGGTGACATGATCATCTATGTAGAAAATCTTAAAGAGTTGACACAAAACTCCTGTAACTAGTAAGTGATTATAGCAAGGTTGCAGGATCCAAGGTTAATATACAAAAGGCAATTGTTTTCCTATATACCAATAATGAGCAAGTGGAATAGGTTTAAAAAAACCCCACACTATTTACAATAGCACTGCCAAAAATGTAATACTTCAGTATAAATCTAATAAAATAAGTACAACCTCTATAGGAGGAAAACTACAAAACCGTGATGAATGAAGTCAAAGAATAACTAAATAAATGGAGAGATATTGCATGTTCATGAATAGGAAGCCTCGGTATTATCAAGATGTCAGTTCTTTCCGACTTAATCTATAGAAATTCAGTGCGATCCCAATCAAAATCTCAGCAAGTTATTTTATGGATATTGGCAAACTGATTCTAAAGTCCATATGAAGAGGCAAGAGACCCAGAATAGCTATCACCTCATTGAAGAAGGACAAAGTTGAAGGGATGACACTACCCAGCTTGAGGACTTATTATGAAGGTGCAGTAATCAAGACAGGGTGGTATTGGTGAAAGAACAAATAGATCAATGGAACAGAATAAAGAGCCCCAAAATAGACCCACATAAATACAGTCAACTGATCTTTGGCAAAAGAACAAAGGCAATACAACGGAGCAAAGATTGGCTTTTCATCAAATAGTGCTGAAACAACTGGATGTCCATAGTAAAAAAAAAAAAAAAAAATCTAGACACAGACTTTATATCCTTCATAAAACTTAAGTCAAAATGAACCACAGACCTAAATGTAAAACACAAAACTGTAAAACTCCCAGAAGATAACATAGGAGAAAACCTAGATGACCTTGGGTATGGCAGTGACTTTTAAAATATAACACCAAAGGCACAATCCATGAAAGAAAGAATTGATAAGCTAGACTTCATTAAAATAGAAAATTTCTGCTCTGTGAAAATCACTATCAAGATAATGAAAAGACAAGCCACAGAGTCGGAGAAAACATTCGTAAAAGACGCATCTTGGGCTTCCCTGGTGGCGCAGTGGTTGAGAGTCTGCCTGCCGATGCAGGGGACATGGGTTCGAGCCCTGGTCTGGGAGGATCCCACATGCCATGGAGCAATTGGGCCCGTGAACCACAACTACTGAGCCTGTGCGTCTGGAGCCTGTGCTCCGCAACAAGAGAGGCCGCGAGAGTGAGAGGCCCGCGCACCGCGATGAAGAGTGGCCCCCGCTCGCCGCAACTGGAGAAAGCCCTCGCACAGAAACAAACACCCAACACAGCCAAAAATAAATAAATAAATAAATAAATAAATTCATTAAAAAAAAAAAAAAGACGCATCTTGTTAGGATAAAGTGGCAACTTGCAAGCTTCTTACATGTGCAACTGGTGTAATTTATTTTGGTATGTAGTGTGAGGTACAGACTTTAGTTTTCAATGGGTGTGTAGTTTTCTAGGCATCAATTTTAAAGATTATACCTTGACTTTATCACAATCAAACTTCCCAGACATACTTAGAACTATTTGTGGATATTCTTTTCTGTTTAATTTGTATATGTGTTCATTCATGTAGTAATGCTACAATGTTTGAATTGTAGTGGCTTTATAGTTAAGTTATATAGCTGCCTGCTAATTAACAGATACTCAACTTCTAATAAAGTTTATTACTTGTACCTGAATGCCTCCAGATTATGTCCTTCATTCAGACTCTTTACTATTCACTCAATATAAATTCAGAGCTGATATACATTAAAAACTGAACTAAGGTGGCTAACATGTTTTAGTTTTCATCTATATTCCTAGATTTAAAATATGAGAAAGTAATAGAATGCAACATTTTTAAAAACCTCTAATGACTCACATTTTCTATCTCTAATTAAAACAGAATACCCTGTGGAATATCTTTGGATCATTTACCCGGTTTCATTAATTCTGGCTGCTGAAGTTAATTTAAATTCACTCTGGTAAAATGAGAGCTCAGTATAAGCTTTTAGCATACTCAGTGAGACTTACAAATAGTCATCTGCTAGGTGGTAAACAGTAAACAGTCTTGTTTATTGCAAATAATCTTAGCCAATAAATGTTATTTATGCTCCATTTAAGAATAAAGATGTTAATCTGAGATCACAAAACGATCTTTTTGTTAAAGCTAAAAGCAATTCTGCTTTGATTAGTTGCAAATGCAAATATTACCCAACTTCTTTCTCCTTCTTTGATAGTTGTATAGAAATAAAACTAAACATAAGAATGTAAGCCAAACCCACTACAAATGAAACTGCACTACAGGCCCAGTATCTTCAGTGATTTCTAGATGATTTCTATGCTCAAACCTTCATTCTATCCTCTCTTCCTAAACAGAATTGGTTTTTTTTCTTGTTTTGTTTTTTGGTTTTGAGTAACTTTTATTACACAAGGGATTCATATTCTTTATAGAGAAATCAAGTAATCAAATAATCCAAAAATAGATTAAAAAACAGCCATAATTCCACCTCTCAGATACATTATCACTGTATCTATTTTATAGTATAGCTTTCATATGTATATTTTTAACATCTTCATTGGAGTATAATTGCTTTACCATGTTGTGTTAGTCTCTGCTGTATAACAGTGCATCAGCTATACGTATATATATATATCCCCATATCCCCTCCTTTTTGCGTCTCCCTCCCACCCTCCCTATCCCACCCCTCTAGGTGGTCACAAAGCCCCGAGCTGATCTCCCTGTGCTACTTGGCTGCTTCCCACTAGCTATCTATTTTACATTTGGTAGTGTATATATGTCCATGCCACTCTCTCACTTCGTCCCAGCTTCCCCTTCTCTCTCCCCATGTCCCTAAACAGAATTTCAAGAAGATAGCCAAGATAAAATGAGAAACTGATTTAGACTTAGGTCCCAAATTTACAGCTTCAATGATTTAGGAAAATTTCTTGACAACTATACTGAGCCTCAGTTTTCACATTTGTAAAAGGGTGAGGATTAAAAAAACGGATACTTCTGGAAATGCCTGTCATTCTGATTGGATATTTTTAAAATGTTAACTGAAATTTAAATGTATAAATTATAAAAAGAAGATGACAAAAAGGCCTATTATCATTTTATTACCCAGATAAACCCTGGTGGTCCACTGATAGGAGAAGGGGCTTCTCTAAGTAGTTTTCTTCATCCTGATTTCTGGACATTCCCTTCTTTAATCTGCTTTTGGAGGCAGCGGGGGACATTTTGGCAAGTTTTATTCAATTTCTCTATGCCTTGCTTTTAGGAAAGAAGAATAGTAGCTGTGCTGAGCTCTGCCAGGTCAGATAGAATTTTGGAGTATTCTTTATCTCTCTTGTAGACAGCCACTGTCATTTGGTAAGCCATAAGCCTTTCTTTGCTTTGACTGTGGTTAGTGTGTTTGCTGGATTTCTAAAATATATTTTTAGTGTTTACTTGTTTAGATTGAAAAGATTGGGCTATATTTTTAAAAGTTTATCCCTTCATTTTGGAAGACCTTTTAAGTTGTGATATTGCATGCAAGAGAGCTAACGGAATTCTGGACTCCATATTTTTGTTTTTACCTTTTTTTTTTTTTTTTTTTTTTCTCAGACTTTGAACCAACAAGGGCTAAGAATGAAAGGAACTCAGACCCAAATTTTTTTTTCCCTTGTAAAGCACAGAGAATATGGGAAAAAATGAAATTGGGAAATTGTTTTGCTCTCTTCCTCCTCCTTTTTGGTCAGTTACCTTAGTCATCCACCTCACTTTGTATTTCTAGCCTGGCTTCAGAAAGACCTGAATTTGATGAACTACACACTGTTGGAGGAGTAGATTGCTAGAAGGAACCAAGATCCAGACAACCTTCAATGGTGGCTTCATGGAATTATATTCAAGAAGGATGGTTCAGCCAATTTCCTCACTTCCATTGTGAAAGGAGTTCCCTATTCCTAAGAAAATGGACCTATGTCCGACTGACACAGAAGATGGAGATTTATCCCAGTGCATTTATATATGTATATATATTAAAATTATGTATATTTATATATATATATAATGCCTAATGGAAATATCTCAGATGGTCTATTTTGTGTTTTTTCTTTAATTTTACTTATAAAATTGTGACCATTTTTTAACTCAATAGAGGAGAACCTTAAAAATTAATTAAAAAGACATTCTCACTAGTCTAAGGTTCAGAGTGACTTGGCAGAGAAAATTGCTGAATGGTTAGATAACAGTGCTGGTATGCTTGGCTATTGTAACACTTTACATTTGAGTTTCTCTTCCTTGGAATTACAAGAACTATATGACTCAAGAGAAAGATTGATAATTAGGAATATTCTGCTTGCTTTTTATATAGCCGAATGAAGAACATTGTGATTAATTATTTGGAGGTCATAGGAAGGAACCTTCATGATCTAACTTTTGAACAAGTAGTGTTGCAACACAAAGCTATGACTTCAAATTAAAAAGGAAATTTGAAATGACCTATTTCTTTTGGCATCTCAATCCAGAGATCTGTCAGTAAAATGAGTCACTTTTCAGTCAAATGGGTGATCAGCAATATAATTTTTTATTGGGAAGCTGAAAGACTCCATTGCCAAACAGAGCATCTGCAGTGTTAACATCTATATTTGAGCATCTTTCGTTTTCCCAAGGGGTGCAGGTGAGAAGAAGGAAGGCAGAGAAATGCACTTGAATAAAGCTTTTCAAGATGGATAGAACAGAGAGCATTCCCAGAGGCAGGTCAAGTTCAACCCAAGAACAACTCTCTCAGTGCTTTCACAACTAGTTAACTCAGCTCTCAAATCAGTAACTCAGCTCTCAGATCAGTGCTGAAATCAAGCAGAAGGTTGTTAATATTGATACAGTTAACATACATCAAATAGGATTACTGAATTTTCTGAATCCAAAAGTTCTCCACAGTGTTGACATTTCCTCACTGAACTGCCAGGATTGTTTGGTTTCAAAGGCTGTTGGGCTCAAGACGCATTTTGTCTTAAATAATCCTTCATAAAAAGTTCAGCTTTCAGTCTAATATGATTGAAACCCAGCTTGAGTGTGTTTTATAATGCACTGAGCTGGAAAGACTATGGGCATTGAATTATTCAAAACATGGTAGGCAAAGGAGTGATATGTGGGGAGGAGGTGATCAAAGAAATCAGTGAGACTTGATACGTCATGTTATCTCATTTTATTTAGCTTTTAGAACTCTTCCAAATATTAGAGGAAAGAAATCAATATCAATTTTCACCTGTCACGTTCCACACTTCAATTATTAGTGAATGTCAAATTTGACCACAGTTTTCTGTACCACCTGCTCTGCAATAATATTTCTGAGCCTTTATTAAAAATGTAAAATTGTCATTGAATTTCCAAATATGATTCTGCAGTGGCTAATTCAGCTTGCTTTATTAATAAGCAAGTTCTGATGAGTAATAGTAATTTAATACGCCTGCATGTAAGGTTAAAGTGTAAATTATTGCTGCCGAAGGTGATGAGATATGACTGCGATGTGGTGGTAGGGCACTCACCTTCCTGAACGAACCCTGCAAGCACACAGTTCTTGGGAGAAACCAGTACTTCATAGAGTAGCAAATCTGATATTATTTTGCATGTCTCCTGTAGCAGTGGAATGCACACACACACACACACACACACACACAAACATGATCACGGGTGAAAAAACACACATGCGCACCTTAGATGCTTGCATTAATTTCTGAATATAGTTCTCCGGAAAGAAAAAGCTTTACTGATGATTTGTATTTTTATAGTTTATTACTTTATCCATACTAAAACACTTCATGAAATCACTTCCTGTTTTGTTGTCCATGGAATCCTTTCAATTTTGAGATGCTAAATAGAAATCGAAATAATGATTATAGTCCTTGGCCATGAAAGACTTAAGTTACAGAGAGCCCGGTGACTGGAGGTCAGAGCTGCCACGGAATTATTCCCTGCTCCAGAGACCATTAGAATATCACTGTGTACCCACTTAAGGGTAGAATGCTGCTATTGAGAAACTAGCTCTCTTTTATTTATGCTAAAAGGAGAGAACAGTAGGGGACCTTGGCTGTGTGAGTGTATGAAACTTTCTCTGTTTTGTACAATAAGCAAAAACTATACATGAAATAGCCTCGGGCCTTTTGTCTTTTGTACCCAGCTCTTTCCTGTATTGCTCCTGATCAATTACACTTAAATCAACAAGAGTTGCTTGAACATTTTGACAGTTATGTTCCCCATACCCTGAAGCATTTTTAAAGGGTTACTGAGATAAAGCTATTTCAAAAAATACTCCCTCCAAATGTTTTCAGGGTGGCATCAATGAAAGTAACTTAGAGGAAGAAAACTCCACCTTGAGTTCCTGGCCTACCACTCTAAGGCCAGGCAAGCATAAACCTTCATAGCAAAACCTAAGTTTGCTCCCACTTGAGAATTTGGTTTCCATGGTCTTATATGAAAAGTATATGGAGACTTTAATTCCCTATAAGCCCTTTCCAAAGAGTAAATACAGTTCATCATTCGTAAGAGATGATGAAAATTACAATTTTGTTGAATAGGTGGAATATATATTATATATAATATATATATGTTTTAATATATATATAAAATATATAAAGTTACTATTCAGAGTCCTGAAACGGATTTTTCTTACTTACCAAGAAGGAACGGTAACTTGATCTCTAAACACAATAAAGCACCTGGTCATAGCAGAATCATAACAAATATTTGATATCAGAATGAATTCACTGTTCAGGTGTAAAGAGGGAATACCTTCAGCTTTCCTCTTTCTTGTACCTCATTATTGCATCCTGGACAGAGGGGATTTTTCTTGATTTTAATCTAAAGGGGAAATGTTCACTTTTGTTAAGATGGAAATTGACAACCTCAGTAGGCAGAGGCACTGTTTTTATTTGGCTGAATTCCTGTTTCTAGTGATAATTCAAGGTGTAATAGGGTTTTCTCTGCCACTCCAAAATCTGAAAATGATAAGCATCTCACCAGAGTTTCAGGACGGCCCGTTACCTATTCTGTGGAAAGGATATTCAAAGTACCATGCTTCATCAGTGTCTTCTTTTTTTTTTTTTTTTTTTTTTCACGTTCTTTTATTTATTTATTTATTTATTTATGACTGTGTTGAGTCTTCGTTTCTGTGCGAGGGCTTTCTCTAGTTGCGGCAAGTGGGGACCACTCTTCATCGCGGTGCGCGGGCCTCTCACCATCGCGGCCTCTCTTGTTGCGGAGCACAGGCTCCAGACGCGCAGGCTCAGTAATTGTGGCTCACGGGCCCAGTTGCTCCGTGCCATGTGGGATCTTCCCAGACCAGGGCTCGAACCCGTGTCCCCTGCATTGGCAGGCAGATTCTCAACCACTGCGCCACCAGGGAAGCCCCATCAGTGTCTTCTTTGACTTATTCATCGACGGACAACTACTGAGTTAAGACACTGTCTTATCCTTGCTTCATAAAAACAAAAACAAAAAAAACCCACAAACACAAAAAAACTGTTAACGATGAAAACTTATTATGCCAGGCCTTAGTGTGGCCTGACTTGGAAATTTACTTTCAGAGGCTTTTGTGAATATACCAAGGAAAGAGGACCTAGGTGTATCTTATTCCCACAGGCCGCCAATAAATATTTGCTTAATGGAGAAAAAATTAATATATAGTATAGGAGAGAACCTGTCAGATGCTTAACATTATTGAGTGATAGCAATGCCCAAACTCATCTGTGATCAAACACTATGAAAGTATCCTCCTAAGGATAAACTGATTACAAATAAGAAGTGAAAATTCAATTATGGAGATACTTTCAGTTTCAGCTCTGATAGGCAAAAAGCTTGGAAGTTGTCACTGTATCTTGTCCTTACAAGATAATGCTGTACAAAATGAAAATCAATGACTTTTCTCAGACATGATTAATAAAACATGTAACTATGAAAGAATTTTAAAACTGTAATTATGTATGTGTATATATGTGTCTCTGAAAAATCTGTGTCAAAGAAAACTGAGGCTATCAGTATAAACTCATTTAACGTCTATCTCTTCTTACCTTTATTTCCTCCCAAACTTACCAGTATCCATCCAACTCGAAGGATACAAGTGATTTTTACATACTGTGCAAGGTTTTTTTCTTATTCCTATGTCCATGTTTCCCCAGTTCTCTAAATTATTATCTACATCTTCAGGATCTCCTTCATCGGTTCCTTCATTTCAACATATAAAATATAAGTCCTTCTCATTCTAAAAAGTTCTTTTTTGCTAATTATTTTCTCTTTTCATCCAAACTCCTTCAGAGTAGCCTATTCCCACTGTCTTCACTAGCCCCACCTGGCCCCCACAGGCAGCCCTACACCCTCAATTTATCGCCATCTGGCTTTCTTGTCCACCACTTCACTGAACTGCTCTAAGGTCACTGGGGACCTAACTGCCCAAATCCAATGGACACTTACATTCTCTGAAGGATGACACTGTCATCTACTTCCTCCTTCTTGAAACTCTGTCACCTCTCTCCTTCCCAGAATTCTTTCTCTGCTTATTACTTAAACGTTGTCAGTACTCACAATTCTCTGAAATCTCATCCATTTTCATGATTTTAATGACTGCTAAGTGCTGATGACATTGAAATTTTTATCTTTCCATGTCTTCACGTGCAGGTCCAGTTATCTACCAGTTTGTCTCCCGAATTCTACAGGTGCTTTAAAATTCTACATGTCCAGAACTAAAGTCTTTTCCCCAATTCAGTTCTTTATCCCCTATTTCCAAACTCAATGATACCACCACCCAACCTTAGTCACACAGATGGGGGTTCAGCCTCCGCCTCCTACTTCTTCCTTACTTCCCAAGATCAAGTCTTGCTTGTAATTTCCTAAATACAATTAGAACTTATTTCCTCCCTTCATCTATACCTTATTTCAGACCCCTTTCTTCTTGCTATTACCTGGTCTAGAAGTTACCAAATTGCTGTTTGGTGGAACCAGTTGTTAGACACTTCTATTAAAAAAGGACTCTAGAGTCAAATAGCTTTGAGGATGGCTGTGTACCATACGCCTGCTGTGACGATCCAGAATGAACATTAGCCGACAGCAGCCCCGAGAAGCTGCGCAGTAAAGAAACCTGATTACCTTTACTTAAGCCAGGTTCTCCCTTCTGCCGGCCCATAAACCTTTCAGTAGGGACAGGAGAGGAGGTGGCAGCATGAAAGTCCCACTCGAAAATAAAAAACACTGCTCCTCAGAAGAGTGGGGCATAATTGTCTCCAGGCTTCTTCAGATTCCTCATCCATACTGACGTCAGTGGTCTAAAATGCCACCTGAACTTGTCCTTTCCATTCTTAGCTATTTTCTGAGGAAACCAGCTCCACGCACATGGATGGCTAAGACCCGCTCTCCTCCTCCTCGCTGCCTCCTTTAGGGGCGCTTGCCACTGCCTGGTGACACTGCACTGATGCGCCAGAGCCTGTGCCTGTGGCTCCGTAACACACCCCTCGCACACTCACGGCTCTGGACTTCCGCTGTCCTCTCTGCCTTGAGTGTCCTTGCCCTTCACCGGCTGACTCACCAGTTTTTCACGAGTCCTTTAAGACTTAGCTTAGGGACTGCCTCTTTCCATGACTTTTCTTTGCCTCACAGCTCCCCCTCTTCTTCCACAAACACTGATGAAACGCCCTGAATATGTCCGTCACAGCAGCATGTCACGTGCAGGATGAGACATCTGCTGTGTGTCTTCCCCTCTCACTCCACTGCTAAAGGGCCAACGCTACATCTTGCTCATTGTTTCGCTCCTCTAACACTCAATCCATGACTAATGAACTAACTAGTACTGTAGTAGCCCTCTTAGTAACAATCAGGCAGGAACTTCTAGAAGAAATCTGACACTCCAGCTCTTCTCTGATCTCACCTTTCAGTCTGAATGAACTAAAGACTTATCTGTACATGTTTTACCAGAGAGACATAATTTAATCCAGAGATGTGTCATCACATACTCTTACATACTCTGCCGTTTAAAAATTCGGCTCACGATGGGGAAAGGAGACAGGTGTGCTTTCTGATAGCCCCACTGTTTTGCACTTCTACTGCTCACTGCTCACTGGCTGCTCTCTCGGTGCCTTCCTTAAACCCTTCCTCTCTTAACAAGGAAACAGGATAACAAAGTAATTAAGAGCCTGGGTTCTGCCTATCTGTGAAACAGAAACATAACCAAGCATATAGAGAATAGACTGGTGGTTGCCAAGGGGGAGGGGGTGGGAGAGGGTTGGATTGGGAGTTTGGGATTAGCAGATGCAAACTGGTGTATATACAGGATGGATAAACAAAAAGGTCCTACATGGGACTTCCCTGGTGGCGCAGTGGTTAAGAATACGCCTGCCAATGCAGGGGACACGGGTTCGAGCCCTGGTCCGGGAAGATCCCACATGCCAGAGAGCAGCTAAGCCTGATGCCACAACTACTGAAGTCCATGCACCTAGAGCCCGTGCTCTGCAACACGAGAAGCCACCACATTGAGAAGCCTGCGCACCGCAACTAGAGAAAGCCCGCGTGCAGCAACGAAGGCCCAACGCAGCCAAAAATAAATAAATAAATAAATACATTTATTAAAAAAAAAGTGGATGTATTTTAAAAAAACCAAAAAGGTCCTACTGTAGAGCACAGGGAACGATATTCTATATTCTGTGATAAACCACAATGGAAAAGAATATGAAAAAGAATGTATATAAATGTATAACTGAGTCACTTTCCTGTACAGCAGTAATTAACACACACTGTAATTCAACTATACGTCAATAAAAAATAAAATTTAAAAAAATTGCCATAAAAATCATCACATAAGGGGGACTTCCCTGGTGGTCCAGTGGTTAAGACTTCGCCTTCCAATGGAGGGGGTGAGAGTTTGATCCCTGGTCGGGGAGCAAAGATCCCACATGCCTTGTGGCCATAAACCAAAATATAAACCAGAAGCAATACTGTAACAAATGCAATAAACACTTTAAAAATGGTCGACATCAAAAAACATCTTTAAAGAAAATAATCACATAAATCAGAAACAAATGAAACATAATAAAGTCCGTACATTTAAAAAAAAAAGAGCATGGGTTCGGGTCAAATCGCAGCTTACCACTTACTTATAGCTGTGTAATTCTTGGCAACTCACATAATGTCTCCTCCGACTCCTCATCTATAAAATGGGGATGGTAATAGTTCCCAATCTCATAGCGTTGCTGTAATCCATAAACACGGTTAAGTGCCTTGGTAAATGTTTGAGGCTCTCTGGTTATTGTGAATTAAAATACGTCAATGGCTTCTGGCCATGTGATTTATAATAGTTTGACATTTAACCAAATGGTAAAACTATTCCATTTATTATTCCCATCTCTTTTTACCCCTTACCCTGTTTTGTTGTTTATGTTTTCTCCCACCACAGAGTGCTAGTTCCAGGAGAGTAAAGGCTTTATTTTGTTCACTGCTGAAAGCAATGGCACCCAGAAAAGTACTGTACATATGAAGACCTCAGAAAACACTAGCTGAATGAATGGTGCAAAGTATCACAAGGAAAAATACACCAAAACTTTCATTATAATAAAAAAGTATAGATAAATCTTTCTCTAATGGCTTCCAGTCAAGTAATTGAAAATACCATATGCTATAATAAAAACATAAGTAGTTTATTAAAATTTGAAGGCAAAAACATAATTTTAAAAGATTTAGTCCTATGTTAGGCATGATAGAGTATGGATGCTTTCTTAAAATTCACAGTCAGATCCAAGAGTATCACTTTCAGAATGTTCTAGTAGACTGAGTTTACTTTTAGTTGTCTTTGATGAAACAGTCACTATTCTACTCTCTTTCTTAACAGAAATGTGTTTTTTCAAAGACTCACTTTTAATTGCTTTATTAACCAAAGAATTCTTTTGCCCCATTCCTTTGCTTTTCTGCTTTACAGGTGAGTCAGAGCAGGAATGCAGGTCCTCCCCAGGTTGTTTCTTAGCAGAGTATTTTTTGGTTTATTCACCTGCTTTGCTCATTTTCTCTGAAGAAGACCTGCTATTTCTAGATAATTCCTCTTCTTTTCTTTGACTTCCAGTTCCAGAAATGACGTCTGCTGAAGGGAGAACATGTTCTGGCAATGAAATCTTCAAAAGACTCCTGCTGCTGCTCTGTGACTGGGACCCCCAGGTTGTCTTTGGAAGTTTCTAAGGCCTCCTGAGTAGAGACTGGGACATGGAAGGAGTCGAGAGGCAAAGGAAGCCCAGCATCACCTGTAATTTTCTGAAACTGGAGGGAAAGACAAAAGACAAGACAAAAATTCAGTGATGAACAAAGCCAACCATTAAAAAGTAGAGTTCAAAACGTCAATGTTATTCTGTGATCTTATTATTAACACAGTAATTGATTATTCAGAAGATTTCAGAGCCAGTTTTTTTCTAATTATATCTTGCCAAGTGATTCTCAACTTAACCTAGCTATATCCAAGGCTATGTCTGCTACATTTTCAGACTTTGGTGATTGGGGTAGTTATTACCCACTTCCTTTCCCTCACTAAAAATGAAACCCTACTCTGTAAGAAAATTAATTTCTTTTCTATCCTCCAGGCACATGTAAACAGTATATAGTTTGTGACCAGACTGTGTTCTCAAGCTGTCAGTTCCCAAGACCAGTCTGAGATTGGCTGAGGTGGGTGAAGGGGGCTCCAAGTAACGCTAGAGGAAAAGCTGACATGTTTCCCCTCCCATTCCCATGACCAGGTGAGTCACTATAATATCTTACGTATTAGCTATGTCAAGATTACTTATTTTAAAAATTCTGTCAATACGTGTCCCTTCATTAGTGTTCCTTCATTGTAAGCTGACTGCATACAAATAGAAACCTAGATAAAATATGAATAGAATAGACATTTATACAATTTAAAATTTGGAATATTTTCTGTAATGTTTTCTTTCTTCATTAAGGAGAGTTTGCTTTAACTCATAAATTTTCTAAAGAACTTCCAGTTTTCTTATGTACAGCAATACAGTATCATGAAATGGGCCCACATTTACTAATCTCAGATTTGGAGAGGACTCCACAGTCCTCTAGCTCCCGAGCATGTGAACTATTAGAGACCGACCATTATTATTTTCTCTCTGACTTGGTCATTTCCTTTTTGCTAATCACTCTTAGAATCATTAAGTGCTGTCCTGTCCACTTACTTGGAGATTCTGCATTTGTACTGGGGCACTCTGCTTGGATTCTGATTTTTCTTCTTCAAGTGCCTTCTTTTCTTCTTTAGGTGGACTGCTAACAGTAGAATTCATCTGGGGACGACCTAGTAAATGAAAATCTGACTGATCTATACCAGCCATTGTGGCAAAATTGTTCCCGGTTGAGAACCACTGACCTATATCTTCCCTGAAGATTAATAATAATTTTTATGTCTAAGACAAAAATAACTTTAATTCAAACTTATCAAACAAGCAAAATAAATGAAAGATAGGAAAATTCTTATCCATTCCCAAGTATTTTCAATGGACACTGCCTTCAATTTAGTCTTCACAAAAAACTATACCTACTAATTACTCTGTCTACAGGTTACTCTTTTATAATGGGCTCCCCACTCTACCAAAGCAGGCTGCCCTATTTGCATTTCTTAAAAAATTTAATTCCTCATTTTAAAACGTCAACTATATTACCGATAATTATACTAAATTTGGCTAAATATGGCCACGTAAGTGATGAAAATCGCTCCAGTTCCTCAGCAAACTACCGTTATAGTCGCAAAGAGAAGAATGCCATGAAGAGAAATGAACTAACCCAGCATCTTTAAGGAGATCCAAGAAAGCATGGAACTTCTGAAAAGAATTCTCAGTGCTGCCCAAAACACCTTCCTCATCCAGGATCATGCTTGTCAATGAGTGGGCATGAAGGCCTTCAGACAAAGAGAATTTTATATTTCTTAACTGGGCATTTTCATGTTCCAGCTATAAAAGAAGACTGAAAATGTCTGACATGCTTTTTTCTCATTGTCATCAAAAGTAGTCTTGTCTAGTTTCAAGGAACAAAACTAAAACACTCAAAATGTAATTAACCTGTAATTAACCTAACTCGCCACCAGTAAAGACAGAGACCATATCACATAATAACCAAAACCCCCAGGCACCCAACAAAGTTTCCTATATAACACTTAGCTGGTACATAAATAAACCAAAGTTATCGTTTTATTAATGATCTTTCACAAAAGATCACATTTCTAACTGGTTAAATTCATAATGGAGCCTCATTCCACATTAGAAAATTACCTGCTTTAAGTTTCCCTTAAATTAGAAAGTGAATTATAGAATCTGATTTGAACAAAACATATTACAACTCTGCTGAATGTTAAGAATTAACTTTAGTGAGCATACTATCTAATGCTTACGTTTAAAAGTCCTAAATCATACCCAACCCAATTTATTAAATGTACGATCACCAATATTTTCTTTGGCTTCTTGCAAATATTCACTCCCGTGCACTCTTCCCCTTCCGCTCATCACCTATGCACTTAAAACCCCTATAAGCTCAACTCTAGTATTTCTCAGAAAGGCTGTTATGTTCATGATGCCCCTTTTGCCTTATATAAGCAGGTGCTCAACACTTATTGAATGAGTGTCCGCCAATCCAACGGATGCACTTTGAAAAATTCCTCCCTACGTTCAACCTATGATAAAGTATATTTAGATGGAACTTTTTAGATTATGCCCTGCTTTCATGCACATTACCTAATGTAATTCTTATAGTATATATTTTTATCTTGCATTGCATTCGTACAAGTTTTCCAATATCTTAAATTTATTTAAATGATTCACTTTCCTAATTCATTGCCAGGAGAGTCTCATCATGTCTTTTATGCTACTGTATATACAGTATATGCACAAAAAGTGCTTTCTTGAATCAAAGAATCATGAACAGAAAATAAGCTAGTGTCATATGAAAGCACACACACACACACACACACACACACACAAAATGAGATTTTCACATTTTTAAAAACATGCTTTCTGGAATATAGATCATATGATCACTAAATACCAGTAAATGCAAAAGTCCATATGATACAACCAATTTGCAACATATTACAGTTTTAAAGTTTACAAACTGTGTGTATGGCTTAAAATCAAATCAAAATAAAACGAAAACACTCTCAAAAGTATAAGAAATTGTTTGCCTCATTGACTCATTTATCAGCCTTAAGTCTTATTACTCTTTCCTCCTTTAACTGCTTTAGGCACTCCTCCAGTTTTTCCTAAACAAACAGAGTAAATATTATAACTAATTCGTAGTATAATATCCAAAAACCTTTCCAGCTGTAGGACTCATCAGGATTTAGGGGCAGAGCCAGAAGTGAACTCAGGTTTTAGTCTGCTACTGGTAATATCATACCATGCTAGTGAAACGAATTATCAAAATCTATCAAATTAGCATAGTAAAGATTTATTTAAATTCCACTTTTTCCAACATAAATTTGTGGCAGCCCACCATAAAAGGCATATGCGTATAACATAGCAAGTCAGAAATAAATAGTTAAGACCAAGAAAGAAAACTTCTATTTTTATTCGTGGGTCTCTTTATAGTAGGAAGTCCTATTAATGAACATGCTTAATATACCTGAATTGCATAATTGCAGATTCAAAAGCATTTTTTTAAAAAGTAATCATTTTTAAAGCAATTTACAGTCAAGCACTGTTCCTGGAGTTCCCTGGGCATTAAATAATCTAATCATCAAAACCCTAAGAGGGGGGCTTCCCTGGTGGCGCAGTGGTTAAGAATCCGCCTGCCAGTGCAGGGGACACGGGTTCGAGCCCTGGTCCGGGAAGATCCCACATGCCGCGGAGCAACCAAGCCCGTGCGCCACGACCACTGAGCCTACGCTCTAGAGCCCCCGTGTCACAACCACTGAAGCCTGCGTGCCTAGAGCCCGTGCTCCGCAACAAGAGAAACCACCGCAATGAGAAGCCCGCACACCACTAGGAAGAGTAGCCCCTGCTCGACGCAACTAGAGAAAGCCCGTGAGCAGTATCAAACACCCAGCGCAGCCAAAAATAAATAAATAAAATAATTTATTTTAAAAAAAACCCTACGAGGAAAGAACAATCACTAACTCCATGTTATTTTACAGATGAGGGAAACAGAGGCAGAGAAGTAGAGTAAGTAGAGCAGCACAGCCAAGGTGACACCACTAAGTAGCAGAGCCACACTGTGGACTCGGGAAGCTGGGTGCCGTTCCTGTTCACGGAGGTGGTAGTCTTCCCACTCACCAAGGTCAATCAAATAAAATGAACACTGATAAGCTCTCTTAGAAGTTTTAGGAACTAAGACACTTCGGTCCTTGAAGTGGGGACACTGCTTGCAATAGGCAGAATTCTAACAGAGCCCCTAAGACTCCTACTTATTGAAGTACACAAACCTTCCACTTAAACAATCAAACCCTAAATCTGGGTGCTGTAGTGAAGGGA
The DNA here is from genome assembly GCF_965194805.1 of Balaenoptera borealis. Lineage (NCBI taxonomy): Eukaryota > Metazoa > Chordata > Mammalia > Artiodactyla > Balaenopteridae > Balaenoptera > Balaenoptera borealis. The sequence goes on along the minus strand of NW_028123488.1, from coordinate 164,107 downwards.
TTTTGCAGACGGAATTAAGATTCAAAATCAGTTGATTTTTTAAGATAGGGAGATTATTCTAGGTGGATGTGACCTACTCAGGCACCCCATGAAAAGACTTGAACTCTTCCTGAATTGAAGTACAAAAGGGACAAGAGGGAGACCCTCCATTGTTGGCTCTGAAGAAGTCCAATGCTGCAGCAGGGAAGGCAAGCGAGAGGCCTCTAGGAGCTGAGACCGTCCCCCGACTGACAGCCAGCAAGGAAATGGGGACCTCTGTCCTGCAACTGCAGAATCTGAATTATGCCAACAAGCCGAAGAAGCTTGGAGGCATTCTTTCCCAGAGCCTCTGGATGCTAACACAGCCAGACTGACATCTTGATTTCAGCTCTGTGACCCACACAAACTATGGTGAACATCCAACATTTGGGGCTCAATGTTTACACTTAAATTTCACGTGCTTTAACACTCTCAGGAGGGAACCCACATGTTCCCGTGTGTATCTGAGCAGGAAACCCAGTCACGCTGTGCCTGGACTTCTGACCTGCAGAACTGTGAGCTAGTCAAATAGGTATTGTTTTCAGTCAGTGAGAGTGTAGTAAAAGAATTAATATTCTACTCAACCTCCAGGTTCGTGGACAAAATAAATGACTGTCATTGTTTTGGGCCACTGTTTCGGGGTGGTTTCTTATGCAGCAATAAACAGTCAGAATACCTATACTTATGAAAACAGTAAGGTATATTTATACATTTTAACTGCTTTGAACAATCACTTAAAGAATGAGGAACTCTATTATATGCCATCATTGGGAGAGGAACTGGTATCACTTTCTGGAGAGTAGCTTTTGGTACCTAACAACAATCCTACATCAGGAGTTTACCCTAAGAAAATTAAAGATGTGGGCAAAGATTTATCTACCAACATGATGTCATAAGATTGTTTATAACCAAACCCTAGAAGAAAGCTAAGAGCCTCCAAATTGGGATTGGTTTCAATAAAAATAGCTCACCGTATGAAGGAATGCGCTGTGAAGCCACTAAGAAAAGAATGACAAGAGGTCTCAGCCAGAGTTAATGAACGGGCTTCAGGAGTTCTACATTCAAAATATATCTGTGCGTTTCTCCTGGGAGATGATGCATAAGCTTAATCAAATTCTCTGATGTAGAAGAGTATTTAGTGACATGGCAAAATATTTTTGATACTTTTTGAAGACAAAAGAGCAGATTAGGTGTGTGTACACGCAGAGGTGGCTTTTATTTCCTTCAATAAGTTGTTCACTGTTTTCAAAGATTTGCTCAATGAACATATATTTTTATATTCAGAACATGTTTAAAAAATTGAGAGTCTAAGAACTTCAAATTCTTTAATGTTTCATTACTAAAGCCAGTCAAGTTTTCAATGGGAAAAAAGGGGAAAAAATTGCAAAATTCCTCTACTTTTAACATAATGGTTTAATCAATCTTCTAAAACTGATTTCAAAGAAATTCTAAACAAATAAGCAAACAAACAAAAAACCCTCACCACAGTCAGAGGAAAGTAGACTAAAATTCCTGACTGGTTCTAAATAGCACATCAAAGTGCAATTACATGAAATAGTTTCTCCCTCTAATGGAGGGAATTAGAACACAGTGTGAAATTTTTGTGAAAAAGTGTACCCCTCTCCTACAAAGTATTAATAATTCATGTCCCTTATGTGGAAATATGGAACCAAAAAAGTTAGAAAGTAAAATTGCTTGATATTCTATTACTTAAGTAAGACTAATGATAAGGCTTTGGAATAATTTTCCTTCCTGTCATCTGCTCTCCTTCATCCCTTCTGTACACTGGCTAGGGTGATTTATCTGGGACAAAGCTCCCATCATATTGGATATCAAATTTTATGTTCAACTTTTCTCCACTTAACATTGAAATCAATCATTTCTCATATAATCAGGGGATTCATAACCTTGATTTTTTTTTTTGTGGGCTACAAAATATTGCACTGAGTGGGTTTACTGGTTAACCATTTTACACATTTAAATTCTTTCCAACTTTTCAATATTATAAGACAAAATAACCGTTTTTATGCATGAAGGCTTTTTTCCATATTGAGAATAACATTCTTACAATAAATGCATAAAAATGAGTTTGAGATCAAAGCAAATGAATATTTTTAAGGCTCTGAGGTACCTATCTCCAAACCACTTTCCAAAAGATTTCTGAGATTTTATACTGCCATCAGCGATGTATCACTTGGTATATAACCTCTACTGTAACTGTTGGCTTACTTCCTCACCTAGAGTGCAAGTTATTTGAAGATAGGGGGTGTATTTTATTAAGTGTTTATCCCCAGCACCTGTGCCTAGCACAACGTAGATGGTCAGTAAATAATTGCTTAATAAGGAAAATCCCTGCCAATACAAGATGTACGTGTGTGAAAGACAGACTGTGTGTTTTTCTCTAACTGGATAGATGAAAACTTGTCATCTTCTTTATATAATTAGTAATTAAATTTCTCTTTTATATTATGTTGTAAACATTCAGATTCTCTGAGGCAAATGGGCCTGGCACTACCCGTTAGCTAGATAACCTTGGACAAGTTCTATAACTCTAGGCCTCAACTTCCTCATCTATAAAATGGAGATAAGCTCCCATATCACAGAGCTCTTGTGAGGATTACATGACTTAAAACACATAGAATTAGAAGAGTGCTTGGTACACAGCATATGTTCAATTAATGCTGAATGAATGAACATGTGAACGCAAGCAGTAGTGAAGGGCTTAAAATGAAATAGTCTCATCCCACTCCCACATCCAGCACTCAAGAAGCGACCGATTCTGTACACAGGTTTTTAATTGTAAAATACGATATGTGTACTGAGAAGTGCACAGGACAAAACTGTCAATGTGACAAATCAAAAGAGAATACTTACATAACCACTACTCGAATCTGAAAGTATTGATACTTGTCAGCATCTCAAAACCCCCCCATATCGTTTTCTCATCACAAGCTCCTTCCCTCTTCCCGGTTAAACACCATCCTCATTTCTGAAAATCATTTCCTTTAACCTGCATGCACCCCTAACAAAAGAGTTTAGTTTTGTCAACGTCTAACTTTATGTAGAGGATCATAGTATATGAAGTCTTTTCTATCTTATTTCTTTCACTCAACATTGGTTTAAAAGATTCATCCGCATTGCAGCCTGTAGCTCTAGTTCATTCAGTTTTATTGCTTGATAGTTTTCCCACTGTATGAATACACATAATTTATTTAATTTTTGACTCTTGATGGACATTTGGGTTGTTTTCAGTTTGTGCTAATGCAAATCATGGACAGGAATCCTGCTGTACCGGTTATTCTGGTGCATTTACACAGGGCGGGGGTGAGGGCTGCTGGGTCACAGGCTATTTATATACCTTCAGTTGATGGAGAGTGCTAAATGCTTTCCAAAGTAGTTGTGTCGATTTATACTCCAGTATAAGCAGGGTAGAAGATTCCCATAGTACTCCAGGTCTACAATACCTGATACTACCAGACTTTATTTATGTATTTGTCAATCTGATTGGCATGTAGTTTCATTGGTTTTGACTCACTTTTCTCTTATTACTTGATGAAGTCGTATACTTTTCTGTGTGTACTGGCTGTTTGGATTTCCTTTTTTATGAGGTTGACGTCAACTATTGTTATTTTTTATTCTTATTTTTTAAATTATTATTTATTTATTTTTGGCTGTGTTGGGTCTTCGTTGCTGCGTGTAGGCTTTCTCTAGTTGCGGCGAGCGGGGGCTACGCTTCATTGCAGTGGCTTCTCTTGTCGTGGAGCACAGGATCTAGGCACGAGGGCTTCAGTAGCTGTGGCACGTGGGCTCAGTAGTTGTGGCTCGCAGGCTCTAGAGCGCAGGCTGCGTAGTTGTGGCGCACGGGCTTCATTGCTCCGCGGCATGTGGGATCCTCCTGGACCAGGGCTCGAACCTGTGTCCCCTGCCTTGGCAGGCAGATTCTTAACCACTGCGCCACCAGGGAGGTCCAACTATTGTTATTTTGAATTCTTCTCCATTTCCAAGTAATACTCTAACATGACTATTTTCTGACTAAATTTGAGGCATTATCTGTTGACTTTCTGATTTACTAAGTAAGGGTTTAGTTCCTTTACACTCTTTCCTATGTCCACACTGCTCAGTAAAGTTATGTCATCATTAGTTATTCCACTGCTCATGATCTCTTTGACTTTAGCGATATACTTAAAAACCTACATTGTTGATCCACTATAAACTCTCTCAACGTCACGCTTTGTAAAATGAGGACATTCATACCATCTTCCCTTTTTTCTACCTCCTGTCTACCTTCCAAACCTAGCTTTTACGTTGTCAAAGTTGAAATTTATATTCTGTTCTATGTGCAGTTAAGTCTTCTGTCATTTGAGAGTCAGTAGGGAGTAAGGTTTAAGAGAACAGGCAGAGAGCCTAAACTCAAAGCCTCGATCCAGCCCTAAATTCGGTACAGCCTGGGCAAGTTCCTTCCCTGTCTTAGCATCCTTTTCTCAAAAGTGGGAATGATATTAGCACCAACCTCATAAGGCTATTCAGAGGATTAAATGAGTTAATATATGCAAAAACACTTAGAGCCTAACATATACTAAGTACATACTAGTACACAATACATTTCAGTACATACCAAGTTAATACTAATACATACTAAGTATAGTTTAGGTTAGTTATTTGTTATTACATGCAAGTTGACAATAAAAGCTACAAACCAAGACAGTATTGCCATTATTACAATTAAATTAATATTGCCCACTGCAGATGTACTGTGTCTCTGTGTATAGACTACACCTCGTTCCATACTGTGTCAGTGTCACTGCCCTTGTGCAGGGTGACCACATACCCCAAGCCGCCTTGGGCTGTTCCAGTTTATACCTGTTGTCCTGATGTTACAGCATTAGAGCGCCTCCTTACACTATTGAAGTGTAAGGAGTTTGGACAAGTTCTGGTTTGGACAACAAATTAGATAGGTGGTCGTTACCCCTGTGTGTCACTGAAAACGGGGGCATCTATAGTGTCAAGTTTAAGTGGATTCTTCTCTTCCTCACCAATAGTCGGTTAAAAATCAACCATAGTTTAGTTTGCTTCATGTTTATGTCAGTATAGCCTTTTCTCCTCTGGAGTTCAAGTTCCTTCTCCTCTTCCTCTCCCTCCTCCCTTCCAACAGTGCCTAATACCTAGTAAGTACAATATGCCTCAAGGTGTTTCTAAGCTCTCAATCACACAACCAATGGAAGCCTCTCCAATCTAGACTAGCTGCTCTCTGCACTGAATCCCCTATTACCTTCCTTCTTGGTTTATTGCCTCATTTTGCTGGATTATTTCTATAAATAGCTTAAGGTGTAGCACAGGAGGTAAATTTTTCAAATTTCTTTTTGTACAAAATATCTCATTCAGCCTCCACTTATGACTGATAGTTTGGCTGGATACAAAACCCTAGGGTGAAAATTATGTGCTGGAAAAATTTGGAGGTATCTTTCTAATACCTTCCAGCATCCATGGTGCTGATGACAACTATGATAAAGTCAGATTTAAAATTTTTTTTTTAGGTGACCAGTATTTTTCTCTCTGGAATGGATGTATCCTCTCAGTATTTTATTCTACTTTTCTTTTAATTAATTAATTTATTTATTTTTGGCTGCATTGGGTATTCATTGCTGCGCAGGCTTTCTCTAGTTGCAGTGAACGGGGGCTACTCTCCGTTGCGGTGCACGGGCTTCTCATTGCAGTGGCTTCTTCTGTTGCAGAGCACAGGCTCTAGGCGTGCAGGCTTCAGTAGTTGAGGCATGCGGGCACAGTAGCTGTGGCACATGGGCTTAGTTGTTCGGCGGCATGTGGGATCTTCCCGGACCAGGAATGGAACCCATGTCCCCTGCATTGGCAGGCAGATTCTTAACCACTGCGCCACCAGGGAAGCCCAATCTATTTTAATTTATTTTTTCAGTATTTTAAAGTTTCACAATGAAGGGTGCCTAGGTATGAGTCTATTCTTGTTCATCTTGCTCAAAACTTGAGTAACTATTTTCAATCTGAGGCCTGATGTCTACTTTCAGCTGTGGGGAATTTTGTTGCCCTTTGACAGCTTCCCTCCATTTTTTGTCTGGGTCTGGAGTTTCTAATGGTAACATGTTGGATCTCCCAGATGCAGCCTCTCTAACGTATGGCTATCACATTTTCCATTGTGTCGTTCTTTTTTATATACTGAGAAATTTTTAAAATTCCTACTGAATATATTTCAGCAACCGTATTTTCATATCCAAGACACCTCTCTTGCTTTCTGACCATTCTCTTTTTAATTAACACCCTAGTCTTATTTTATAGTTGCTAGCTCTTTTTAAACCTCTCTCAGGATACTAATTAGGGTTTTTTCTTAAATTATTTTGTTCCCTAAATTGTCCCCAGTCCTACCAGGATATGTTTTCACTCTTTTCCCCCCCTCTCATGTTGTAAGCTTTACTCAACTATCAGGCAAATGACAGTTATTTTCTATTTAAGAATGAGCGCAGAAAGCTCCCTGAAGTCAACGATTGATTGGCTTCTTATGCAGGAAGAAGTGGGGAGTGACTGTAATAGGATCCCCCCCAAACACTCTTTTCTAGGGTGTAAAAACTCACACTAGCTGCCCTAGTTCTCCCCAGTTTCACTGTGTTCAAACTTAAAATCATCTCACTTCAGGAGCGTGAGGGCGGGGCTGGGAGTCCACTCCTCCAAACACAACCCTTCAATGAGCTCCCCTATTTCAGTCACACTTTTAACTAACTCCACCCTCTCTCCTACATGCGCATCAAAGCATGAAGCTACTTCTGCAGGTGGGGTCAGAATCCTCCTCAGTTGCAGGTGGTACCTGTGCATATTCTAGGTGATGCTTTTCCTCTGTTCTACTGCTTCAGTTTCACACTCTTCCATGTGTCTTCCGTCTTTCAAAACTATGTTGAAATCTCTTGACTGTTGTTGGCTTATGTACTTAAACACTTTGATACCATCCTTGTAGTGTCTTGTCAAAACGGAGAAGAGCTGCAAGGGTTCTCAGTGCATTCTGAATCTGCTATTCTGTGGTCCCAGTGTTTAAAGTTCTTGGTCTTCCCCAGTCTATCACTGCTTTTAGAAATACAATCTCCTGTTCTACTCATGAAGGAAATGAATACAACACATCTAAAATGACAAGGAATGCGGGTTAGATGCTCTCGGGTCTTGTCGTACTCTGCAATTTACTAAGAAATCACTTATGTGCTACAAATTGTAGGTGCTCATTTATAAAATGAAAGGGGGTAACTCTACATGAACTATAGATTTCTCCCACTGTAACATTTCATAATTTTCTAAGTTTTCTTAAAATTTCTCTATATTATCATTAATTTTAATTAAAAACATAAAAATCTAACATTCTCTTTTGAAAATCAAAGAGTAATTACCATAGTCCTACAATAATGGGATAATTAGTTCTGAAACCTGTCAAGTTTCATGTTTCATACGAAAAGAGAATCATATTAAATAATTTTTAAAAATTACACATGGACTTTGTAGCACAAAGACAAGGTTCCCCCAAATGGTATTCCCTTATTTACTAGAAATGTTCAGCTCTGCATTAAAGTTGAAATAAAACAAATATATTATTTTTGAGGTGCAAAAGTTTCTTATGAAAATCAGTTTTTCTTTTCTGTCCGTACAAACCAAAGTATGGAATCACATTAGATGTCAGGTTTATTAGGGAATATAATGTAGCTTCTTGAGGTTTTTTATTTTAGGAAAGGAGAATATTAACATCAAAACTTTTTTCAACTTTACTTTTATTTAAAATGAGGCCATATTTTCCTCTTATAAAAAGAGAGTTCAACTAGAACTGTCAATTTTCTCATCTGTAAAACAAGAGCACTGAATCAGCTGACTATATTCATTCAGAACTCAATTTCTTTATCTTATGATCACTAAGGTTCTCCCTAAATCGAATATCCTAAGGTTCTAAGGAAAGGAAACTATATTACTAACGACATGTTTTGATTTTTATTTCTTAGAGTTCAAATGTCCACCATTCACCTTGGTCTAAGCTTAAGGAACCATTCAAGGGGATACAATGCAGATGGGAGGAGAAAACAGAACCCTCACTCAAGCTGTGCAGTGTTGCAATCAGGCTTCCATTTGAAAAATAATCTTCTCTATAGCTTTAAAGTGATAACTTCGTACCTGCAATGCTTCTTGTTTCAAACTGATTTTCTCTGGCTCTTCCTGAACACTTTCTGAGGAATCTTCGACCTCTTCGATTTCTGAGGAGGAAGGACTCTCTACTGTCACAGTCACAGGAAATTCTGATGGACCTGAGTGTCACAAGAAGAAGATAGGAAACCACAGAGTTGTTAAACTGAAGTGCAAAGAAAGAAGACAAGATTGTATAAAAGATAACACAAGCCAGATACCAAATATCCAAATATTAGAGGACATTTAACAAAAGTGATCTGACGTATCATTATTTATAAATGTCTCTCACTGCTCCTTAGTCTAAAACAGGCAATGACTAAGTAAAAGTACAGTAACTTATTTTTGCTATGTTACTGTACAGACCTCTGTTGTACATGGTTAGGATTAGTAATGGGAATTGCCCATATTATTTTATTAAGTTTCTTTCACAGAAGCCAAGTGAAGAGCCAAGATAAACATTTTTTCTCAGATCAACTTTATACTGCAAATGAAAAATTTATTCTTTACCATCAGACGAAAACAGTCTGGAAGCAAATGTAGTTTTTCGGAGGAAAATACATCAGTAAAGGGACTGATGAATAATCAGAAAGTCAACATATCTAAGCTGTGAATAACAGACGTTAGAATTTTAAAAAATAAATCACATACACATACGCAACTAAAACTGACCCATCAAAAATTTCATCTTCTCATCACCCTTAAGCCAAAACTAGGGTAGCAGTAATACAATTCTCCTGTCAAGCTTCACTGCCACTGCAATGTTGTTCCATAGGACATTTCCAAACATTTAAAAACTGACCTGGCCACAACCCCATAAAAGTCTACAGATCATACAGAAGTGTGCTGGGATTATATAACTACGCAGAAGACAAGTCACTAGGACATCGTTTTCACAACAAGCAGCAAACCTGCAGCAGAGGAAACTCCCAACAGGAGAACGAGGCGCACACCCCTCCCTCTGGGCATGCAAGGGCAGGACTGACACCCAAGGTGCTCTTCTCTCAATCTCAGCAGTGGTGCCTTTCACAGAGCAACTATGCGGTCCCCAAGACCACTGGGAAGGAGAATCTGATACTGACAGTACTAGCTTGCCATGAGGCCATAAGCGAGGGAATGTGTGTGGCCTTGGTGAGAGAGCAGAAGTTTGGGAGATGTTGCTTTATATTGGCTTTCAGATCAGGAATTTGTACATACGGCCTGCAAACAACATTTCTTGAAAACATATGAACATTCTTGAGTATGACAGCTCCATATGAGGGGTCAGAAATGGCAGTCAAGTTCGTTTCACTGGGTAACAGCTGATTTGCAGACTGGAGAACAGGCTTCCTTGTTCACAGACATAACCACAAGGCTGCCAGCTGTGTGAGAAATCCACACAATTACACGGTTGCATTGGGAGAGCAACCAGACAAGTTTTACATGGATTTATTTCAGAGAGGGAAATGCTTCTTGTAAGGCTCTGTCAGTTTAAAAAGCAAAAAGAATGACCACCCACCTTTCCCAATTCAACCCCTACATATCATAAATATGATAGCTACATACCTGCACCTGATTACATACATCACGAGCTTTGATGAATGGAAAGCCCTTAAAAAGATATCAACAAAACGAAGTTAGATCTTGATGTAAATACATCACCAGTTAAATCCAGTTAATACAACTATTTAGTATTATGTACAGTATCCATACAGAATTGTGTATAAAAATAAATAAGCTCAAAAGAAGGACCTGGAGGGCTCTGCTACGGAGAAAACTGAACAGAATTCAGCCGACTGGCTTGGTGATAACTCTCTGAACTGCCGAGAGGCCCCTTCAGCTCCTATGTTCAGGATGGTTGAGATTTCAGTCTCACTTCTTTAAATGGTGATATTAATCGTTCTCTAATTTACCACTCTGTGTGACGAGGATGGACCTGAGATTAAGTGTCTCACCAAGAAGATAGGAAACCACAGAGATGTTAAACTCAAGTGCAAAGACTGGGGATTCAACACTATAGTTTATGCAACAGCAATTCACATTACCATTTGCAAAAAATTAGTTGGTTGTCCAATAAGGATTATAAACATCCATTTAACATGAGCTACTGAACAGATACTTTACACAGTAACTCCTTCAAGTACTATTTAAAATCAGTTCTCTTTGTTTTCTTAAGCAATTGTTAACCCCCAATTTCATGAATACTACCAAGTAAGTCACGTGAAAATCATCTAGAGCAATCTATTTCACTTAGCAAGCCTAAAGCTATAATTCAACAATTTTATTTACTGTTCTATGACAAAAATTACTATGAACAGCTATCCCCTGGATAAGTAATCAGCTAAAGCTAGTTTGACTCACTAAATCTGATTTACTGAGTTAATAAGCCAGTTGATTTAGAATAGGTCTAATGCAGATTTCTCATCCATTCTGCATTAAACTGCTTCCCATGCCTAAAATGTCTTTTTTCCCATTCGTACATATCCAAATTCCTACTTCTGTGCTGTAGGGCTTGGCTCAACTACACCTGCCTTTAGTGAAACTTTTCTCACCTGCACAATTGGAGATAATTTTAGTCTCCTCATGACTCCCACGGGGTTACCTCTGTTGTGACACTTGAGAAACAACTTGAAACTCCCAATTACTTTCTGTTTTTCTTCCTTAGACGGCTCATTAGGCAGAAGCCATGTGTGAGTTATCTTCTTTCCTCTGTAGAAAGCACCAGAGACCGCCCACGTAATGGAAGTTCCAAAATAAAGAATTCTGAACGACTGAAAAAGACAGGGAATGCAAACACATTACCTGTTGCTTTTTGCACGTTCTGCAGTACGCCACGGCAGAAAACCAGACACACCAGGTGGTAGAGGTTCAGGACCATAACATTCTTTACCAGCAGAGTGTTTCCTTCCATTACTTACAGGTTTCTTTGTGGCCAATCCTATGTTTGACAAAGCACGAAAGAAGGAATCAAGATGCACCAAAGGTCTACAGAGCAACTCTCAAAAGTGTACAGTTTGAAAGGAATCAAACAGGCACTGGACAATGATGCCAAGGCCATTAAAAAAAGGATCGTTTTGTAAAAAGGTTTTACATAAGCCAGCATTTTTTAAAAATATAAGTTCTCGACACTAACAAGTTATTTTAACTAAAACAAAAGTATTGAGATGTGCAGAAATGGAAAAATATTGGGCTTCCCTGGTGGCGCAGTGGTTGAGAATCTGCCTGCCAATGCAGGGGACACGGGTTCGAGCCCTGGTCTGGGAAGATCCCACATGCCGCGGAGCAACTGGGCCCGTGAGCCACAACTACTGAGCCTGCGTGTCTGGAGCCTGTGCTCCGCAACGAGAGGCCGCGACAGTGAGAGGCCTGCGCACCGCAATGAAGAGTGGCCCCCGCTCGCCGCAACTGGAGAAAGCCCTCGCACAGAAACGAAGACCCAACACAGCCAAAAATAAATAAATAAATAAATAAATAAATAAATTTATTTAAAAAAAAAAAAAAAGAAATGGAAAAATAAAATTTTTAAAAATCCCAAAGTATGATACATTTTATGTATCATGCAGAAACACTCAAGTTTATTGAATCTTAGAACACCTTTGGCATTTCTGAATCTCAAGGATAGCGAAACACAGGTACACCCATGACTTCTGCCAAACAGAATCTTCAGAATTGGACCAAAATTTCAATTTAAGATGAATTTTTCTATGTAAAAACAGTAAAAGTTATAAGACTGCAAGTTGCTGGGTGGTAGGTGAGTCAATGTTACTCTCCTATAAGCCTGTCAGCCTTCACTGCTCCTTTGATTTCATATAGAAAACAGACAAAAAAACAAATGAAACCCACTGGATAAAAGAGTGAAATGTGGAGACTTATCCTATATTTCAGCAGTAAAGAGGCAAGTATCTTTATATGAAATATTTGGTTGCAAAAACTAGACCTACGTGTTAATATTTTATTTAGAACAAGCCATATATTAAAATTCACATTTAAATATTTAATTTGAATTTACTGAAAACAAACATCATAGGTTAAAATGGTTATTTTTATCCTTCAAATCTACTATTTCATGTTATTTTATTTATTTATTTTAATAGATCTTTATTGGAGTATAATTGCTTCACAATTCTGTGTTAGTTTCTGTTGCACAACAAAGCAAATCAGCCATATGCATACACATGTCCCCATATACCCTCCCTCTTGAGCCTCCCTCCCACCCTCCCTATCCCACCCCTCTAGGTCATTGCAAAGCACCGAGCTGATCTCCCTGTGCTATGCTGCTGCTTTCTACATTTTAGCAGCATTAGGATGGAGTGTAAAATAGAGTGTATGTGGTAATATAGGATAAATATTTCATAGAGTGTAGCTTATTGATAATCACCACATGATTCTGTGTGATTTAACATGCCTCTTAAAAATATATAGGAGCTCAGTTCTTTTTGTGCTATTTTATTTTGTTTTTTAACTTAATTACCCTCCAAAAAAGATGTCTGTATGCATGTGGTTTGTATGTGTATACCCTTCCTTTACTTTCAGAAACTAATGCAAATACATTTGTATTAAAAATTTTTTTAATTATACTTTTTGTGTTAGGAGATAAAAAAAATTTTCTAATAAAAGTTCCCGTCTTTTTTAGGCATACATAACTACAATATAAATGTGACACAATTCACACCATTATCTTACCCCTATACTCACCTGGATCTAAGTATATACCCAGCTATTGATTTGGCTTACCTCTATGTCTCCAAATAACTGAGGCAAATACAAAAAATAGACCAAGAAATAAAATTACTCTTAAAATACCTCAATGAGCTTGTATACTTCAGTTACATTTCCACTTTGTTTAATCACGCTAAATAAAAAAAAATTTTTAATTGTATTCTCATTCCATGATGCCGTATTATATACCACCAGGTACTAATATTACAGAATTCCTAATATGTTTCACATATACATGTTTTATTTATATATGTTTCCATTTCTAATATTATAGCAAAAGGCAACTTAGCTATTTTAAGAATGCTTTACATATCATATAAATTTTTAATAACAATATGTAATTAGTGTGATACCACAAATCTTAACTTCTTTGTATGTACTATTTGATTATTAAAATATCACTGTCTTGAAATAACAATTGGCAGACAATTCATAAGCTTTTTTTTTGACTTCATAAACACTCTTAACAACTTCTATTTAATACACTATTGTCCAAGCAAGTTGATTAATGGAGAATCAAAAACATACATCTTTAAGTAGAAAAAGAAAAGTTGTATTTATGAAGATGTTTACAATAGTTTATTTTAGGTTATTTCCAATTTTTCATCAATTTAAAAAATGGACCAATTCAATGAAACCTTCTGAATCCAATGTTAAAAAGTATAACTATGAAAGAAAAAAAAAAGTATAACTGTGAATCAAAAATTGAAATTTAGTATGAAAAGATAAGAATGGCAAATTATATTGAAGCTATGTGGAATTATGTTTATAGATATCAGGAGGAGAAAATAAAAATGTAAACAGTGGGAGGAACCAAGATGGCGGAGTAGAAGGACGTGCTCTCACTCCCTCTGCGAGAACACCAGAATCACAACTAGCTGCTGGACGGTATTCGACAGGAAGACACTGGAACACACCAAAAAGGATACCCCGCATCCAAAGACAAAGGAGAAGCCACAATGAGATGGTAGGAGGGGCGCAATCAGAGTAAAATCAAATCCCATAACTGGTGGGTGGGTGACTCACAGACTGGCGAACACTTATACCACAGAAGTCCACCCACTGGAGTGAAGGTTCTGAGCCCCACGTCGGGCTTCCCAACCTGGGGGTCCGGCAACGGGAGGAGGAATTCATAGAGAATCAGAATTTGAAGGCTAGTGGGAATAGATTGCGGGACTTCGACGGGACTGGGGGAAACAGAGACCCCACTCTTGGAGGGCGCACACAAAATAGTGTGCACATCGGGACCCAGGGGAAGGAACGGTGACCCCGGGGGAGACTGGACAAGACCTACCTGCTAGTGTTGGAGGGTCTCCTGCAGAGGCAGGGGGTGGCTCTGTTTCACTGTGGGGATGGTGACGCTGGCAGCCGAAGTTCTGGGAAGTACTCCTTGGCGGCGTGAGCCCTCCCAGAGTCTGTTATTAGCCCCACCAAAGAGCCCAGGTAGGCTCCAGTGTTGGGTTTCCTCAGGCAAGACCACCAACAGGGAGGGAACCCAGCCCCACCCATCAACAGTCAAGTGGATTAAAGTTTTACTGAGCTCTGACCACCACAGCAACAGTCAGCTCTACCCACCATCAGAGCCTCCCATCAAGCCTCTTAGATAGCCTCAACCACCAGAGGGCAGAGAGCAGAAGCAAGAAAAACTATAATCCTGCAGCCTGTGGAACAAAAACCACATTCACAGAAAGACAGACAAGATGAAAAGGCAGAGGGCTATATACCAGATGAAGGAACAAGATAAAACCCCAGAAAAACAACTAAATGAAGTGGAGATAGGCAACCTTCCAGAAGAAGAATTCAGAATAATGATAGTGAAGATGATCCAGGACCTCGGAATAAGAATGGAGGCAAAGATCGAGAAGATGCAAGAAATGTTTAACAAAGACCTAGAAGAATTAAAGAACAAACAGAGATGAACAGTACAATAACTTAAATGAAAACTACACTAGAAGGAATCAATAACAGAATAACTGAGGCAGAAGAATGGATAAGTGACTTGGAAGACAGAATGGTGGAATTCACTGCTGCAGAACACACTAAAGAAAAAAGAATGAAAAGAAATGAAGACAGCCTAAGAGACCTCTGGGACAACATTAAACACAACAACATTCGCATTATAGGGGTCCCAGAAGGAGAAGAGAGAGAGAAAGGACCAGAGAAAATATGTGAAGAGATTATAGTCGAAAACTTCCCTAACATGGGAAAGGAAATAGCCACCCAAGTCCAGGAAGCGCAGAGAGTCCGATACAGGATAAACCCAAGGAGAAACACGCTGAGACACATAGTGATCAAATTGGCAAAAATTAAAGACCAAGAAAAATTATTGAAAGCAGCAAGGGAAAAACGACAAATAACATACAAGGGAACTCCCATAAGGTTAACAGCTGATTTCTCAGCAGAAACTCTACAAGCCAGGAGGGAGTGGCATGATATACTTAAAGTGATGAAAGGGAAGAACCTACAACCAAGATTACTCTACCCGGCAAGGATCTCATTTAGATTGGATGGAGAAATCAAAAGCTTTACAGACAAGCAAAAGCTAAGAGAATTCAGCACCACCAAACCAGCTCTACAACAAATGCTAAAGGAACTTCTCTAAGTGGGAAACACAAGAGAAGAAAAGGACCTACAAAAACAAACCCAAAACAATTAAGAAAATGGTCACAGGAACATACATATCAATAATTACCTTAAACGTGAATGGATTAAATGCTCCAACCAAAAGACACAGGCTTGCTGAATGGATACAAAGACAAGACCCATATATATGCTGTCTACAAGAGACCCACTTCAGACCTAGGGACACATACAGACTGAAAGTGAGGGGATGGAAAAAGATATTCCATTCAAATGGAAATCAAAAGAAAGCTGGAGTAGCTATACTCATATCAGATAAAATAGACTTTTAAATAAAGAACGTTACAAGAGACAAGGAAGGACACTACATAATGATCGAGGGATCAATCCAAGAAGAAGATATAACAATTATAAATATATATGCACCCAACATAGGAGCACCTCAATACATAAGGCAACTGCTAAAAGCTATAAAAGAGGAAATCGACAGTAACACAATCATAGTGGGGGACTTTAACACCTCACTTACACCAATGGACAGATCATCCAAAATGAAAATAAATAAGGAAACAGAAGCTTAGAATGACACAATAGACCAGATAGATTTAATTGATATTTATAGGACATTCCATCCAAAAACAGCAGATTACACTTTCTTCTCAAGTGTGCATGGAACATTTTCCAAGATAGATCACATCTTAGGTCACAAATCAAGCCTCACTAAATTTAAGAAAATTGAAATCATATCAAGAATCTTTTCTGACCACAACCCTATGAGATTAGAAATGAATTACAGGGAAAAAAACGTAAAAAACACAAACACATGGAGGCTAAACAATACGTTACTAAGTAACCAAGACATCACTGAAGAAATCAAAGAGGAAATAAAAAAATACCTAGAGACAAATGACAATGAAAACACAATGGCCCAAAACCTATGGGATGATGCAAAAGCAGTTCTAGAGGGAAGTTTATAGCTATACAAGCCTACCTCAAGAAACAAGAAAAATCTCAAATAAACAATCTAACCTTACACCTAAAGGAACTAGAGAAAGAAGAACAAACAAAACCCAAAGTTAACAGAAGGAAAGTAATCATAAAGATCAGAGCAGAAATAAATGAAAAAGAAATGAAGGAAACGAGCAAAGATCAATAAAACTAAAAGCTGGTTTTTTGAGAAGATAAACAAAATTGGTAAACCATTAGCCAGACTCATCAAGAAAAAGAGGGAGAGGACTCAAATCAATAAAATTAGAAATGAAAAAGGAGAAGTTACAACAGACACCGCAGAAATACAAAACATCCTAAGAGACTAGTACAAGCAACTCTATGCCAATAAAATGGACAACCTGGAAGAAATGGACAAATTCTTAGAAAGGTATAACCTTCCAAGACTGAACCAGGAAGAAACAGAAAATATGAACAGACCAATCACAAGTAATGAAATTGAAACTGTGATTAAAAATCTTCCAACAAACAAAAGTCCAGGACCAGATGGCTTCACAGGTGAATTCTATCAAACATTTAGAGAAGAGCTAACACCCATCCTTCTCAAACTCTTCCAAAAAATTGCAGAGGAAGGAACACTCCCAAACTCATTCTATGAGGCCACCATCACCCTGATACCAAAACCAGACAAAGACACTACAAAAAAAGAAAATTACAGACCAATATCACTGATGAATATAGGTGCAAAAATCCTCAACAAAATACTAGCAAACAGAATCCAACAACACATTAAAAGGATCATACACCACGATCAAGTGGGATTTATCCCAGGGATGCAAGGATTCTTCAATATACGCAAATCAATCAATGGGATACACCATCTTAACAAATTGAAGGATAAAAACCATATGATCATCTCAATAGATGCAGAAAAAGCTTTTGACAAAATTCAACACCCATTTATGATAAAAACTCTCCAGAAAGTGGGCATAGAGGGAACCTACCTCAACATAAGAAAGGCCATATACGACAAACCCATGGCAAACATCATTCTCAATGGTGAAAAACTGGAAGCATTTCCTCTAAGATCAGGAACGAGACAAGGATGTCCACTCTCACCACTATTATTCAACATAGTTTTGGAAGTCCTAGCCATGGCAATCAGAGAAGAAAGAGAAATAAAAGGAATACAAATTGGAAAAGAAGAAGTAAAGCTGTCACTGTTTGCAGATGACATGATATTATACATAGGGAATCCTAAAGATGCCACCAGGAAAGTACTAGAGCTAATCAATGAATTTGGTAAAGTTGCAGGATACAAAATTAGTGCACAGAAATCTCTTGCATTCCTATACACTAATGATGAAAAATCTGAAAGAGCAATTATGGAAACACTCCCATTTACCATTGCAACAAAAAGAATAAAATACCTAGGAATAAACCTACCTAGGGAGACAAAAGACCTGTATGCAGAAAACTAGAAGACACTGATGAAGGAAATTAAAGATGATACCAACAGGTGGAGAGATATACCATATTCTTGGATTGGAAGAATCAATATCGTGAAAATGACTATACTACCCAAAGCAATCTACAGATTCAATGCAATCCCTATCAAATTACCAATGGCATTTTTTACAGAACTAGAACAAATCATCTTAAAATTTGTATGGAGACACAAAAGACCCTGAAGAGCCAAAGCAGTCTTGAGGGAAAAAAACGGAGCTGGAGGAATCAGACTCCCTGACTTCAGACTATACTACAAAGCTACAGTAATCAAGACAATATGGTACTGACACAAAAACAGAAACATAGATCAATGGAACAAGATAGAAAGCCCAGAGATAAACCCACGCCCCTATGGTCAACTAATCTATGACAATGGAGGCAAAGATATACAATGGAGAAAAGACAGTCTCTTCAATAAGTGGTGCTGGGAAAACTGGACAGCTACATGTAAAAGAATGAAATTAGAATACTCCCTAACACTGTACACAAAAATAAACTCAAAATGGATTCGAGACCTAAATGTAAGACTGGACACTATAAAACTCTTAGAGGGAAACATAGGAAGAACACTTTTTGACATAAATCACAGCAAGATCTTTTTTTTTTTTTTTTTTTTAAACAAACTATGCTGGCTATTTTTTTTTTATATTTTATTTATTTATTTTTTTATATATTTTTTTTTGGCTGTGTTGGGTCTTCGTTTCTGTGCGAGGGCTTCTTCTAGTTGCGGCAAGCGGGGGCCACTCTTCATCGCAGTGCACGGGCCTCTTCAGTATCGCGGCCTCTCTTGTTGCAGAGCACAGGCTCCAGACGCGCAGGCTCAGTAGTTGTGGCTCACGGGCCCAGTTGCTCCGCGGCATGTGGGATCTTCCCAGACCAGGGCTCGAACCCGTGTCCCCTGCATTAGCAGGCAGATTCTCAACCACTGCGCCAGCAGGGAAGCCCCAGCAAGATCTTTTTTGATCCACCTCCTAGAGTAATGGAAATAAAATCAAAAATAAACAAATGGGACCTACTGAAACTTAAAAGCTTTTGCACAGCAAAGGAAACCATAAACAAGACGAAGAGACAACCCTCAGAATGGGAGAAAATATTTGCAAACGAATCAACGGACAAAGGATTAATCTCCAAAATATATAAACAGCTCATTCAGCTCAATATTAAAGAAACAAACAACCCAATCCAAAAATGGGCAGAAGACCTAAACAGACATTTCTCCAAAGAAGACATACAGATGGCCAAGAAGCACATGAAAAGGTGCTCAACATCACTAATTATTAGAGAAATGCAAATCAAAACTACAATGAGGTATCACCTCACACCAGTTAGAATGGGCATCATCAGAAAATCTACAAACAACAAATGCTGGAGAGGGTGTGGAGAAAAGGGAACCCTCTTGCACTGTTGGTGGGAATGTAAATTGATACAGTCACTATGGAGAACAATATGGAGGTTCCTTAAAAAACTAAAAATAGAATTACCATATGATCCAGCAATCCCACTACTGGGCATATACCCAGAGAAAACCGTAATTCAAAAAGACACATGCACCTCAATGTTCACTGCAGCACTATTTACAATAGCCAGGTCATGGAAGCAACCTAAATGCCCATCGACAGACGAATGGATAAAGAAGTTGTGGTACATATATACAATGGAATATTACTCAGCCATAAAAAGGAACGAAATTGAGTCATTTGTTGAGACGTGGATGGATCTAGAGACTGTCATACAGAGTGAAGTAAGTCAGAAAGAGAAAAACAAATATCGTATATTAATGCATGTATGTGGAACCTAGAAAAATGGTACAGGTGAACCAGGTTGCAGGGCAGAAGTTGAGACACAAACGCAGAGAACAAACGTATGGACACCAAGGGGGGAAAACCGCGGTGGGGTGGGGATGGTGGTGTGCTGATTTGGGCGATTGGGATTGACGCGTATACACTGATGTGTATAAAATTGATGACTGATAATAAAAGAAAAAAAAAGGAATAAAAAAAAAAAAAAAGAAAGCCTGTGGGTGAGATTTTAATTTTTTAAAGTAATATTTATATTACATTAATTAATTTATTTAAAAATACATTGATGTTCTCATCAAAAGGAAAAAAATTTTCTTTTTCTTTAATTTTTGTATCTACATATGGTGATGGATGTTCACTAAGCTTATTGTGATAATCATTTCACGATGTATGTAAATCAAATCATTATGCTGTACACTTTAAACTTATACAGTGCTGTATGTCAATTATATCTCAATAAAACTGAAAAGAGGGCTTCCCTGGTGGCGCAGTGGTTGAGAATTTGCCTGCCAATGCAGGGGACACGGGTTAGAGCCCTGGTCTGGGAAGATCCCACATGCCGCGGAGCAGCTGGGCCCGTGAGCCACAACTACTGAGCCTGCGCGTCTGCAGCCTGTGCTCCGCGACAAGAGAGGCCGCGATAATGAGAGGCCCACGCACCGCGATGAAGGGTGGCCCCCACTTGCCACAACTAGAGAAAGCCCTCGCACAGAAACGAAGACCCAACACAGCCAAAAATAAATAAATAAACCCAAAGTTTAAAAAAAAAAAAAACTGAAAAGAAAAATGTAACAGTACTATTGATGGTTATAAATAAATATGGAAAAATAATCAATTTTTCTAGTCTCTCCTATAAAATTTATGGAAAAGTTTAAATGTAGACTGCCTAGCAGGACCATCATATAACTGGTGCCCTCTACATAACTGGTTTAAATATTTTGGAAAACAATTTGATTATTTTTATTAAAAGCCAAAAAATGCCTTTACCTTCCTATTCAATAATCTCATTTTGATAATTATTCATAAAAGGTATTAATCATAAAACACGGAAAGAAAATGCACAAAGCCTTGTACACACAAAGCTTGAAGCAAACTGAATGTTCAATATTGTTTGCTGGGACTTCCCTGGTGGTCCCGTGGTTAAGAGTCCACCTTCCAAAGCAGGGGACGTGGGTTCGATCCCTGATCAGGGAACTAAGATCCCACACACAGCAGGGCAACTAAGTCTGCATGCCGCAACTACTGAGGCTGCGCGCTCTGGAACCCCTGTGCCACAACTAGAGAGAAGCCCATGCGCTGCAAAGAAAGATCCCGCGTGCCGCTACTAAAACCCAACGCAGCCAAAAATAAATAAATAATATAAATAAATAAATAGAATGGTTTCTGTTTAAAAAAAAAAAAAAAGATGGAGCAGTTTGTGTCACGGCTGCAGTCTGGTCATCAGGCAGTCAGCTTTTTTTTTTTTTAAATAATATTGTTTGCTCATTCATTTACTCATTCAGCATTTTTCCCCCCAAGTGCCTACTAGGTTCCAAGCACTAGGGGTAAAACAGGGAAAAAAAGAAAGTCCCTTCCCTCACAGAACTTACATTT
This sequence comes from Balaenoptera borealis, assembly GCF_965194805.1. NCBI lineage: Eukaryota > Metazoa > Chordata > Mammalia > Artiodactyla > Balaenopteridae > Balaenoptera > Balaenoptera borealis. The sequence goes on along the minus strand of NW_028123488.1, from coordinate 142,787 downwards.
CTGAGGGGGAGATAGAAAATAAATAAAGAAGCATAGTACATCCATGTATATAAATACACATGTATAGCATGTTAGATGGAGAAAACTAAAACAGCGAGGAGTACGGAGCAGGGATGGCTTCAGGGTGGTGACATCGGGGACTTGAAGGAAGTGAGGAATCAAGCCTGGAAGCTCTGTGACAGAAGACTGTGCCCATCAGAAGGGGCAGGTCTTGACGTGGGAGCATGCTTGGCATGACTGAAGAACAGCAAGTAGGTCAGTGCAGTTGGGGCAGCCTGAGCTAGAGGGCGAGTAGCAGGCAAGGGCAGAGTTGGAGAGGACCAAATCTCTTAGAGGAGTTACAGGCCATGAGAAGAAACTGGCTTTTACTCTGAGTGAGACTGGAGGGTTCTGAGCAAGAAGGTGACATAATTATGATCTAGCTTTTAAAAGGATGGTGGGGGAGAAAGTGGAGAGCAGTCAGGAAACTACTGAAATAATACAGGCAAGAAACGATGGTGGGTTGGGTCAGCATGGTGATGACAGGGGTGATGAAAGCAGTTGGATTCTGGACAGAATCTGAAGGCAGATCTGACAGGATTTATTAACTACAGTGTAATTGAATGTGATGTGTAAGACAGAGGAATTAAGGAGGACTCCAACATTTGGTCTGAGTAACAGGAAGGATGGAGCTGCCACCTACTGAGATGGGGAACATGTGGGAAGAGCAGGTTTGGGGGTAGAAATTAGAAGCGTGTTCTTGAATGTGTAAGATTTTTAGATGCCCTTTATTAAAAAAAATTTTTTTTCCTTTATGGTTTGTTATAGGATATTGAATATAGTTCCCTGTGCTATACAGTTGGACTTTGTTGTTTATCTATTTTATATATAGTAGTGTGTATCTGCTAATCCCAAACTCCCAATCCATCCCTCCCCCAACCCCCTCCCTCTTGACAACCACAAGTCTGTTCTCTATGCCTGTGAGTCTGTTTCTGTTCTGTAGATAAATTCATTTGTGTCATATTTTAGATTCCACATATAAGTGATATCATATAGTATTTGTCTTTCTCTGTCTGACTTCCTTCACTTAGTATGATAATCTCTTGGTCCATTGATGTTGCTGAAATGGCATTATTTCAATCTTTTTTACGGCTGAGCAGTATTCCAGGTATATATGTACCACATCAGATGCCCTTTAGACAGCTGTAGCAGCAAGCTGGTGCCTCGCCCATCCGTGCCCCTCATGTGGACCACATCAGTGCACTTAGGACTGCCTGACCACTCAAAGCCAGCACCTCCATTGTTTAGCCAGAGGGCTTTCTCAAACTAAGACAATCTTGAAGAACACAACACAACACACAGAGTGGTGGTTTCCTCCCTAAAAAGAGAAAGGCGCAGGGGCAGAAATTCTGTTTCCTTGCCTCCTGCTTTCTGCCTTTGAATGCCTTTGTTTGAGAATGTGGTGATTGGTGGTGGTGTAATCATGAGGGAAAAGTCCAAGGGAACTGAAGTGAGGCCAAACCCTGGCATTGTAGAAATGAGCAAATTTTAGCAGCCACCTATCTTCAGGGTGCCTGCTGTGTGAGCAGAACAAACCCTTCTGGTTTAAGCCACTGTAAATCAGGTCTTCTCTTACTGACAGTTGATTCACTGCTTAGTAATAACACTAGTTAACTTTATCAAGGACTTACTATATACTTAGTAAGTGTTTACTAGTCTAAGCACTTTACATGTATTTCCCCATTTAATCCTTATAATACCTTTACAATTATTATCTCCAGTTTAGATAAGGAAATTGGGCCTGGATAGGTTAAGCCAGAATATGAACCCACGCAGTCAGATTCCAGAGCCCTTGCCCCTGAGACTCTGCTATACTGCCTTCTAGTATTTGTGGTTATATAATTTGACATAAAACTATAACTATAAACCTTACTGTGGTAAATTATTTTTCACCTACACATAAATATGGACATTAATCAGGTATAAAAAACTTCAAATATAAGAGCTAAAGTTAGATAATATTGTGTATGGTGAAATAATGATTAAAAAACTATTCTCATACTCCTCTCTGCAATTTTGGAGTTAAAATGCTGTAAGAGATACTTAACACTTAATATGTAAGTTTAGTTATCTTCTCATTATACAAATAAAATAGGTAATAAAGGGGGAATCCCAAACTATTATACCAGCCAGTATGCCTCCACGTACAAGTATCCCAAACCAGAAGTGACCAGAAGTGGATGACGTCAGGTGGAATTTGGGAATAGGAGAAAGGTACAGGGGAACATAATGTTGACCTCATATTTCCCCACTCCTGTTTATAACAGAAATTCTCTAAAGAATTGCTAATACTCACAACTTGTACTTCCACCCATCCCACTCTCTCTTGAACCAATTAATCAAACTTTCAACTCAACCACCTGAATAAACTGCTCTTGTCATGGTCCCCAGTGATGCTGTGTGGCTGAACCGCACTGAATCCATTTTGTCAGCCCCGTCTTAGGCCCACAGTCCTACCCCTCCCCTTTTTGCATGACTGAGCTATAGCCCACTCACAGGAATGCACCCAAGTCATGCAAGTTTCCTATCAACTTTTACCCTTGCCTCCATCTGATATGAAACCTGGAAGACTGCATTTTGCTGACACAGATGGTTAATGATCGTGAGACCCCCAGGGGGAAGAAAAACCCTGGGTTCCTATCAGTGCGGACATGCTTCCCACTTGGTAGTCAGATTCTGTTTTTAGTTTTGGCCCCTTTAAGTCCCCCTGTACCCCTTTTGTTGGCACAGACTGCAGCTGTGTATGCCTCTGGATCCTCATCTGCAGGATTATTTTCCTTTGAAGGATCATTTAGATTTTCCTTTAATGAAGATCAATTGGTAATAAACCATGTGCTTTTGTTTACTTGAAAATGTCTTTATTTTGTCCTTGATCTTATAAATTAGTGTTACTGGGTACACAATTGTGAGATGACAGTTATTGTCTCTCAGCACTTGGAGAGATTATTCTGTCTTCCAGCTTCCCTTGTGTGTTCATAAGTTTGTTGTCAGTCAAATACTGTTCCTTTGTAAGTAAGCTGATATTTATTTGTCTCATGTTATGGGTTGAATTGTATTCCTCAGAAAGATAGGTTAAAGCCCTAATCCCCAGTGCCTAAGAACATGACCTTATTTTGAAAGAGCGTCACTGTGGACACCATTAGTTAAGATAAGGCCGTACTGGAGAAGGGTGGGCCCTTAATCCAATATAACTGGGTGCCTTATCAGAAGAGGAAGAGAGACACAGACACTCAAAAGGGGAATGCCATGTGATGGGGAGGCAGGCACTGAAGCGCTGCAGATGCAAGCTAAGGAATGCCAAGGACTGCCGCAAATCACCAGAAACTAGGGAGGGGAGGGAAGGGTTCTCCCCTCTCCTTCACAGGGACCAAGGCCCTGCTGACAACCTGGAGTTTGGATTTCCAGCCTCTAGAACTGTGAGACTATATAAATTCCTGTGATGTTAAGCCATTCAGTTTCTGGCACTTTGTTACAGCAGACCTGGGAAATTAATGCAACTGACTTTAAGATGTGTTGCCTTTTATGTTCTCGGTTTCACTACGCTGTATCTAGATTGGATTTCTTTTTACTGGTCCTGTTCTTAGTGATTCCTCATCTACAGATTTATGTCTCTTATTGGTTTGGAAAGTCCTCACCCATTATATGAACCCATTATATGAACAGATGCTTACCTCCTTTCTCTAGATTCTCCTTAAGGGACTCTAAGTAGATTTAAAGTAGGAGACTGCCTTTTCTATCCTCCCTGTCTTTATTTATTTGTTTATACATTTATTTATTTCATTTATTTATTTTTGGCTGCGTTGGGTCTTTGTTGCTGCGCATGGGTTTTCTCTAGTTGCGGCGAGCAGGGGCTACTCTTTGTTGCGGTGCGCGGGCTTCTCATTGCAGTGGCGTCTCTTGCTGCAGAGCACAGGCTATAGGCACGCGGGCTTCAGTAGTTGTGGCACGTGGGCTCAGTAGTTGTGGCTCACGGCCTTAGTTGCTCCTCACCATGTGGGATCTTCCTGGACCAGGGCTGGAACCCGTGTCGCCTACATTGGCAGGCAGGTTCTTAACCACTGCGCCACCAGGGCAGTCCCTGTTAAGTTCTTAAATATCAGTTAATTGTTTTAGAAGTTTGTGGCAGATTGATAGTCGTCTCTCAATAGTCATTTTCTCCTTATTTTAGTAATATAACTTCTTAATTTTAACTGGGTACATGACCATCCACAATAAAGTCTATATTTCCAATTTGCCCTTCAGCAAGGAATGACCATGAACTAAGCTCTTACCATGGGATATAAAAGGAAGTGGTGTGCACAATTTTTTTAGGAAGTTTTCTTAAAGGGAAAGGCATGTCTTTTTCCTTCCCTTTTTTCTTCCTTTCCTCTACTCCATGAAAGGAGTATACTTTCCCGCACCATTATGTTGGACCTGGCTGTGTGACTTGCTTTGGTTAATGAAGTGCGAGCACACAGGACATGTGACACACCTGAGCAGAGCCTTCAAGTGATTCTGTGGCTTAGCCTCTTGTATGCTTGTTTTCCATCATGAGGAAAATACAACCCAGGTGACTACTGCTCCTTTAGTCTGGTTCCTTGAATGGGAGACGTGTGGAACTGATTCGTACCTCGAGCACAGCACAGCAGCTGACTGCCCCTCCCTCCAGCTGTCAAATCCCAACTAACTTAGAAATAAATATTTGCTGTTTATAAGCCACTGAGTCTTTGAGGGCAATTCCTTTACTTTCTTGCAGGTCAGCAATTTGTTAAAAATTATTTTTTTTTCTGAACTTATTCATGATTTAGTTTCCACTGTCCAGCTATTATGAATAATGCTGCTATAATATTCATATACAAAAGTTTGTGGTTTTGTGTGGATATTTTAAATTCTTTTAGGTATATAGCTAGGAGTAGAATCGCTGGGTCTTATGGTAACTCTATATTTAACATTTCAAGGAACTGTCAGACTGTTTTACAAAGTGACTACACCATTTTACATTTCCACCAGGTGTGTATGAGGGTTCTGATTTCTCTAAATCCTCACTAACAGTTACACTCTCTTTGATTATGGCCATCCTAGTGGGTGTGGTTTCTCACTGTGGTTTCGATTTGCATTTCCCTAATGACTGATGATGTTGAGCATCTTTTCATGTACTTATTGGCTATTTATATATCTTCTCTGGAGAAATATCTATTCAAATCCTGTACCCATTTTTTAATGGGTTGTCTTTTTATTGTTGAGTTGTAAGAATTATTTACATATTCTGGATATATTATCAGATATGTGGTTGCAAATTTTTTTCCCATTCTGTGTATTGTCTTCTCACTTTCCTGGTGGTGTCTGAATTAGTCTACTAGGGCTGCCATAACAAAATACCACAGACTGTATATGACCTCATTTAACCATAACCAGCTCTTTAAAAGCCCTGTCTCCAAATATAGTCACATTGTGGGGTAGGGCTTCCACACATAAATTTTGGGAGAACGCAGCTCAGTCCAAAACATTCTGCCCTCTGGATACCCAAAATTCTTGTCCTTCTCACAGGTAAACACATTCACCCACATCCCAAAGTCTTAACCCATTCCAGCATCAACTCTAAGTGCAAAGTCTCACCTGAATATCATCAGGTATGGTTGAGACTTGAGATATGATTCACTCGAAGGCAAAATGCCTTGCCAGCTGTGAGCCTGCGACATCAGACAAGTTATGTGGTTCCAAAATACACTGGTGAGACAGGCATAGAGAGATATTCTATTCTAAAAGAGAGAAATCAGGAAGAAGAAAGGGAAATGGGTCCAAAGCGAGTACAAAACCCAGCAAGGCACATTTCATTAGACTTTAAGGCTCAGGAGTAATCCCTTTGGGCTCAATGCTCTGCCCTCCAGGCCCACTGGGGTGGCAACCTCATCCCCTTGGCCCTGGGTGGTAGCTCCACCCCCTCAGCCCTGGGCATCAGCTTTATTCCCGAGGCACTGGTTGGTAGCAGGCTCCACTGAAACCAAGGAGACAGCTTGCCCCCCAGACCTGTACTCTCTGGGCTGATGGCTGGAGTAGCAGCCCTGTTGATCTCTGAATCACTTTTGGTGTCATCTCTCACTTTTCTTGAAGGGTGATGTGAATTGGCAGCCAGATAGCTCTATTGTCCTGTCCTGTAGACTCCCAGAAGTCTGACAGTATTCCTCCATTTTGTTGTCTCTATGTCCCTTAGTCCAGACTGGCAGTGTTTCTACTGGTATAATCTTATTTCTATTCCTGGTTACTTATGAGATGACTGATTAAATCCATGAGTTGCACCCATGACCTCTTTATCAAATGACTGTCCAGCTACACCCTGGATGTATTCTCCAGAACATACTTCTTCTTTTTTTGTAATATGGATAGTAATTGGGTTCTACACCTAATTCCAACACGTGAGGAGTTGAGGTGGTTTCCCAACATCACCAAGGAGCAAGTCTCTGGGTACCAGCTGGGTGTCCTGCATCTCAGCTCAATTCTGACACTATTTATCCAGAGACAGCATCAGGTTCTGCAGGTTAAGTGCTCAGTCCCACAAGACTGCTGTACACCCCTCTTGCCCTCTCAGGATGCCAGGTGCAAGCCAGGTTGTTACCTGTGCTTCTGACCATCTGGCCACAAACGGGAGGTTCCAACAGTCTCTCCCAACTCAGGATGCCAATTGAAAGCCCAGGTTGTGAACTGTACTTCTGACTGATGGCTATAAATCAAAGGTTCTTATGACCCCCTTCTTGGGTTTGATTAATTTCCCAGAGTGGCTCATAGAACTTAGAAAAACATTTTTACATACTGGACGACTGGTTTGTTATGAAAGGATATTATAAAAGGAAGAGCCAGATGGAAGAGATGCATAGGGCAAGGTATGGGCAAAGGGCGCAGAGCTTCCACGCCCTCTCCTGGTGTGTCACTCTCCCCACTTATCCAGGTGTTCACCAACCGGAAGCTCTCTGAGCCTTGCCCTTTTGAGTGTTGTGGAGTCTTCATTACATAGACATGATTGATCAAATCACTGGTCATTGGCAACTGATTCAATCTCTAGCCTCTCTTCCCTCACTGGAGGTCAGGGGGTGGGGCTGAAAGGTCCAATCCTGTATTCATGGTTGGGTTCTTTGCTGACCAGCCCCCATACTTAGGGCTTTCCAAAAGTCACCTCATTAACATAAATCCTGTTGTGGTAGAAAGGGGCTTGTTACAAATAACGAGACATCCATTTTACCTTTATGACTCTGAAAGTGATTTCAGGAACTGAGGAGTAGAGACCAAACATTATGACAAGAGAAGTTCCCATTGGTCTTATCCCTCAGGAAATTCCAAGGGTTTTGGGAGCTGTGAGTCAAGAACCTTGGATGAAGACCAAATATGAGATATATTTTGGTCATCTGAATGACCAAATGTATATTTCTTTTTTTTTAATTGAAGTATAGTTGATGTATTGTATGATATGTACATGTTAGTTTCAGGTGTACAACACAGTGATTTGACATTTAAACATATTACAAAACGCTCACCAGTATATATTTCTTGCAAGTTACAATATTGCAGATAGGCTAAGAATTTTCCAAATCTTTAGGTTCTGGTTCCCTTATGCTTAACAACTCCTTTATCTCTCACCTCCTGCATACTATAAGCAGTAAGAAGAAATCAGGCCGCACCACCAACACTTTGCTTAGAAATCTCTGCAGCTAAATATCACAGTTTATCACTTTTAATTTCTACCTTCCACAGAACACTAGGAAACAGTTTGGCCAAGTTCTCTGCCACTTTATAGTAAGGGTCACCTTTCCTCCAGTTTCCAGTAACACACTCCTCATTTCTGAGATCTCACTACAGTCACCTTTTAACGTTTACATTTCTACCAAGAGTCTCTCTTCAAGGCAATCTAGGCTTTTCCTAACATGCACCTCAAAAATCTTCCCCTCCACTCATTACCCACTTCCAAAGCCCCTTCCACATTTTTAAGGTATTTGTTACAGTAGTACCCCACTTCTCAGTACCAAAATCTGTATTAGTCTGGTGAGGCTGCCGTAACAAAATATCACAGACTGGGCAGCATAAACAACAGAAATTTATTTTACACATTTCTGGAGGCCGGACATCCAAGATCAAGGTGTTGGCAGGTTTGGTTGGCTTGCAAATGGCCATCTGCCTTCCTCCAACCCCTGGCAACCACCCTTCTGCTTTCTGTCTCTATGAATTTTACTATTCTAGGTACCTCATATAAATGAAATCATACAATATACAGTCCTTTTGTGATTCCGTTATTTCATTTGGCATAATGTCTTCAAGGCTCACCATACTTTTTAAAGCTGAACATACAAAAGTTTTGTATATTCGATTTTGATGGAGTCCAATTTTAAAATTTTGTCACTTACGGTTTTGGCTTCAGAGCTAAGAAACTATTGCCTAATCCAAGGTCATGAAGGTTTACACCTGTTTTTTTCTAAGAGTATTATAGTTTTAGCATTTATATTTAGGTCTATGATCCATTTTGAATTAATTTTTTAAAATTTAATTAATTAATTAATTTTGGCTGCGTTGGGTCTTCACTGCTGCGCGCGGGCTTTCTCTAGTTGCGGTGAGCGGGGGTACTCTTCGGTGCGGTGCGTGGGCTTCTCAATGCGGTGGCTTCTCTTGTTGCGGAGCACAGGCTCTAGGCACGCGGGCTTCAGTAGTTGTGGCACGCAGGCTCAGTAGTTGTGGCTCGTGGGCTCTAGAGCGCAGGCTCAATAGTTGTGGCGCACAGGCTTAGTTGCTCTGTGGCATGTGGGGTCTTCCTGGACCATGGGTTGAACCCATGTCCCCTGCCTTGGCAGGCGGATTGTTAACCACTGCGCCACCAGGGAAGTTCCTTTAATTAATTTTTGCGTTTGTGAGGTTGGGGTCCAATTTCATTCTTTTGCATGTGGTTATACAACTGTCCCAGCACCCTTTGTTGAAAAGACTATTATTTTCCCAGTGAATCAACTGTCCATAAATGTGTGGGTTATTTCTGAAGTCTCAATTCTTTTCCATGATATATACGTCTATCATTATTCTGGTACGACACACTATCTTGATTATTGTAGTTTTGTAGTCAGTTTTGAAAGCAGGAAGAATGAGTGTTTTTTAACTTTTTTCTTTTTTTTTTCCAAGATTCTTTTGGCTATTCTGAGTCCCTTGCATTGCCATGTGAATTTTAGAATCTGATTGTCAATTTCTAGAAATAAAAAAAGGCAGCTGGGATTTTTGATAGGATTGCAAAGAATGTGCAGAACAAATGGAGAAGTACTGCTTATTTTAACGATATTAAGTCTTCTATTATTTCTTGATGACGATTTAGCTTAATTATAAACCCTGTACCTCGTGTCTTCCTATCGTCTCAGTAAGCCTAATAATTCCTTGCTCCTCCACTGGGCACTTTTCCTACTTCTAACAGTACACTTTAGCAACCGCTTCTTATTCTGCCAACTACACACATCGTCTCTTGAGTGCTTTTCCCTTTACCTCTACCTTTCCTATGTTTCACATCTTAAACTGTCAGCTGTATTTTTACCTTTATGTTGTCAACATTGGTATAATTTATAAACTCTGCTTTAACTACAGCAAGATTATAATTTATTAACAGGTTTGGTCTAAAAGTTGAACACCAGAAACCCGCCTTTTCTAAGCTTTTTATCATAGTAATTATTCAGTTGAATTCTCTCCCAGAACTCCTATCCTTCCATCCGAATCTAGCCTAGCTCTTGGGACTTCCCTTTACTACTGAATTAGATCTAGTGAATCCTGGATAGTGATGCTGTCAGAAACCTCATTTCTACCTCATCTTTAAATTTTGAAAAAAAGCCTATGTGGGAGTTTGACTTTATGAGTCTCTGCATATCTGAAAATGTTTTCATTTTGCTCTCTTAATGATAATTCAGCTAGGAATAGAGGTTTTTTTTAATAAAAAAATTCTTAGAATTTGAAGTTCAAGAAATATTTCCCTCAGAAACTTGAAGGTCATTGTTATCTTCTCATATCTAGTGTTGCTGGTAGGAATTCTAATTGCAGTGTGAGTCTTACTCTTTTACGGGTCACTTTTTTTGTTTATTTTTTTTTTTATTTTTGGCTGCGTCGGGTCTTAGTTGCGGCACTCGGGATCTTTCCTTTAGGTGTGCGGGCTTTTTTCTGTGGTGCGCGGGCTTCTCTCTAGTTGTGGTGTGCAGGTTTTCTCTCTCTCTCTCTGGTTGTGGTGCATGGGTTCCAGAGCACGTGGGCTCTGTAGTTTGTGGCATGTGGGCTCTAGCTGAGGCACACCGGCTTAGTTGCTCCACAGCATGTGGGATCTTAGTTCCCCGACCAGGGATTGAACCTGCGTCCCCTGCGTTGGAAGGCAGATTCTTTACCACTGGACCACCAGGGAGGTCCCTATGGGTCACATTTTTCCTTTGGAAATTCAGGATTTTCTCTTTAGCTTTAGAGTTTTAACATTTCACAAAGTTGTCTTTGCTCTCCACTAATGGACATTTTCAGCTCTGGGGAAATTTTGTTCCATTATTTTTGGGGTAATTTTCCATCTTTTATTTACTCTCTTTTCTTTTTCTCTTGTAATATTAGTCCGGTTGGATTGACTCTTTATTTTTCTTATATTTTCTCTTGCAATTTCCATCTCTTTGCGTATTTCTTCTATTCTCCTTAAAATTGCACGGACTTTACCTTTCAACACTTCCAGTGAATTTATAATTTTGGCATTTTCCTATTTCTAATTTCAAGACTTACTTTTTGTTCTTGGGTTGTTACTTATCTGAGTACATTATCCTTGTTTCATAGCTGTAATAAAAGTTTGTGAGCATATTTTTAAGTTCTCTGAAGTTTCTTTTTCCTCTGTGGTCACATTTTCTCCTTATCCTCTCCCTCCCTTCCCCAGCCCCAAGTTGGAGACTTCCCTTAAACACCTAACAGTCCCTGGTTGTCCGTTCATATTTAAGATGAAGTAGTTGGATGCTGATGACGCATCTTTAGAACTTGGGAGGGTCTTGCCAACTTGCACAACTTCACTCTAGGGTGAGTGGGTAGGAAACTGCCTATTGTGCCAGAATAAAGAATGTTTTACTCTTAGTCATTAAATGCTCCCCAGAGATGATGAAAAAGCTTGACTCTTAGCCTGGGATAAATGCCTAGCTATTGTATCTGAGGTATAGGGAGGGTTCTGCTGTTCTACATAGAGACCTTTATTTAGTGTCCTTGTTTTCAGCCCTGCTTCTCACTCTTGCTCTGTCTTGTCAGTGTCTCCAAATTTCAATTTCTCTAAATCACTTCTGGCAGGTAGGCCTCCTTCTTCACCTACAGTACCCCCCCCCATGCCTATTCCACATTATGGTTTCTTCCATTTTGTTTAATCAGACCTCACTCACTTTGTGTGTAAATTTAGGGAAAAAAAAAGAAAAACAGCTCTTGGTGGCTCCCTTCCCATTTTCTGTTTTGTATGGGTTTGTATCATTTTTCATTCCTTTATTAGCATTTTAATGGGGTTCCAGGAAGAAGAGGCAACGAATGCATGCACTCAGCCAGTTTTAATTAAAAAAAAAAAAAAAATCCTAAGTGTAGGTTTAAAAAAAGATATGTGGGGCAGAGTAGGAAATAAGAAAAAAGAACAGTGGAATGACAAAAAAGAAACCAAAAAAATTTCTGAGTCTGTGATATTGACACTACTCCCGTGCATGAATAACAAGGCTTAGCACCTCACACTCTTCAGATCCCCACATTTCAGGGATGGGATAGATCTGAGACATCTCGTTCACACCCCCTTTTACAGTTACGAAAAGCAGGACCCAGGAGTAATGGGACTTTCCCAAGGTCACACACGTAGACACCGGCAGAATGGAAACCAGAAAGATAAGATGAGTCCACTTTGCTTTCCCTTCATCTCACCACACCGCTGGGGAGCAGCAGAACGAGCGGATCAGCAGTCAGATAAGAAGGATCGTGAGAAACAGTCAAAGGAAGCTGGCTTATTCCTGAGTGAAGTCGGGTGCCCGAGAAAATGAAACACTTTAGGATGCTTCATTTGGCAGGACCCAGCGTCCCCCGGCAGCGGTCCTGACAGCGGCGGCCGCGTGCGGACCCTACGGAAGGGGGCGACTGTACAGCAGGCGGGGGGACGCTGGGCGGGATGGGGATGAGGTGACGAATGAAGGGACGAGAACCCTGACGAGGGACGGGAGAGTGACAGTGGGGCCACGAGGGCGTGGACGCTGGCGGTGACTCAACTGCTCTCAGGGGCGTTTAGAGTTACTGATAAAACAATCGCCAGCCGGGAATAAACACGATTCAAATCACTCTTACTTTCTTAGTGCAGCGATAGCTTACCTACTGCCTTACATTAACGGTGCGTGGCTCCGACAAGGAAACCCGTCTGCGCTTCGGTACCAGAAACTGGGGAGCCCGACGCCGGGCCAGCTGCCGCCCCCGAGGACCGGGACCGCCGTCCGGCCCGCCCGCCAGCCCCCGGAAAGTGCCCGAGGCCCGCGCGCGCCCGAGTCGCGCCCCCGGGAGGAGCGGGGGCGGGGCTCGCGCTGACGTCGGCCTGGGGCGGGACTGCGAAATCGCGCAGGGGGCGGGGCGCGGTGACGTCGGGCGCCAGGGCCAAGCTGTGGCTGAGGTGGCGGTAGTGGTGGCGGTAGTGGTGGCGGCGGCGGCGCCCGGGCAGCAACGGCAGCGGCAGCGGCAGCCCTGAGCAGGGTGAGACGGCCGCGGTGGCGGCAGCTCGGGGTCGGGCGGCGCCTGGAGCTTCCCGCCCGTCGCTGGCGCTAGGCCCCTCGGCTCTCCTCCGCCCGCTCCTCCTCACGGCCCTGGCTGGGTCCCGGCAGCGTGCCGCCGGGGAGGGCGGAGCCGTAGGTGAGGCTGGCGGGCGGGGGGCTGGGGGCTGGCGGGCGTGGGCTCTGGGCTGCGGGCCGGCGCGGGCGCACACGCGCACACGGCAGGCGCCGGGCGGGCGGCGTCTGTCTCCTCCCTCTTGCCCTAGGAGGCGGTGCGGCGCAAACAGTGGGCCGCCGCCTCCGCCGCTGCTTCAGGGGGCCAGTCACGCAGAGCCCGGGGCGGGCCTCCCCGAGGAGCCTGGCGCCCGCGGACAGGTGGGCTTCCCGCCCGGAGGCCCTCGGGCTGCCCGCACGGCCCGGGAGACCCCGCCAGCGGCCTGTCCGCGGTTCGCCTCGGCGGCCGGGGAGGGAGGGAGGGAGGGCGGCGCGGACGGCCGTCCCGGTCCTCGCGGGCGGCGCCACCAGGGAAGTCCTTTACAGGTCTTTTAAAAGCGTCTGTCTCTTCTCTATCTGGTTATATATATTTTTTCTTTTCTTCCTGCCTTCCTCAGAAAATCTCTACCTACGTAGCTTTAGAGCAGGAAATTATCCGATTGAATTCTAGCTGTTTCTTTAACAAGAGATTGTTTGTAATGGTATAAACAGAAGAATCTTAGTTTGAACGAATAAAAATGACTCATTTATGTTTATTCTGCATCTGGTATTAGTCAGGTTTATGGCTTTTATTTCCTAAAATCGTTCTAGAAATATTTATTATGATTTTGTTCCTTATATTTTTATCTGCATTGTCTTGTTATTTCCATGGAAGTTTCTGGACTGTTTCCAAATAAATTCCTTAGAAGGGATTGTTTCTGGCACACTGTTACTTCTGTTGCCCTTACATTTGTCAAAAAGAAAATGAGGGTTTTTTGGACCTAAACTGAGAAGAATTATAGTGGAGGGAAGATGAGAGATGTATTTCTTTCACTGCCATTTATGTCTGATCCTGCGAGAGTACAGAATTTTTGATGGGTGTGTCTTCAATTTTGAGGACCCAGGCGTTGCCCACTGCCCACCCAGCTCCTCTGACTATACCTGACCCAGATGCTCAGTTTCTGTCTTTTCTGTATTGATCGTAGGTGGAGGAGTTACTGATGGCCATGGAGAAGGTAAAACAGGAGCTGGAGTCCGTGAAGGCGACGCTGTCCTGCACTCAGCAGTCACTGGCAGAGAAGGAAACTCATGTGACCAACCTTCGGGCCGAGAGAAGAAAACACTTAGAGGAAGTTCTGGAGATGAAGTAAGTTTTATAATATTGTTCTTCAGGCATATGCTTAGTTGAAATACTTGTCCTCATCGCTTTCATCTTCTGACCCTGTTTGTCACGCCTGACACACTTAGCCTAATTTTAATGCTCACTTGTGTTTCTCACTCCTTAGAACAAATTAGGGACAAATCCTCGTCAACTAGAAACTTTTTTTGCCTCCCTGTCATTGAATTTTGCAGTCCTCTAGAGTGTATGTATCCGTATGCAATTGTGTCTCTGAAATTCCTAAAACCTTCTGGAAAGTTCTGGCAAGTTGTTGAGCTTTCTGAGGAAGATAACCATTGCTCCTGAGGTCATACGATGGCTAGGCAATTTTTAAAAACATTTTTTATTATAAACATTTCCAAAGGTACACAAAAGTAGAGAATAGTATAGTGAACCTCCTTATACCCATCCCCCATATTTCACCATTAACATTTGCCACACTCTCCAGTCAGTTTTTACAAAATTGTCACTTTTAGCAGAACCTTTCTTTACATCATTTTTGTACTTTCCAGGCATCTTGCAGCTTCCTTGAGATAGTCTGTTGTGAAGGCTGTATATATCTGCTGTGCAGAATACAGCTGCTGCTTTTTCTCCTCTGTGACTTTGAAAAGTTCTGGTTTCCTTCTCTTCAGAACAAGTATGTCTCTTTTTTAAGTCCCTTAGTACTTTCTCCATCACTCCAATCCCCACTCCTATGTAATTGTCCTGCTCTCATTTTACTGAAACCAAGTCTATGCTGGGACCCCTCAGTTACCTTCATCACCTCAGCAGTTACCTGTGTTCTTGTCGTCTTCTCTTCTGACTCAGAGGAGATACTGTCTCTCCTTCACCAAGCTCGCTTCTTATTTCTATCACAGATTTAAGCTCTGGTTCCCTCCTCTGCAATCTGTCTCCATTAATTTTCTTTCACATAATCTTTGCTCACTTTCTGTTAGTTCCTTCTTCTCTGCAATAAATACGCACTCTCTCTGACCTAAAGTAAACAGTCTTTCTGAGCCCAGCCAGTGCTTGAAGCTAACATCCCCTCTTCTTTTCTGCTACTTTGAACTGTCAATAAATGTTGAATATGAGAATTACAAAGTAGCAGAGGATCTTGCCATGACACCTCAGCATGAATTTTCATGGGGCACGATTGCTTTGATATCATGACGGCAGCCCAGGAGTTGAGAAACAAATATCGGGGTGTCCCCTGTGCTTATGGATTATTAGGACACAGTGGGAGGTTAAGAGAGCCTGATCTTTTAGAAGAGAATTACAGGTGATGTGCTCTCGGAAGTGACAGATACTGGAGCCAGAAATAGGTTGATAATGCAGGGAGAACGGGGAGAATTTAGGGTTCTGAGTATCGTGATGAGAAAGTTTGCTTCTTACGAGCAGGTTAGTAGAAGCAGTTGAAGACAAGGTTTTATCCCTGATGATAAGAACATAGAGGAAGGATGGGTATAATATTCGGGAATACAAGGTATCGATGTGATACTCCTAAGCACAAACAGGCCCTGCTAAAGCAACGGTGTAGGAGTATTGTTTCGTTTTCTCTGTGGACCAATATCTTGACTTGACTTGTCACATCTTTCCCACTCAGTTCAAGTGTCTATAGCAAAACAGTGGTGGATTTGTAAAGGAATTTTCCTTTATTATTAGGACTTTGAAAAGATATGAATGAATTTTTTAAAGAATGCTTGACTTTAAACCATTAAAAGGGAATTGCGTGTGATTTTTTTTTTTGTTTTATTATTGTTATTATTTTTGGAACCACAGTACTAAACTTTCTTATGGACTTCCCTTGCCAACCCAGGTTAGAGATTACATTTCAGAAAAATACTGTGATTTGCAAAACTGTTTTTGGTAAGATCAAACACTCACACACTAAGGCATGGGATGAGTAATTAAAGTATTCAGAGAATTTATAAGTGGTATAGAAATTTGATGAATAAACATTAAATAAAAATTCTCGAAATAAGGTGTTAAAACCTGGCTCTGATAGGTGACCTGTCTCTTAAATCACCTTCCTCATTTGCTCAGGAGATACTACTACAGCATCATGCTGTTCTTAGATTTTCTACAAGTTTTTTGTCATGCAGATTTACTGACTTAAAGTTTTTAAAGTAGTCTTTGCTTTAATTTGCACTTAAATTTCTCCTTGTTGTTGTCTCTCATTTTCATATCTTAATAAAATGGTTGTTTAATACCTTTCTTTTAACAAATTAAGCACTTCAGGCCTAATCGTCTATCCAAACATGCTGTTGAGAGTGGTGGCTAATCCCAAACTCCTAATGTATCCCTCCTCCACACTCTTTTCTCCTTTGGTAACCATAAGTTTGTTTTCTATGTCTGTGGGTCTATTTCTGTTTTGTATATAAGTTCATTTGTATCTTTTTTTTTTTTTTTTTAGGTTCCACATATAAGCGATATCATGATATTTGTCTTTCTCTGTCTGGATTACTTCACTTAGTATGATAATCTCTAGGTCCATGCATGTTGCTGCAAATGGCATTATATCATGCCTTTTTATGGCTGAATAATATTCCATTGTGTGTGTCTGTGTGTGTGTGTGTGTGTGTGTATATACATATATATGTATAAATATATAAAACACATCTTCTTTATCCATTCACCTATTGATGGACATTTAGGTTACTTCCATGTCTTGGCTATTGTAATAGAGCTGCAGTGAACACTGGGTTGCATGTATCTTTTTGAATTATGTTTTTCTCTGGATATATGCCCAGGAGTGGGATTGCTGGATCATATGGTAACTCTATTTTTAGTTTCTTCAGGAACCTCCATACTGTTCTCCATAGTGGGTGCACCAATTTACATTCCCACCATCAGTGTAAGAAGGTTCCCTTTTCTCCATGCCCTCTCCAGCATTTATTGTTTGTAGATTTTTTTGATGATGGCCATTCTTACTGATGTGAGGTGATATCTCATTGTTGTTTTGCTTTGCATTTCTCTAATAATTAGCAATGTTGAGCATCTTTTCATGTGCCTTTTGGCCATCTATACGTCTTCTTTGGAGAAATGTCTATTTAGATCTTCTGCCCATTTTTTGATTGGGTGGTTTGTTTTTTTGATATTGAGCTGTATGAGCTGCTTGTATATTTTGGAGATTAATCCTTTGTCAGTTGCTTCATTTGCAAATATTTTCTCCCATTCTGAGGGTTGTCTTTTCATCTTGTTTATGGTTTCCTTTGCTGTGCAAAAGCTTTGAAGTTTCATTAGGTCCCATTTGTTTATTTTTGTTTTTATTTCCATTTCTCTAGGAGCTGGGTCAAAAAGGATCTTTCTGTGATTTATGTCATAGAGTGTTCTGCCTCTGTTTTCCTCTAAGAGTTTTATAGTGTCTTGCCTTACATTTAGGTCTTTAGTCCATTTTGAGTTTATTTTTGTGTATGGTATTAGGGAGTGTTCTAATTTCATTCTTTTACATGTACCTGTCCAGTTTTCCCAGCACCACTTACTGAAGAGGCTGTCTTTTCTCCAATGTATATTCTTGCCTCCTTTATCAAAGATAAGGTGACCATATGTGCGTGGGTTTATCTCTGGGCTTTCTGTCCTGTTCCACTGATCTATATTTCTGTTTTTGTGCCAGTACCATACTGTCTGGATTACTGTAGCTTTGTAGTATTGTCTGAAGTCAGGGAGCCTGATTCCTCCAACTGCATTTTTCTTTCTCAAGATTGCTTTGGCTATTCGGGGTCTTTTGTGTTTCCATGCAAATTGTGAAATTTTTTGTTTTAGTTCTGTGAAAAATGCCATTGGTAGTTTGATAGGGATTGCACTCAATCTGTAGATTGCTTTGGGTAGTATAGTCATTTTCACAGTGTTGATTGTGGATTTGTCCATTTCTTCCAGGTTGTCCATTTTATTGGCGTATGGTTGCTTGTAGTAATCTCTCATGATCCTTTGTATTTCTGCAGTGTCAGTTGTTACTTCTGTTTCATTTCTAATTCTATTGATCTGAGTCTTCTCCCTTTTATTCTTGATGAGTCCGGCTAATGGTTTATCAATTTTGTTTATCTTCTCAACGAACCAGCTTTTAGTTTTATTGATCTTTGGTATTGTTTCCTTCATTTCTTTTTCATTTCTTTCTCATCTGATCTTTATGATTTCTTTCCTTCTGCTAACTTTGGGGTTTTTTTGTTCTTCTTTCTCTAATTGCTTTAGGTAGAAGGTTAGGTTGTTTATTTGAGATGTTTCTTGTTTCTTGAGGTAGGATTGTATTGCTATAAACTTCCCTCTTAGAACTGCTTTTGCTGCATCCCATAGGTTTTGGGTCGTCGTGTTTTCATTGTCGTTTGTTTCTAGGTATTTTTTGATTTCCTCTTTGATTTCTTCAGTGATCTCTTGTTTATTAACTAGTGTATTGTTTAGCCTCCATGTGTTTGTATTTTTTACAAATTTTTTCCTGTAATTGATATCTAGTCTCATAGCATTGTGGTCAGGAAAGATACTTGATACAATTTCAATTTTCTTAAATTTGTCAAGGCTTGCTTTGTGACCCAAGATATGATCTATCCTGGAGAATGTTCCATGAGCACCTGAGAAGAAAGTATATTCTGTTGTTTTTGGATGGAATGTCGTATAAATATCAGTTAAGTCCATCTTGTTTAATGTATCATTTAAAGCTTGTGTTTCCTTATTTATTTTCATTTTGGATGATCTGTCCATTGGTGAAAGTGGGATGTTAAAAGTCCCCTACTATGATTGTGTTACTGTCGATTTCCCCTTTTACGGCTGTTAGCCTTTGCCTTATGTATTTAGGTGCTCTTATGTTGGGTGCATAAATATTTGCAATTGTTATATTCTTGTTGGATTGATCCCTTGATCATTATGTAGTGTCCTTCCTTGTCTCTTGTAACATACTTTATTGTAAAGTCTGTTTTGTCTGATAAGAGAATTGCTACTCCAGCTTTCTTTTGATTTCCATTTGCATAAAATATCTTTTTCCATTCCTTCACTTTCAGTCTTTATGTGTCCCTAGGTCTGAAGTGGGTCTCTGTAGACAGCATATATACAGGTCTTGTTTTTGTATCAATTCAGCAGTCTGTGTCTTTTGGTTGGAGCATTTAATCCATTTACATTTAAGGTAATGCTCGATATGTATGTTCCTATTACCATTTTCTTAATTGTTTTGGGTTTGTTATTGTAGGTCTTTTCCTTCTCTTGTGTTTCCTGCCTAGAGAAGTTCCTTGAGCATTTGTTGTAAAGCTGGTTTGGCGGTGCTGAATTGTCTTAGCTTTTGCTTGTCTGTAAAGGTTTTAATTTCTCCATGAAATCTGAATGAGATCCTTGCTGGGTAGAGTAATCTTGGTTGTAGGTTTTTCCCTTTCATCACTTTAAATATGTCCTGCCACTCCCTTCTGGCTTGCAGAGTTTCTTCTGAAAGATCAGATGTTAACCTTATGGGGATTCCCTTGTATGTTATTTGTTGCTTTTCCCTTGCTGCTTTTAATATTTTTTCTTTGTATTTAGTTTTTGATAGTTTGATTAATATGTGTCTTCGTGTGTTTCTCCTTGGATTTCTCCTGCCTGGGACTCTCTGTGCTTCCTGGACTTGATTGATTATTTCCTTTCCCACATTAGGGAAGTTTTCAACTATAATCTCTTCAAATATTTTCTCAGTCCCTTTCTTTTTCTCTTCTTCTTCTGGGATCCCTATAATTCGAATGTTGGTGCGTTTAATGTTGTCCCAGAGGTCTCTGAGACTGTCCTTAATTCTTTTCATTCTTTTTTCTTTTTTCTTCTCTGCAGTAGTTATTTCCACTATTTTATCTTTCAGGTCACTTATCCATTCTCCTTCTTTAGCTATTCTGCTATTGATTCCTTCTAGAGAATTTTTAATTTCATTTATTGTGTTGTTCATCCTTGTTGTTTATTCTTTAGTTCTTCTAGGTCCTTGTTAAACGTTTCTTGTATTTTCTCCATTCTACTTCCAAGATTTTGGATCATCTTTGCTGTCATTACTCTGAATTCTTTTTCATGTAGACTGCCTATTTCCTCTTCATTTGTTTGGTCTGGTGGGTTCTTACTTTGCTCCTTCATCTGCTGTGTGTTTCTCTGTCTTCTCATTTTGCTTAACTTACTGTGTTTGGGGTCTCCGTTTTGCAGGCTGCAGGTTTGTAGTTCCCGTTGTTTTTGGTGTCTGCTCCCAGTGGCTAAGGTTGGTTCAGTGGGTTGTGTAGGCTTCCTGGTGGAGGGGACTGGTACCTGTGTTCTGGTGGATGAGGCTGGATCTTGTCTTTCTGGTGGGCAGGTCCACGTCTGGTGGTGTGTTTTGGGGTGTCTGTGACCTTATTATGATTTTCGGCAGCCTCTCTGCTAATGGGTGGAGTTGTGTTCCTGTCTTGCTAGTTGTTTGGCATAGTGTGTCCAGCACTGTAGCTTACTGGTCGTTGAGTGGAGCTGGGTCTTAGTGTTGAGATGGAGATCTCTGGGAGAGCTTTTGCCATTTGATATTACGTGGAGCTGGGAGGTCTCTGCTGGACCCATGTCCTGAACTCGGCTCTCCCACCTCAGAGACACAGGCCTGGCACCCGGCCAGAGCACCAAGACCCTGTCAGCCACACGGCTCAGAAGAAAAGGGAGAAAAAAAAGAAATAAAATAAAGTTATTAAAATAAAAAATAATTATTGAAAATAAAAAAAATTAAAAAGTAATTAAAAAAAGAAAAAAAAAAGAAGAGAGCAACCAAACCAAAAAACAAATCCACCAATGATAACAAATGCTAAAAACTATACTAAGAAAAAAAACAAAAAACGGACAGAACCCTAGGACAATTGGTAAAAGCAAAGCTATACAGGCAAAATCACACGAAGTCCACTGCCTCAATTTGGGGATGATTCATTGTCTATTTAGGTATTCCACAGATGCAGGGTACATCAAGTTGATTGTGGAGATTTAATCTGCTGCTCCTAAGGCTTCTGGTAGAGATTTCCCTTTCCTTCTTTGTTCACACAGCTCCCGGGGTTCAGCTTTGGATTTGGCCTCTCCTCTCCATGTAGGTTGCCTGAGGGCGTTTGTTCCTGCCCAGACAGGACAGGGTTAAAGTAGCAGCTGATTCCGGGGCTCTGGCTCACTCAGGCCTGGGGGGAGGGAGGAGTACAGAATGTGGTGGTGAGCCTGTGGTGGCGGAGGCTGGCGTGACATTGCACCAGCCTGAGGCGCCCCGTGTGTCCTCCCGGGGAAGTTGTCCCTGCATCACGGGACCCTGGCAGTCGGGGGCTGCACATGCTTCCGGGAGGGGAGGTGTGGATAGTGACCTGTGCTTGCACACAGGCTTCTTGGTGGCTGCACCTGCAGCCTTAGTGTCTCATGCCAGTCTCTGGTGTCCATGCTGATAGCCTCGGCTCGCGCCCGTCTCTGGAGCTCATTTAGGAGGCCCTCTGAATCCCCTCTCCTCACGCGCCCGAAACAATGGTCTCTTGCCTCTTGGGCAGCTCCAGACTTTTCCCGGACACCCTCCCGGCTAGCTGTGGCACGCTAGCCCCCTTTAGGCTGTGTTCACGCAGCCAACCCCAGTACTCTCCTTGGGGTCTGACCTCCGAAACCCGAGCCTCAGCTCCCAGCCCCCGCCCGCCCTGGCGAGTGAGCAGACAAGCCTTTCGGGCTGGTGAGTGCTGGTCGGCACCGATCCTCTGTGAGGGAATCTCTCCGCTTTGCCCTCCGCACCCCTGTTGCTGCGCTCTCCTCCGTGGCTCTGAAGCTTCGCCCTGCCACGCCCTGTCTCCGACAGTGAAGGGGCTTCCTAGTGCATGGAAACCTTTCTTCCTTCACAGCTCCCTCCCACTGGTGCGGGTCCCGTCCCTATTCTTTTGTCTCTGTTTTTTCTTTTTTCTTTTGCCCTACCCAGGTACGTGGGGAGTTTCTTGCCTTTTGGGAGGTCTGAGGTCCTCTGCTAGTGTTCAGTAGCTGTTCTGTAGGAGTTGTTCCACACGTAGATGTATTTATGATGTACTTGTGGGGAGGAAGGTGATCTCCATGTGTTACTCTTTCGCCATCTTGAAGGTCTCCCCACTTTTCAGTTTTTTTTGTCATATGTATTACTGTTATGGCCGTCTTTATTAATACATTTTCACATTTCTGATTATTTCCCTATGATAGGTTGTTAAAAAATTGAATCTATTCATCAGAGGGGATCAAAGGAATTATAGGAGAGGTTTTCCCATATACATTTATGTATTCTTAAAATGTTTTAACACTTATATTTCTTACTTTGTAATGAGAAAATGTTACAAAAATGACCCTACAAATTACTATATTATCCACCTTATATTTGGAGAGAAAAGCAACATTGCTAGAAGATAGTTTCTGCTTCCTAAGGATGATACATTTGTGCTTATAAAATAAAAGAGATGAATATACTTATTGACACACTGTTTTCTAGAAGGATTGGACCACTTTAGGTGATCAGGCATGTAAGAATGCATGTATCACCTTACCTGTTCATATAATGTTTAAAAATCTTTTGCCTGAAAAGAAACTTTTACCTCTTTCATAGATTAAAAAGTTTTGTCTTACCTTGCTTTCATTTGCAATTCTTTGTTTACATTTTCATGTGTTTATTGTCAATTTGCATATTGTCTGTGATTGTTATATTCCTATTTGTTAATTTCTCTTGGGGACAGTAAGGTCTTAGTATTTCATTGACGTTTATGGGCTTTTTCAATAGTGAGGATAAAGTACTTTCACAGTTGTGAATAATTTTTAGTTTTTGTCATTTGCTCATTAGTTTTTGACTTTTGATGTTTATAATTCTAGATTTCTAAGCAGTAAAATGTACTATACTTTTCTTACATTTGTAATTTGTAGTTTTTTTGTAATTTCTTACATTTCGTTTTTTGTTTAGAAAGTCCTTCCCTATCTGAATATCATTAAATATGTTATATTTATTCTTTTTATTTTCTAATTAATTTGCATTTTATACCTAGTTCTTTAATCTTCCTGGAACTTATTTTTAATTTTGTGTGGGGAGAACGTATTTATTTTGATGTTTTCCTAATAATTGAAAAGCTTTCTAAATACTGTGATCAGTCTCTTTTCTTTTGGTTTGTGGCATTTCCTTTTTCTTTCTTAAGTGCTTAATTATTGTGAGATTTGTTCCATTGATCTCTTTGTTGATATTCTTTTTCCAGGACTACATTGATTTGATTATAACAGGCTTTCAATTTGTATTAATGGCTGATTGGGTGTTGAAAAAAATGTCCTTCAAATATATGTGTACACACACACACACACACATATACATATATATATATATGCTGTTCTTAACTCTTTATTCTTATGTGCTGCCAGACATTCTTACCCCACTCTTATATGCTGGCTGCCTCAGGTGTCAGCTTAAATGGTACTTCTTCAAAGAGACCTTCCCTAACCATCCTGCCTAAAGTAGGGCAGTCTGTGCCAGTATCAGCACAAATAAATCAGTCAGCCTTTCAGAAGTCATTTCCTTTCACACCAAATCTTCCAGATGCAGTTCTCATGTTCCTCATTATTGGGTGAGCTGTTAAAATGAAGACAACTATTGATCCACCGTCAGCTCCTATTGAATTGCTTAAAACTTCCAGCAATTAAATAGGAGCAAATTCTGTCATTTAAGAGAAGTGACTTACTATTGAAGAGTATAAATTCTAAAGTTGTAGTTAAAAAACTTATACAGTACATTTTTGATTATGTCCTAGATGAAAAAGACAGCCAGTGTCTGGGACAAAAGATCAGCAAGGCTCTGTAAAACCTTTGTCCCATTTTAAAATGAAGTATTAGGACATCTGTGCCATAGAGATTCAAGCTAGTGTCCCTGAGAATTTTCAGCTGCACCAGAGTGGTGATTGCTCAACAGACTAAACTGGAGAGTGTGGGATAATTATCACAAGAGGACCACATACAATGATGACATGGAAAGTGATTAGTTACAAACAATCAATAGCATAAGAAAAGGATATTAAAAGAAAGTTTTTAGAGGTACTGATTTCAATGAGAAAAGGCTGGTGAGATATTTTGATTCTTTATTAATTGGTTTTCTTCATGCAGGGCTTTCAAAAAGAAAACAAGTAATTTGAGCACACTAACCAACTTTATTTTTCATGAAAAAAGAAAGCCCTTTGTGATTTTAATGCTGCTTAACTCTTTTCTTCACCGTTCGTGCGGTTATAATCTTAAGCAAACAAACAATAATTTGCTATTATAAGGCTGTGGCGCTTCAATGGCAGTAATGGCACTGAGCCTAGTACAATTTTCAGTAGATAAACAGAGCTAATTGATTTATAACCATTATTCTAATGAAATAATCATAAATAATAAGCTTCATGTTAGGGATTATGTTATCAAGTGTGTTGTTTTGTCCTTATTTCTCACATGTTTTACTTTGGTGAAGAATTACAAGCTGTAAATGGTACAGATGAACCAGTTTTCAGGGCAGAAATAGACACAGATGTAGAGAACAAACGTATGGGCACCAAGCGGGGAAAGTGGCGGGGAGGGTGGGTGGTGGTGGGATGAACTGGGAGATTGGGATTGCCATGTATACACTAATATGTATAAAATAGATAACTAATAAGAACCTGCTGTATAAAAAAATAAATAAAACAAACTTCAAAAATTCAAAAAAAGAAAAAAAAAAAAAGAATTACAAGCTGTAATCCAAATGAATTGAAGGGACTATTGAGATGATCCAGTCATTGCTTTTTGAAAAACACTTTAAGCTGCAGACCCCTTTTTCAAATGAATATTATTCAGATATGAAAATAAAACTTATTATTTATTAATTAACTAATTTATTTTTTGGCTGTGTTGGGTCTTCGTTGCTGCGCACAGGCTTTTCCTAGTTGCGGCGAGCGGCGTGGGGCGCAGGCTTCTCATTGCGGTGGCCTCTCTTGTTGTGGAGCCGGGATCTAGAGCGCAGGCTCAGTAGTTGTGGTGCACGGGCTTAGTTGCTCTGCGGCATGTGGGATCTTCCCGGACCAGGGCTCGAACCCGTGTCCCCTGCATTGGCAGGTGGATTCCCAACCACGGTGCCACCAGGCAAGTGCCTAAAACTTATTTTAAGAAGTAAAATGAAAAAGAAGGCAAAGCTGTTCTGATTGAGACAGGACTGGGGAGCCCAGATGCCCCAGTGTGGCCCTGCCAGGCATTCCCTGAAATGTTCTTTAGAACCCCTAGGGCTTCCCAGGGCTGGGTTCAGTAAGCCACTAACCAAACCTTTTGGTTTTACAAACAGGAGCAACAACAGTAACTGCCATTTATTGATAATTTACAGTGTGATAGGTGTTCTGTCTTACTGCTAATTATTATAATAACCCTGTAGATTCAGTTTCATAATGTTCATAGTATAGATTAATAAATTAAGGCTCAGAGTATTTAGTTAACTTCACTGAAGTCATCCTGATGGAACCAGGAATTGAACCCAGAGCCAGATCTTTCTTGGTCTGTGTTCTCCCCTTAGAGAAAGGGTCCTTATCAGCTTCTTTCAGTTTCTGTGACACTGTTTTCCTGATTTCTACCCACTTCTCTGACTGCTCCTCTTGTCTCCTTTGCCCGCCTCTTACCCTCTGCCTGCCATCTAATGTTGAATCAGTCCTATGACTGTCTCCTCTTGCTGTGTTTTCTTTTCCTAGGGAGGCTCATTCACTACCTTGGCCTCAGTTAACATCTGTGTATCAGAGCTTCCACACTTAACATCTTTATTTAGCTCATATCATTCCTCTAAGCTCCAGACCCACATGCCCAGTTGCTCCCTCAAACCTTTTCTCAGCATCTCAAAAGCACATTACATTCAGCTCAAGATTTCCCCTCAATTCTGGTCCTTCCTTATTTTTTCCCATTTTTGTTTATGGTGCCACCAACTTGTCCATGGTGTTTAAGTCAGAAACTTCAGAATTTTCCTTGATTGCTTCACTCCCTCATTTCCCACCCTGCCAGTCAAATCCTGGTGATCTTTTTTCTCTGAAGTATTTCTGTAAGCCATCCATTTTCCCACCCCACAGCCACTGTCATAGTTTGGTCATGTCGCTGTTGGCTGACATTACTGCAGTGGTCTCCCAATTTTCCCGTCTTTCTGTTTCCCCCTGGTATGCAGCCTCATTGCAGCCAGTCTGAGCTTTTGAAAGTGCCCATGTGATGTTTGAATCCTGGCTCCACCACTCACTAGTTATGTGAGCTTGGCAGGCTGCTAAGTCTTTCCAAACCTTAGTTTCCTCATCTGTAAAATGGTTATATAATTCTTACCTCATGTACTTGTTCTAAGAATTAAATGTGGTAGTATGTGCCCGGCATCACTGTTAGTGATGATGGTAGAGATGATCATACTCTGCTCAAAACTTTTTCAGGGCTTCCTGTTGCCCTTAAAGTCCAAAACTCTTGTCACACTTCCTTGGTGCTCAGTCTCCTTAATCCCTCAAATGTGCTGTGCCCCCTCCTTCTTGAGGGTCTTCACCTAAGTAGTCTTCTCCTCACAGTAGAAGTGTTGTGTCTTTAAATAGTTAATGGAAGTTAACTTATTCTTCAGATCTCACCCAGCCCCCAAATCTTCTCTTATCTTTACTACCTTGGATTTATAGCTTTTATCCCTGTTTGCAGTTATAATTGTGTATTTTTGTTGCTGTTGGGATTAATGACTCTCTTATCCACCGTTATCTGTCTTATCTACCTTTATATGGAGACAGACCATGTTTATTATACCCACCTGCCATGGTATCTCTGTCAGGGAGCTTAATGCCTGCTACTAACTAAAGATCTTTCTTCCATCAGTGAGGGATTATACTTCAGTATTTTTTTTCTGTTCTCCAATGTTTGGTTAAGTTTATTTTTCAACAGCACTGCCTCCTTTGTGGGCAGAATTGTCTGAAATGGACTCTTTCATGTTAATTACTAGTTCTTGTTCTTGATGGAGAGAACTCCCAAGGTAGCCGGAGCCCTCTCAGAATCTGTCATTCTTCTGGTATTGAAATAGGCTAGGGGTTCGTTTTTCCACCTAGGATAAAGTGCTGTTCTTGTGTTCCTGTAGGTTTTGTGTTTTTGTGGCACTTGTCTATACGTTGGGATTCATATTTTCTTTTGCTTAAGTCTGTATAAGAAATATGACATATTTTAGGTTCACTAACGTCATCAAATGTTCCTTTGTGAACCTCTCATTTAAGTTTTCTTGTTTTTGTTTAGATACCTTGGGTTAAGCAAGTAGCTTTATTTAAAAAGCCAATTTTCCTTATAATATGGGGATCAAAGAATGTGTTCTTAAAAGCTGTCAGAAACAAAGAATTATATAAGCATCTATCCCAATTCATAAGTTTAGTTTAAAAATATTTTAAACATTAGTAATGAATCAGGTATCCCTGTGTTACTTTTTTGTTTCTCAAATACCTAAGAGAAAAAGAAGCCTGCTTATTTATTTATTTTCCAATAAATATGAAAGGGATAGAAAGGAAATTCTTGAAACTGTTGATTATTGTTGCTTTCAGATTTTCAGTGTCCTTATCTCTAAGATCATTTTTATAGGAATCTTTGACATCAAAATTTTGATACTGAGATTAAAGTAGTATTTTGTGGGGATTCTCAGGGAAAGATGCCATTTTAGGAAGTAGGGTGAGCGGAGAGAAATTAGGATTCTTTCCAATCTTTTCTGTTTCTTCTCTCATTCCTTCTTTCAGAGAGAAAAGATCCTATGGATAGAATTTTTGCTTTTTAAAAAAAATTCTCAAGCCTTACAGCGATACTTGGGCTCTGCTAATTAAAGTAGCTTCATAAGTAATAACTTTCTTTGAAAACACTGTCTTTATTCCTTATGGATGGAATTGAATGCACAATCATTTAGCTTTTCTTTTCTTTTTTTTTTTTAAAGTAACAACCCAATCCATTTCCACCAAAAATTTCCTTCTAGGAAAGTGGTTTTATGATTAATGGAAAGTGTTACAGGATTAATGGTTCTGTAGATATGAAAGTTATAGGCTGGATATCTGCTCCCTTTTATCATCTGTGTCATGCATCTTGTTTATAGTAAATTGAAAAAGGTACATTTAAATGACCAGTAAGGTTGAAGACACGCTCTACTACCTGGCAGTTTCATTTCTGTGTGTCTCCTTGAGAGAAACTTTTGCACATGTGCACAAGGAGACAGGTAGATGTACATGTGCTTGTCGTAACAGTGAAAAAAGTGGAAAAATATCTAACTGTTCCTCAAGTAGGTGAGTGGATAAGTTGGTATTTATTCACAAAATGGAATATGAGTACACAGTCCCTTCCTCCAAAATACTTAGGGCACATGTATGTTGGAATTCAGATGTTTTTCAGATTTTGAAAGGTAATCCAGTATATAAACTGTATATTGTGTAATACTCCCATTGGGATCTGGACAATACCCAGTAATCAAACATATTAAATCTGTAGCAAAACTTAGGAATATTCATATTAAATTGGATAAATAAATGGTAAATAGCCTCATAGCAGTTGAGTCAGGTTTTTCCATTAAGCTTGGAGAAAAATTTAGTCTTTTTAAAGCTCTTTGGATTTTAGAATTTTGGATAAGGAATTGTGAAACCTGTATTATACAGTTCATAAAAGTGAATGAGGGCTTCCCTGGTGGCGCAGTGGTTGAGAATCTGCCTGCCAATGCAGGGGACACGGGTTCGAGCCCTGGTCTGGGAAGATCCCACATGCCGCGGAGCAACTGGGCCCGTGAGCCACAACTACTGAGCCTGCGCATCTGGAGCCTGTGCTCCGCAACAAGAGAGGCCGCGATAGTAAGAGGCCCGCGCACCGCGATGAAGAGTGGCCCCCGCTCGCCGCAACTAAAGAAAGCCCTCGCACAGAAACGAAGACCCAACACAGCCATAAATAAATTAATTAATTAATTAATTTTTAAAAAAAAAAGTGAATGAGCTAGAGTTATGTATATCAGTGTGGATAAATCTCAAACACGTTTTTAAAAAATTGAAGTATTGTTGACATATTAGTTTCAATATTTTGCTATTGGGATACATTACAAAATGATCAACACACTGGGTCTGGTTAACATCCATCACCACACATAGTTACAAAGAACTTTTTTTTCTTGGAATGAGAACTTTTAAGATCTACTCTCTTAGCAACTTTGAAATATGTAATACAGTGTTATTAACTATAGTCACCATGCTGTACATTATATTCCCAGGATTTATTTATTTTTATAACTGGAAGTTTGTACCTTTTGACTCCCTTTACCCATTTCACCCACTCCCTGTCCCCCACCCCTGGCAACCACCAATCTGTTCTCTACCTGTGAGCTTGTGGTTCCCCCCCCCCACCCTCTGAAATGGTAAGATTTTATTTTATTTTATGGCTGAATAATATCCCATTGTGTATATCTATACACATATGTGTATAGATATACACACCACATTTTCTTTATCCATTCATCCATTGATGGACACTTAGGTAGTTTCTATATCTTGGGTATTATAAATAATGCTGCAGTGAACATGGGGGTGTGGATATCTTTTCGAGTTAGTTATTTTTGTTTTCTTTGGATAAAAACTCAGAAGTGGAATTGCTGGATCTAATGGCAGTTCTATTTTTAATTTTTTGAGGAACCTCCATTACTGTTTCCTATAGTGGCTATACCATTTTACATTCTCAGACACATTATGTTGAGTAACATGAGCAATTTGCAAAGAGAATCAAGAACAGATGACATCACTTCTGTGAATTTTAAATAAGCAACAGTGAGGGGTGGGGGAGAGAGAGAGAGATATCTGAAACAAATAAGGCAAATTGTTGATGGTGATTTCCATACGTTGTTGTATATTTGAATGAGTCTCTGTAGCCCCGAGCTTCTGCTTTCTTCTCTAACCTTTTTAAGAATGCAGGGTTACGATTGAATTAGGTGATAGAGCATAATACATGTTGGGACTGGAAGTGTTCTTAAAATCAACTAAATTATCCTTTTTTCTTTTAAGTGAAGTCATTCCTACTTGTTAAGAAATTTTCTTGAATATTTATTTACTTTTCCCTTTTCTGACCTATGTCTGTTACTTTTTTCTCTTTTAATATATTTATTTTTTGTTGGAGTATAGTTTACATACAGCAAAATACATGGATCTTCCGTATCATAGTTCCATGAGTTTTGACAAATGCCAGTAGTCGTATAATGCAGTCTTACGAAGATATAGAACATTTCCATCATCCCATAAGGTTCCCTTGAGCTCCTTCCCAATCCGTATTTTCCCTGCCCCGAACACATAGATAGTGTTCTAATTCCTTTCACTTTAGATTAGTTTTGCCTGCTCTAGAACCTCCTATACATGGAACCATATAGTCTGTACTCTGTTGTGTTTGGCTTCTTTTGCTCAGTGTACTATATATTTTTTTTAAAGTTTATTCGTGTTGTTGCATGTATCCATAGTCATCCTAATATTGAGTAGTTTTCATTGCATGGATACTGCATAATCAGTTTATCCATTCTCCTGTTGATGAGGTTGTTTCCAGTTTTGGCTCTTATGAATAAAGCGGTTGTAAACATTTTTATACAGATGTGTTTGTGGCCATGTTTTTATTTCTCTTGCGGAAATATCTAGGAGTGGAATCGCTGGGTCATAGGGTAAGTGCATGTTTAACTTTCCCCTAAAAGTATGCAGTCAGCTGAAGTGAAGTGAAAGATTTTGTGGTCATAGACCTAAGTATTCAAATTGAAAATACAACGCGATGAGTAAATATGGATGTAGGAGATGAATGAAAATAATGGTAACACATGTATTTATTGGAGTTTATGTGATAAAATTGGTGAGAGTCGAGAAAACAAATGTATTTTCCTTTTAAATACCCCGTGAAGATCCCATATGGTTTTATTTCTTCTCAACATGCTGTTAAAACATGAAGCAATCTTTTGTATTGTCTGTTTACTACCTAAATTGATTTTCAAAAAAATTTTATTAATTTTTAAAGATTTCTTTTATCTACTTAACATTTTTACAGAAGCATGTGCAAAAGAGTCTTTGATATGCCTTATTTGATGGTTGCCATGGAAAAATTAAGGGATTGTATACAAAAAAAATAATATTTATACCTTGGTGTTTTGCTCTTGAAACAATTATGATTTTCTCCATAATAGTTTGACTTTTTATTGTTATTTTATCCCCAGATGCTTCTTTGGTTTTATTTATCAAGATTCTCTTTCTCTCTCTTTTTAATTACACTTTTTAAAGATTTGTTCCTTGTAGAGAAATACAGTTAAATTTTATATGTTGATCTTATATGTGCCAGGCTTGCTAAACTCTTTTTTTTTAAAATATTTAATTATTTATTTGTTTTATTTTTTGGCTGCGTCAGGTCTTATTTGCTGCACGCGGGATATTCCTTGCGGCACGCAGGATCTTTCATTGCGGTGCGCGGGCTCCAGAGCGCGTGGGCTCTGGTGGGCTCTGCAGTTGTGGCACGTGAGCTGAGTTGCCCCGTGGCATGTGGGATGCAGAACCCACGTCCTCTGCATTAGAAGGTGGATTCTTAACCACTGGACCACCAGGGAAGTCCCTTGCTGGACTCTTAATTATACAGATATTTTGTCTGTAATTTCATCTGAGTTTTCATCCTACAATCTCTGTATAATGACTTTCTTGCTTTCTAATTCTTATACCTTTGGTTTCCTTCTCTTGTCTTAACTGCACTTGGTCTTAGCATCTCTAGAACAAAATACAACAGTGGACTGTTGTAGTCTATCAGTTGCCTAGTATAGATTTGATTTTTACAAGAAAGCCCATTATTAAAGAGGTAAGTCTTGAAAAAAATGTGAGTAATTTGGTTGGTTTATTCTGGTTAGCTGATGTTCTTTGTATATGTTCTATGCTATTTTCTCCCCAAGACAGAATTATTTATGTAAATAATTTTGATGGGCTTCATTTCAGTTTAACACAGTTTAGTGATAGTGTGTGTGAAAGCATCTTAAACAATGGCACTGTACAGGAGTGCTTTTCTGTAAGATCGTAAGGTCATGATCTCTTTGTACTCTCCCTCAATATCTGTCTTCCTTGCCTCTTCTCTTTCTCTGGAGGAAAAGGGGGGGAAAAAAAGGATAAAGGAATTCTATAGCTTCTGGAAAGCTTTGGGCACACAGTGACTTCAGTGTTGACATAGCTCTGTGGGACACAGACATTAGCCCGTTAGCTTTATGCCATGCCCTGCAGCTGAATGTCAGCAGGGACCACCTCCCCTCCCCACCTCACAGCCAAGCTGCTGCCTCCGGTGTGTGTTTATTCAGCTGAATCCACTCCCAGTTGTAGCATTGCCAGGGTTAGCTCTTAACATGTTCACAGCTGATTGGTATCGCTTAACTCTTCTTTCTTTACCCTTCTTTCTTCACCCTTCTTCTTGATTTATATACTAGTATTTCAGGGACTAAATCTGGGAATTTTGTTAACCTCATTGACGTCTGTTGCAGGTGCTTGAAACTTTTGGGTTGTAGAGCATGAAGAAAGAAGTGAGGTTGATACTTAAAAT
Organism: Balaenoptera borealis; assembly: GCF_965194805.1. Lineage (NCBI taxonomy): Eukaryota > Metazoa > Chordata > Mammalia > Artiodactyla > Balaenopteridae > Balaenoptera > Balaenoptera borealis. The sequence goes on along the minus strand of NW_028123488.1, from coordinate 110,228 downwards.
GCTGCTAGACTGAACAGTACCTTTATGGTCCCTTGTATTTAATTCTGCCTTTGCTTTGTTAGTACTGAGCATTCTCAAGTTAAACACTATGGAAATGGTTACTATAGGATCCCTCTGCTGGTTGATTTTACTTTTAAGGTTAAAAAAAATTTTTATTTTGATGTTATTTTTTAATGGAATGACGTCTTCAATCCTGACATTGCTTAGGATGATATTTTTACTACTGTAATATCTGGTTTGGGATATTATCTTTTCTTCTTTCTGTACTTTTCTTCCTCCACCCATTCCTTCCTCTCTATTTCTGCCTTTTGTTCAGTTTGAGAGTCAGACAGGCTTTCTAGAGGAGGTAATGCCTGATCTAAGGATGAAAGGACAGGTAGGATTTAGCTGGGAGTGAAAGTGAGGGAACGGGTAGAGGATATTCTTTATTTATATTTATTTTATTTATTTATTTAACATCTTTATTGGAGTGTAATTGCTTTACAATGGTGTGTTAGTTTTCTGCTTTATAACGAAGTGAATCAGTTATACATATACATATACTCTTTAAGTAGAGGTTAAGGGGTAAGTAAATGGTATGGGAGTTTGGGTAACTGAAAGCTATTTGGAATTTCTAGAACTTGTACTAAAATCAGTTTATTGTCACTTGAGTTGTTGTCTTGATGAGCACACAATAATAGAATGTATTATGACCTCGGGACTTCCCCATTTTGATAGTATTTTTGTTTATTCTTTAATTTCTCCTCTGGGTTATGCTGGCATAAAGGCAGATGTTCTTTTTTCTCTCCTGGATTCAGTAGCAGAGAGTAGCTGCTAGGAATCTGGAATAATTGCTTGTTCATTTTCTTGACTCTGACATCTTTTTTAGAGGAGAATAAGCTCAAAGTAGCATTCATTTAAGCAATTTAATCTATCCATTTGAATTCTGGTATGGTTGTTTCTTGCATTGTAGTATGTCTCTTGCTGGTGTTTATTTAGATCAGTCTGAGAACTTGGTTTTGGTTTAACATTTGAGAGTTTACAGTGTGCTTTGCTGCACAGAAAATAAATCCTTGTCAGCAACTGAAAGAATCAACGGAAAGAATACTAGACTAATGATCAGACGAAATGAACTACCTAGAGGCTCTTGCTTTGTCTCAGTCTTGGAGGTTCAGACTCATTAAAAAACTTTGAGTTTCTACTAAAATGATAGAAATTAGAATACTTTCTTTTCCTATTAAAGATTCATGAATCCAAATCATAGTGATCTTATAGAATCTGAACTTCATTCGAGTATGTTGCATATATAATAAGTGCTTTTATGTGTCCCATTTCTCGTTCTTGAATAGTCTTAATTTAAAATTTATAATAAGGTATAGTGCTGGTGTGTGAGTGTGTATATATAGCTATTAAGTTTTACCACTTTGTAAGCTCTGTTTTTGGATAAGAACTCTATCCTACACTTTTGGTGTATGTTGTATATAGTATTAAAAGTATAAAAGATTCTTGTTGACAGTTAATTATTTGAAAATGCTTCTCTTCACTTCAGATCAAACACAAATAAATCCAGAGTGTATAATTAACATTTTTTTAAACATTAGGATTGCATTTAGTATTTTGGCCAGTTTGTATTTGAGATAGAATTTTTTGTGTGTTAGCTGGTAAGGAACTAATTGTTACAGAATAAGAGTAATTCTCTCTGTTATAGGGGAAAGATATAATTTTCCAGGGACTTGATTTGCATCTACTATCCAGTAGCCATTTACTTTCAAAATAATGCGTGAAAATTTGTTTTTGTCAATCTTTCATCAAAAATTTATTGAGCACTTACTATACCAAACACTGTGCCGTGCCCTAGAGTAACAAGATGAAAGTCCCAAGTTCTAGAAAGTTTTTCTTGAAGACAGATACAAAGAAATAAATTGCAGATTGGGCTGGTAAGTGCTCTTCTTAGGGACACATACGGTACAGCACAGATCAGAACATCACAGAGCCTGAGAATCGACTTGGGTGATGTCAGTAAGAATTACTATAAACTCTTTTGCATCTTGCATTGATAAAGTTTCCTCAATGTATGTATTTACATGTTTCAGAAAAGAAATCGTTCTTAATTTAACATAATAGGATGCAGTACTGGTATTTTTTCTAATGGTTATCGTGACAAATAGTGCATTGAACTCTCTGGGATACAGTATAATGTTTGTGATGATGACCATTTTCATGTATCCATAATATTCTTTTTCTGTAACTAAAAATAGCTCTAGACTCCTTGGTTCTGTCATTTTAGAAATCAGGATAAACTGGATCAAAGCGTTCTCTTGTTCAGAGAAACTAATGGAAGTTTTGCCTCAGAAGAGCTTCTGATATTTGTCTAAAATATATGAAGCATTGTTGTGATGTTTTGTTGTTTTTGAGATGTATTTTTCTAAAAAATGATCATAAACCCTATCAGAGATTTAAGAATTTTCATTACTATTGTTCACAACATCCTACCATTTCATTGAGATACAGCTTGGTGTAATTTTAGTACAATCCTTGGACTAAATTTTAAGCAGTTATTTTTCCAGTCTTCCAGCTCAAGCTGAGTGTTAGAGTGAGCAGAAGTAGACTAGTGAGTGTTGGTGTACAATTTGGAATGTGAGAAGTGTGAGATCATTTTGGAGAGTGTCATAAGCAGAATTCCCAAATAGAAATTTTCCTAATATCTGACAACTGAGATTGTCCTGCTAAATTCAGCATGTGTTTTTGGTCGGTCATGGTAAATGTCTGTGATATGTGCAGATATGCTCCCTTTATCTTCAGTATGAATGTGCTAGAGAAAGAGCAGCCTGGCTTATTGCCTGCTGCTTCTTTCTTCTCCCAGGGGAGTTGGCAGGAATTTTAATAAAGTGAATCTAGCTTGAATGTAGCCTAAAGAAGGGGTGCTGATTCCCATTTCAATGGAGAAAATTGCTGTGTAGCCTTCTTGGCTACCAGTCAGAGCATCATTTTACTTCTGTATTCCAGTACAATGGGTGCAAGCAGAGCTGAAGAAGCAGGGCACATTAGTCGTTGTATTTTCTTTCTTCACCAAAACAGTGCTTGCCATACTAGTATAATCACAAGTGCTAAAGTGTATGTGAGACTGTTAGCTGTCATCAACGTCTGTTTCTCCTGATTTGAATGAATTTGGTGATGAGTGTCCAGAAAAGGAGGGACAGTTGTACCTAGAAATCAGTTTCATTGTTGAAATTTTTTTTTTAATTAATTAATTAATTTATTTATTTTTGGCTGTGTTGGGTCTTCGTTTCTGTGCGAGGGCTTTCTCTAGTTGCGGCGAGCGGGGGCCACTCTTCATCGCGGTGCGCGGGCCTCTCACCATCGCAGCCTCTCTTGTTGCGGAGCACAGGCTCCAGACGCGCAGGCTCAGTAATTGTGGCCCACGGGCCCAGCTGCTCCGTGGCATGTGGGATCCTCCCAGACCAGGGCTCGAACCCGTGTCCCCTGCATTGGCAGGCAGATTCTCAACCACTGCGCCACCAGGGAAGCTCTCATTGTTGAATTTAACTTCTGATATTTCCCTGTGGGGTAAACTTGCTCAGAATTTATTTGGATTTTTTGACTTCCAAAGGTAAAGAATGAAACTGGAGGTTGATTATAGGCTTCAGAGAATTAGCAATTTGACACATCTTTTTATTAAGGATTTTGAACTCCAGCAACTGTTGAGAATCTTTACAGCATGATGCGGGTAGTTAAATTTATTTAAAGAATCATATTCATGAATTCAAATACCTGATAATTTTATTGTAAATTTATTTTTCGTAAGAAAAAGCCAGTGCTTTTCGAGAGTTTGAAGACTGCCATAATTGAAAGTTCACTACTTGCTAAGCATAATACCAAAACCAGAAACTGTAAAAGAAGAGGTTCTTATCTTTGCACTAAAAAAATTCTGTATTTAAGTTGCCATAAACTATGTTAAAAGAAAAATGACAGATTTGGAAATATATTTGTAACATGCACAGCAGGCAAAAGGTTGTTTTCCAAATATAAAAAGATCTTAAAGGGGATTAGGAGAAAGGTTAAATGTCCCCAAAACAAAATGAGCAAAGAACAAGAACAGATGAGTCACAAAGGAAGGAATACAAAGCGCCTGTAGATATGTGAATAGATATTCAGTCTTACTTGTAATCAAAGGAAAGCCCAAAAAAGAAAGAGAAGAAAGAAAATACCCAGTTGTCAAAGGTATAGGAAAGTGCTCAGACATCGTTTGGTGGAAGTTTAAATCTGTACAGACCCTTTTAGAGATAATTTGTTGTGTGTATTAAAATCATAACTGCATACCCTCTGATCCAGGAATTCCACCTTTCAGAATTTATCTCCAGGAAAAATTTGGATAAATGTGCAGAGATACACATGTGAAGGTGCCTGTTATAATAGTGGAAAATGAGAACCAAACTAAATATTTATCAATAGTTATAAGTAAATTATTTAATATCAACACTTTGGAATTCTATGGCAGGTATATTTTTTCCCCAGTGTTTAAAATCGTTGTAAAATACAGCTTACATTCACCATGTTAAATTTACCATCTTAACCAATTTTCAGGTGTACAGTTCATAAGGTACATTCATACTGTTGTGCAGCCATCACCACCATCCATCTCCACAACTCTTCATCCTGTAAGACTGAATCTCTGCACCCATCAAACAGTCACTCCCTGTCTCCCGTCTCCCCAGCCCCTGGCAACCACTCTTGTGCTTCCTGTCTCTGTGAGGTAGACTGCTCTAGGGACCTCATGTAAGTGGACTCGTGTAATATTTGTCTTTTGTGACGGGCTCATTTCATTTGGCATGGTGTCCATCCATGTGGCAGCGTGTGGCAGCATTTCCTTCCTTTTTGAGGCTGAAAAATATCATTAGGCATTTTTTTTAATTTAATTTTTGGGTGGGTAGTACATACATTTAGTTCAAATTCAAGAGGAGGGTTAGGAGGAGAGAAAGATGGGAAGTGGCTGGGAAGTGACTGCAGATGTATATGGGTTTTCTCTTAAGGGGTGATGGAAGTGTTCTAGAATTAGATAGTAGTGATCAATGTATAACTTTTAATATGCTGAAAACTGCTGACTTACACACTTTAAACCGGTGAACTTTATGGTATGTGTGAATTATGTCTCAATAAAGCTATTATTAAAAAATTTTCAATGTCAGTTACACTTCAGTTAAAAAAATTTTTATGCGGAATAGAATAAAGTTTCCTTACATGTTGTCTCCCAGTGATTCCAGTTCGTTCCTCCCTTCTTCCCTTCTTGCCTTCCTCCGTTCCCCCAAATAACCATTAATTATTTCTTGTGTAACATTACAGAAGTATTTTTATTTCTTATGATATTTTTTATTTATAGTAAATAGTAAATATTTATTGTTCCCTCCCTTTTAACCAAAGTGGTAGCAAATTGAACACAGCCAAGCAGGCATCTCTGAAGTCTTTTCTCTTATTTTTAAAGGTAAAAATGCCCCTTTTTATTGATTACTTGCTTACTGTAGGGGATTTAGATAGTACAAAAAAGTATGAAGAAAAATGTAAAATCTACCCATACCCAGACACTGGTAATTGTTTGCATCCTTTTAGACTTTTCTCTGCATGTTCATACTTTTTAAAAATTAGAATCGCGATCATCCTATACTTGCTATTATATATCTGCTTTTTTACTCTTAATATGTTGTAACTGTAGTTTTTATCAGTAACTATAAATCTACATTTTAAAAAATTGATGCATAGTTTTAAACTGGGTGGACATTTCTCCTTTACTTAACTCATCACCTATTAATATCCATTTAGGTTGTTTCTAATTTTGTCGCTGGTGTAAACAACAGTGAGCGTCTTTGTACACTTGCCAGATCGTTTCCTTGAGATATTTACTGCTGTTTTGCAGTTTGCCAAAAATTTTAAACAATGTACGTTTTAACATATATGCCACAAAGATTTCAATGATATTATTAGCTCTGCGAAAAAATGGTGCAGGCATTTATATCCTCACTTTAAATATGAGGAATCTGAAACCCAGAAAGATGGCAATGTGTTCCAAATTAGGTTGCTCTTTAGTGTGAGAGCTGGAACTAAAACTCCTGTCTTCTGATTGTGGGTTAGTTTCCTTCCACTGTGGCACACTGCCAGACCTTGAATACCTTGAATACAAAGGGTGATTTTCTATTGTTGCTTCTTCATTTCTAAAAACATGATTCTTGATGTAACTTCCTTTTAGGTTCTTTGTATAATGTTCTAGAATTTATCCATTCAGATTAAAGGTTCATATACCTTCATTAGGGATACAGGCTAAAGATATACCCTCTGAAACATTTTACTAGCTTATCTGCACTAACATTTTCATTTAATTACTCAAATTACTCACTTATATTGTTCTCTTTTTCTGTATAAATAGCTCACACAGCCTCAGTTTTTTTGGGTTTTGTTTTTTGTTTTTAAAGCTTCAAGTTATCTAATTACCTTTGGGTACTAGCTTCAGTGGGCTGCGAGAATTGCTTTAATTCGAATGCCAGCTCTATTACTTACTGTGTGATCTTGGGGTGAGTTATTTAAGTCTCTGTATGCCTGGTGTCATCATCAATAAAATTCAAATAATAGTAGGGGTGAGATGTGACAGGGTGAAAGAGTGTCATGGACATATATACACTACCAAATGTAAAATAGATAGCTGGTGGGAAGCAGCCACATAGCACAGGGAGATCAGCTCGGTGCTATGTGACTGCCTGGGGGGGTGGGATGGGGAGGGTGGGAGGGAGGGAGATGCGGGAGGGAGGAGATATGGGAACTTGTGTATATGTGTAGCTGATTCACTTTGTTATAAAGCAGAAACTAACACACCATTGTGAAGCAATTATACTTCAATAAAGATGTTTAAAAAAAAAAAAGAAATGGAAAAAAAAATAGTACATGTGTTATAGTGAGGATTAAATAAATTAACACATAAGGAGTGCTAAGCACATTCTGGCATGCACTCATATGTTTATTATTTAATGTGCTAACTTAATTGTAAAGCACTTAAAAGTCATTTTGTATTTTGACATCCTTTGTGTTTTTTGGTGAAATTTTTTGTATGATGTGTCCGTATTCCTATAGGTTTCCCCTGCCTTTCCCCACTCCTCACCTTCAATTCCGTGTAATACCTTCTGTTAATCTTGAACAGTGTCTTTATTTAGTCAAGCAAAGTGAGGAGCTGCCAGACTTAACCTTGTTTCCTGTTGGTAATAAACACAAATTAAATTACTGACATTTTACAGATTATCTCAATCAGTTTTAAAGACAGTGTAAAACAGAATAATGTGAATCCTCATTTGCTAAATGCAGGGTTCTGAGAGCTGTGGTAGCTGCTTTCTCATTGCCCGTAGTCTGCTTTGTTTCTGCTACTTGAGGAGGAAAGCTCATTTGGGTTTTCTTTTTTGTCTTTATACCAGCACATGCAAATGACAGTCCAGGCTCTCCAGGATGAATTGCGGATCCAGAGGGACCTAAACCAGCTGTTTCAACAGGATAGTAACAGTAGGACTGGTGAGCCTTGCGTGGCAGAGCTGACGGAGGAGAACTTTCAGAGGCTGCACACTGAGCATGAGCGGCAGGCCAAGGAGCTGTTCCTCCTTCGAAAGACTCTGGAGGAGATGGAGCTGCGGATTGAGACTCAGAAGCAAACCCTGAACGCTCGGGACGAATCCATCAAGAAGTTTCTGGAGATGTTGCAGAGCAAGGAGCTTTCTGCTAAGGCTACTGAGGAGGACCATGAGAGAACAAGGAGACTGGCAGAGGCAGAGATGCATGTCCACCACCTCGAAAGCCTTTTGGAGCAGAAGGAAAAAGAGAACGCTCTGTTGAGAGAGGTGAGTGGCCACTTTCTCAGTTGTTATGACTGTCTTTTTTTCCTGATTAGTCAGCATTTTGACCTAGATAAATTTATATGCTCTCCTGAGCTAGTGCAAGGGAATTTCTTCTTTCTTACCTAAGTTCTGCACTGATTTCTGTTCTGATTTGCTGTCTTGTATGAGATGACATTGGTTGGCATGTATACTGGTTTAATACCTTTCTGGGGTTTTTTTTCCCCCTCCTGATTTCTGTAGACTCATTTTGTTGCTAGAGGGGCACAGAATTTTCTTGATTTGTTCCTCATCTATTGATTTGTTCATAGAGACACACACAACAAAACCAGAATTAAAGTAGCTAACTACTGCTCAATTTTAAAATATTAATAATTGAAAGTAAGCGATTCCCTCAGTTTCGGTGTGCTTATAAAGTCCTAGGCAGCAGTAATGGATGTTTGCCCTGTGGTTTCCATGGAAACTGTTGCCTTGCTGTAAAAGATAGGTGATAAAAATTATATGCTGCCCTGGAGGCACAGCTAGAGGGAATGATACAGAGGTATGCTGTCACTTATTTTTAGAGAGGAAACTGAGACTTTAGCTGACCACTGTGTCTACTGATAATTTTTCACTTTTCTATGTAATGCTTCATTTTAAGAAAGCTTAAGTGAAGAATTCATCTTACATTGAATTAAAAAAAAATGACAGCTCTACTTCTCTATATGAGGTCAGAGTCCTCAGATAATTTTCACATTTGGATAGGGGGAAAAAAAATCTCAGAACTATTTTAGTGCCAGTCTGAATAATCCCTTTTTAAATGAAGGGTGAGAAAGGCGGTTAAAAGCAGCAAAACAGCGACTTCCCCTGATGATGGCGACGGTCTGTATCTGCTCTCTGCAATATGGTAGCCACTGGCTGCATGTGACTGTTGAGCAGTTGAAATGTGGTTAGTGTGACTGAGGAACTGAAATTTAAATTTCATTTAAATATAACTAATTTAAAATTAAATTCAATTAATCAAATTTAAATTTAAGTATCTCTGTGTAGGTAGTGGCTACTGTATTAGGTAGTGCAGCGATGCATAATGCATGATGCGGGTAATGTTACCCGCTTTTCTTAATAATTTGTCTTGAACATCTTTCTTTGTCAGTACATGTAGAGTTTTGTAATTTCAGTTGAATTTATAATGTTCTGTTGCATTTATTTATACTTCTTACTGTTGAAAATTTAGACTACTGTTAATTTTTCATTATTATAAAACTGTGCTGCACTGAATATCCCTAACCATATATCCCTGTACATTAATTTTTTTCTTTAGCATAAATTTCCAGAAATGAATTTGCTCAGGGTGTGTATGTTTTCAAAACTCTGAATATCAGTCTTGTCTCCCAGAGTGATTGGACCAGTTTATCCTCCCAGAAGCATATACTGTATTTTTACGGTTAATCTGCAGCTATGTGCGTTACAATCTTCAAATTACTGGACTGTATTGTTTTAGAAAATTTTCTATCAACTGCTGTGTTATAGGCACCATCCTGAGTTTCTTTCAGTTTACTTAAAGAGTTTATATTTTAATGAGGTAACCTGGAGCCTGGCCATAGAATATTGTAAGAGAAGGTGTAATCATCTCAAATAGCATGCAGCATGAAAACCCTACCAGCATCGTGATGAACTTTGAATGTTACGTTTTTACTCCTTCTGTTCTGAATATTTCAACCTGTGCCCATTTATTTTTGAGTTTTGGAGTTAATAAATAGTGAATAGTTAAGGATATGAAAAGCCACAGTGTTATTCTGGCAGAGAACAACCAGCAATATGGTGAATTTGAACAAGTAGTAGGAAAAAACATGAATTTAAGACTAATTTTGAAGTAACAAGCTCTACAAATATTAAGTCCCACTTCTGAACATATTGTGGAAAGAAATATAGGCCTTGTTAGTTGTATCAATACACAGTTCCAGTTGCCATTAGTAATGTAGCATCATCTTACACAGTCCTATGGATTAAGATTATTTAAGAGCAAGTAGAAGTGATTGCTTCAGGAACACATGTTTAGAATGCTGGTTCTCCTTTCTTTTTCTCCTACTTGCCTTCAAGACTTAGCGCAAATTGCAGTTCTTCTGTGAAGTCTTCCTTGTGCAGCTCTATACATATATGTAGATGAGCCAGTAATATTATAGTATACTTCCATGTGTGTTTCTTCATTGTTCACTTAATTTTTTGCACCAAGGATGTGTATATATATATATATATATGAAATTTTATCTTGTCAGTGTCTTAACAAATGCACAGTGGGTACTCAAGAAATGTTGGTTGAATAAGTTGAAATGTAGGGAAAGAAGTTTAAGCCTGGAGCTTACAGAAAGAAGGATAGCTTTTCCAATTCTTTTTTCTCCAGTGTGACCACTGGATACTAAAACCTAACGAAGGTTAGAAAACAAACTAAAACCCCAAACCAGTTTTGCTTATGAGTTTAGGTATAGAAGTTATAAATAAGATATTGGCAGATAAAATCAGCATTATGATAAAAGGATAATATTCTGACCAAAAGGAGTTTATTCTAGGAATCCAGAATGGCTCAATATGTCATTCACAGTTATAATTTGTAGTGGGGGAAAGGAAAAGATAACCTCGTAGTGTTTGATAGCTATCTCAAAGACATTAGATAAAATGTTAGACACTTTGAAAACTAAACCAAATGAACTAAAAATAAGAATGGAATGATACCTTTATAGCATGATTTAAATAAAACAATTCAGTAAATGTGTATTATAAACATATTTTAAACTAGTAGCCAGAATTGCGCTTACTCTGACATATACTAAGACGCATCCATTAAAGTTAGGGAGAGGCAAAGATACTGTTCATCAGTATTTACATTATTCTGGAAGTGTTAGGCAGTGCTGTTAGATAAGGAAAATGGAATAAATAATATCAGTAATGGTAATGGAAAGGATAGGGCTAAATTTTCATTACAATGTAGATGGGAACATTAATATAAAGATGCTGCTTTCCCCCAACTCTGTGAATTTAGTGTAATCCCAATAGGAATATTCTTGACACGTGCCCAAATGATGTTGCAGTTTCTTTGCAAGAAGGACAGTGCGGGAACACTTGTTTAAGCAGCTCATGATATATGTGTTTCAAACCCAGTGATATTAAAATCTGTGGTACTGGCACAGTAATAGATAGCTAGATTGATGAGACAGAATAGAACCCAGAAATAATATAGTTTTAAGCATATGATACATGTTTGGGAATAATCGCCATCTATTTGGAAAACAGTACATAGTTACATCAAATTAAGTTCTAGATGAAATAAAGAGCTACTTGTTAAAAAATAACAACACTAGAAGAGAATGTAAGAGAAAGGTTTTAATACAATCTTGAGACAGGAAAGAATCTTTTATTGCCATAGCAAGAGGCTTAAACAATTAAATTTGTGTATGTTAGAAAATACAGGTAACAGAAGCTAAAATGGTAATTTGGAGTAAAGCTTTGTAACATGTGGCTTGACTGTTTTGTTTCCAGAGTGACAAGGTGCTAGAGGCACTCGGCACAGCCTTTCTTTGCTCATTACTCAACAAACATCCATTGAGCTTCTAGAATGTATGTGACCCTGGGATACACGCTGGGTATACATTTTTCATGTCAGAACACATGGTCTGTGCCCTCCTAGAACTTAAAAATCTGGTGAGAGACAATAAACATAATTATGAGAGGAAATAAATTAGTTGAGTCTAATTATGTTGGGAGAGGGGATAAACAGGGTAAGTAAGCATCTTTGAGGAGGTGCCCTTTAAGGGAGATCTGAAGAAAGTTGAAACAGTCTTGCTGAGCATTTGGGTAAAATCGTTTCATGAAGAAGGTTAACAGTTTCAAAGGCCGGATGAGAAGTTTTCAGGAGACAGCAAGGAGACTAGAGGACAAAAGCATATTGTCTAAGGGGAAAACAGGCATGAGATGAGAGGTTGAAGAGGTAGCCAGGGCCAGAGTCATTCATTGCATTCATCAGATATTTATTGGACACTAACCCATGTGCAGAGCACAAGGAAATATAGTAGCAGTGAACAAAACAAAAATCCATGCCCTCTAGGAGACAAAGCACTTGGCTTCAGGATCCCTGCAGGTAATGCAACAATTTTATTCAAAGTGCAAGAGAAAACTGCACCAATGTTTAATCAAGGGAGTGACCTAGTTTAGCTTTTAAAATCTACTCTGGCTGTGTTGAGAATAAATGGGGGAGGGAGAATTATGAGTGAACAAGGAAGTCTAATAAAGAACTTAACAACTCTAGGTTGGGTGAGTGGTGACTTGAAATGGCTATTGTGCATTATATCACTAGTGTGTCAAGAAAGGCAGAAAGAATTGAGAGCTGGCAACACTGGGATATCCATAGGTTTTCTTATTATTGGATTATTGTCCATCTTTTTAAAAAGCGGGTTTTCATCAGTTCCAAGACTCATAGTTTTCCCCATCTCAACAGTATGAAATTGAGTTAATAAGTCTTATCCTTGATGGCATCTTAAAATCTCTGTCAGCAAGGCCACAGTCCTGCTTGATTTGTTTGCCTGTGTACTCACAAACAGTTAACAGCTGCTCATTTTAGTCAATGTTGTGAGTATTGTTGCTATTTCTCATGTTAACTTTAGCTGTTGTTCAGTATGTCTTCAGTAATATTATGCTGTGAACCAGCATTGAAACAGTTATTGGTATGGAGAAAGTTATAAAACAGTTCAAAATGATATATGATTAAACTTTATGGTTAAATAAGTAAAAAAGGGTCTTGCAATCAGTATAAAATAAAAATTCTGAATGATAGAAGCTTGGGTCATGGTTTATTTGGAGGCATTTCCTTCTTTTCTTTCCAGCACATTAAACAGTGGTTTACCTTACAATCAGTGGCATCTTAGATTTGATGAAATACAGTAACATTAAAATGGCATTCATATCCAGGAACATTTGTGATTAGTTTTCCATTTTGTTTATGAACATGATTCTGGAGATAGCAGGTAAATAATTCCCCCAAATAAAAGCCAAAGAAGAAAAACAAAAATTAAATTAAGCATTGTATTTTCTGTTTGTACTGAAATTACATTGTTACGTGACTTATTGTTAGATTTTGTATTGTTTACTGGAGTGCCTTTCCTTTGATGGATAGAAGCGTGAAGACACCTATTGGACACATACTGAACTACAGTCAAGACGTGGTTAGTGCCTGGGGCCAGGCATATGGAGTTTTAACAGGCTTTACAGGTGATTCCGTGATACACCAAAGTTTGGTTCTCAGTCTGTTGGCAGAACATACCTGAATTAGCTATGGAATTTTTGGATTGGCTATCCATATGCATACCAAGCATTGTCTATAGGCTGAATAAATATTTCAGTTCTATATGTGCTCCTGTTTTTTTGAAATGTGGATCCTATTGTGATGAATAAAATACTAATTTGTTGGGAATTCCCTGGCGGTCCAGTCGTTAGGATTCCGCGCTTCCACTGCAGGGGCCACGGGTTCGATTCCTGGTCGGGGAACTAAGATCCGCATGATGCACGACATGGCCAAAAAAAAAAAAAAAAAAAAAAAAATTAAAATACTAATTTGTTTTAAAACATTTACACGTATGTTAATTTTGGTCTGTATAATATTTTAGTCAACAAACCTTGTTTAGTGCAACTGCTCTTATGTTAAGATTTGCAGCAGTGTTTGAGGTTTAAAAGCCCTACTCTTAATCTACAGATTCAATGCAATCCCTATCAAACTACCACTGGCATTTTTCACAGAACTAGAACAAAAAATTTCACAATTTGTATGGAAACACAAAAGACCCCGAATAGCCAAAGCAATCTTGAGAACGGAAAACAGAGCTGGAGGAATCAGGCTCCCTGACTTCAGACAATACTACAAAGCTACAGTAATCAAGACAGTATGGTACTGGCACAAAAACAGAGATATAGATCAGTGGAACAGGATAGAAAGCCCAGAGATAAACCCACGCACATATGGATATGGTCACCTTATCTTTGATAAAGGAGGCAAGAATATACAGTGGAGAAAAGACAGCCTCTTCAGTAAGTGGTGCTGGGACAACTGGACAGGTACATGTAAAGGAATGAAATTAGAACACTGCCTAACACCATACACAAAAATAAACTCAAAATGGATTAAAGACCTAAATATAAGGCCAGACACTATCAAACTCTTAGAGGAAAACATAGGCAGAACACTCTGTAACATAAATCACAGCAAGATCCTTTTTGACCCAGCTCCTAGAGAAATGGAAATAAAAAGAAAAATAAACAAATGGGACCTAATGAAACTTAAAAGCTTTTGCACAGCAAAGGAAACCATAAACAAGATGAGACGACAACCCTCAGAATGGGAGAAAATATTTGCAAATGAAGCAACTGACAAAGGATTAAACTCCAAAATTTACAAGCAGCTCATGCAGCTCAATATCAAAAAAACAAACAACCCAATCCAAAAATGGGCAGAAGACCTAAGTAGACATTTCTCCAAAGAAGATATACAGATTGCCAGCAAACACATGAAAGAATGCTCAACATCATTAATCATTAGAGAAATGCAAATCAAAACTACAATGAGATATCATCTCACACCAGTCAGAATGGCCATCATCAAAAAATCTACAAACGATAAATGCTGGAGAGGGTGTGGAGAAAAGGGAACCCTCTTGCACTGTTGGTGGGAATGTAAATTGATACAGCCACTATGGAGCACAGATGGAGGTTCCTTAAAAAACTAAAAATAGAACTACCATACAACCCAGCAATCCCACTACTGGGCATATACCCTGAGGAAACCATAATTCAAAAAGAGTCATGTACCAAAATGTTCATTGCAGCTCTATTTACAATAGCCAGGACATGGAAGCAACCTAAGTGTCCATCAACAGATGAATGGCTAAAGAAGATGTGGCACATATATACAGTGGAATATTACTCAGCCATAAAAAGAAATGAAATTGAGTTATTTGTAGTGAGGTGGATGGACCTAGAGTCTGTCATACAGAGTGAAGTAAGTCATAAAGAGAAAAACAAATACCGTATGCTAACATATATATGGAATCTAAGGAAAAAAAAAAAAAGGTCATGAAGAACCTAGGGGCAAGATGTGAATAAAGACACAGACCTACTAGAGAATGGACTTGAGGATATGGGGAGGGGGAAGGGTAAGCTGTGACAAAGTGAGAGAGTGGCATGGACATATATACACTACCAAACGTAAAATAGATAGCTAGTGGGAAGCAGCTGCATAGCACAGGGAGATCAGCTCTGTGCTTTGTGACCACCTAGAGGGGTGGGATAGGGAGGGTGGGAGGGAGGGAGATGCAAGAGGGAAGAGATATGGGAACATATGTATATGTATAACTGATTCACTTTGTTATAAAGCAGAAACTAACACACCATTATAAAGCAATTATACTCCAATAAAGTTGTTTAAAAAAAAGTGTCAGATATGGGGATATATGTATATGTATAGCTGATTCACTTTGTTATAAAGCAGAAACTAACACACCATTGTAAAGCAATTATACTCCAATAAAGATGTTTAAAAAAAAAAAAGCCCTATTCTTTAACTAGGTTCTAGGCTAGGAATTTTGGCTCTAACATGTCTGAGGAATGCCCATCTGTATCTTTGGCAGTTGTCAGGTAAAAGCAGAGGAGGTTAGAGGGAAAAAAAGAGAAATAAACATATATAGAAAAAACAGAAACTTTGGACAAAGAGTAGGAAGAATTAAAAAAGAAAAAGGGTCCCTAGTTAGTTTTCCCTTTCCTAGTGATTTTGGAAAGTGTGAACAGTTGCATCGCATAACTTACTGATTCAGGTTATCCTTCCTCATCTTTTTTTTGTTGTTGTGTCATTTGTACCTCATTTCCATTTTGACAGGAAGATATGTTTTCTCAGAAGCATGCTGTTACTTGAGATGGTAAAGGGTCAAAGTGCAGTGCTGTCTGACAATGGCAGAGTTGAGGTACAGGAGGAGTAGTGAGGGTTCCTTCTTCATTTCTCCGTGTGGAGTACAGTAAGCCCAGAACTTGTGTGGAGGATTGAAATCTGCTGAAGGGACGTCTAGCCTTGAACCAAGGGTGCTGGAGGCTAAAACCTGAAACTTGAAAGAAAGAAATTTCAGACATAAGTACTACTTTTCAGTCACAAATGCTCCTTTCTCTCAGTTGTGTAAGTAAATGTTGACTTACTTTTAAAAAGAAAGAAACTACTAACAACGGAGAAATTTTGTTCCTAACTTGTTTGTTTTCTTTCTCTAGTCATTATTCTTTATTAAATCAGTGAGAGGAACTGAACACGTTTTCTACCGTGTACCACAGTTGACAGTATAACAAGATCCAGATAATTCTACCTGTATGAATCTCTGGGCTTTCTTTAATTTGTGTAGAGTGAAAATTTTCAGGCTAAAAAGAGCGAAATAAAGCAAGCACTAGCACATTCGACTTCTTACATTTGTCTGAATGGTACATTCTTTTTTATTCCCAGAGTCCTCTCCCTTTATTAACGGTGCAGGAGTCAGAGGCTCGATGTGCTCTCTGGGAAAGGGGAGTTGGTCAGCCCTGACTGCAGGAGGTGTTCATAATGAGCTTTAATGCGCAGGCCTTTGAATGCAGATCTGTTAGGACTGATAGGTTTTACAAGCTCTTAACAGGAAAGCTTTATGCCTGCGAATGGTTTAAAGTGCACCCTAGTTCCTTAGCAGAGGAGGATTTTTTTTTTATTCAAATGGATTTCTTTCCTTATATATCGGTGATATGCTTGCTAGAGTTTAAAATGAAATTGTAATAGTTTCACTGTAAAGCATTTGGAAATTTCCCTAATATCTGTGTGCCCAATTTATCACCTGTTTACAGTGTAGGGAGTAGATTCAGTGTGGACAGACTGGAGGCTGGGGGGTAACTGATGAGTTTGTTGTTTTAATGCAGGTGAGAGGTGATTATGGCCTGAACTAATGTGTTCAGATTTTGTCCTGGATTAATGTGTTCTGCATTTTACTGTCTTAATGAAGTGTTTTATCTTGCAGGGGTTAATTGTGGATTAACTCGATCCTTAACGAGACTTGCTTTTACACTCTGTTGGCTCTAGTCTAGGTAGCCTTCCCTCCAGGGCTAGACTGTCTCTACTCCTAAGACGTGACCTTTCTGGTGTCTCTGCTCAGTGCCTCTGATGTTCTCTCCACTCTGGCTCTTTGGAGCTTGAATTCTTCCCAGCCCCATGTGCGTTCAGGTAGTTGCTCAACTCATAGCTCTCTGGTAGTTGTTCTTTGACACTGTGGAGTCTTTCCCTGTACATGCAGGCTTAGTATTTGGTCAAAGACTCCAGGGGACCCCTGTCAGATCAGACACTGCTGCTTTTCTGGCTAGCTTCTTCCTCTGTGTCATTCTGCTCTGCACATTTCTCCTGTCTTTGGGACTCTTACCCACTGATCTGTCTTCTGAGCTCTGCGGGACTGCTGTTTTCTGTTTGGTCTTCCTCTCCCTGCATCACGTATTGGATAGCAAGTCCGGACCATAACCTTGTTAGTTTCTCTTCTCTCAAGGATCATACTCCTGTGCTGCTTGTTTTCCAGCGTCTGAAAACAGTTGCTTTATGCATTTTTGTCTAACTTTAACATAGTTTATGACAGGAGGGCTAGTCTTCTGTCTGTTATGATCAGATTGTGTTGACCTTGTAGAGGGTGAGAAGTAAATAGGAAACTCGTTGAAGGATTGAAAACAGACTATTGCCGTGATTTGTTGATGCTTTATCTAGAGTACACCATTGCTTTCTTTAAAATGGACAGAGGAAATGAAAGGAAACTTAACTCGAGGCTGTTGTAGTAATCTAGGCTTAAACTAGACTGGAACTGGAGTGAAATGATAAATTCAAGAAGTCTTTTGAAGCTGGGACAATTAGGACCTGCTCTAGAAGGTGGTAGGAAGTGAAGATGTGGGAGGAATGAAGGGAGACACTGTGCTGTTTGGCTTGAACCACCGGGAGGGTAATGCCATTTAAGGAGATGGGCAAGACTCATCAGTCTTCAGAGGAGGGGCTAGGTTAAAGAGGAGAAAATGACGAGTTTTGTTTTGGATGAAATAAGTTTGAGTGACCTAGGAAACATCTATATACATGTCAAATGGGCAGAGCAGAGGGCAGGGCTAGAATTTCACCAGCACTGTTCAGATGGAAAATATCCATCTGTATTCTCTGCCATCGCTAGGGGCTGTACCAGGGTACTCTGGAAGTACTGGCTGACTCAGAGACATTCTCAGAATCTGACAAGAAAATAGCCTGAGGAGGTCTGGTAACTTCAGGGTGATCCTTGAAGACCCTAACTGTGATATTCTGCCATCTCCTTCCTTCCTTTCTGATCCTGAACGCACTGACATTTGGATTGAAAAAAATAGCTATGTTTTTCTGCCATTTGCTACCTGTAGACTGTTTAGGAAACTTGTTCAGCAGTCTTACCTTCTTTTTTTATCTGATTGTAGCCCCTCTGGAGAGAGATTTCCATCGTAGGTAGCCCGGTGGTTGTTGCTCTGGGGGAGGATGCTATGCAAAGGAGGTTGTCAACACAAATGCTTTCAGTTGTTTTGTGCAGTGCGGACTGTGGCTACTTTGATTCCTCCTTTTTCTTTTTTTTAAAATAAATTTATTTCTTTTTGGCTGTGTTGGGTCTTCGTTGCAGTGCGCGGGCTTCTCATCGCGGTGGCCTTTCTTGTTGCGGAGCACGGGCTCTAGGCGCGCGGGCTTCAGTAGTTGTGGCTCATGGGCTCTAGAGCGCAGGCTCACTAGTTGTGGCGCACGGGCTTAGTTGCTCTGCGGCATGTGGGATCTTCCCGGACCAGGGCTCGAACCCATGTCCCCTGCATCGGCAGGCGGATTCCTAACCACTGCGCCACCAGGGAAGTCCTGATTTCTCCTTTTAAAAAGGGACTATTTCTAACCCCCTTTTTGTATTGTTTGGAGTTCTGATAATATGTCTTGGAGTCCTGTGGAAGAGTGACACACAACCTGGGGATGTGCCGGAGCTTCACCTCTTGTGGTGGCTGGGGTCTGTGTGACTTACCGTGTATAACCAGGTGTGCAGAGACGGGGACCCTCCTGTACCCCTTAGCCTGAATGCAGTCTGTTTGCTCCCTGGTCCACAGGGAAAGGTCAGGAAGACAGAAAGTGGATCAGAGTGTCTTACAAGGCCGGGGTAGTCATCTTTGCATGTAACTACTACTCCCTTGCCTCTCCACTCCCCTGTTGAAAAAATGAGAGTGAAAAGGAGGACACGTACTCTCTTTTCTGCTTCTCTTGTATAGGAGATGCATCGGAGATTTGAGAATGCCCCCGATTCTGCCAAAACTAAAGCTCTGCAAGCTGTTATCGAAATGAAGGTGAGAACTTCCTAAGGAATCTTATGTGTCATTTCACACTTTAATGTGTGAGTTTAAGAAAGTGGTATGTAATAATAGTTCGCTCATTTTGTAGACTGAGAATAGTAAGACTTAATGAAAATGACACATTAAAAGAACTTCAGTTTCGTTTCCTCTTGTCCAGCATTTCTTGGAGTCAGCTGTTCTCAAACCTTTTGATATCAGGGCCCCTTATTCTCTTAAAATGACTCATTTCATTTGTTTTTAAGAAAATGTCCGCCAAATACCAAGTTTGTGTGTCAGTTCTTCTCTCGAGTTAAGAATAGGGTTCCGTGAAAAAAGTACCTGATTGGGCTTGCAGCTCACAGAGCACCCAGTGCTGTCCTGGGAGCAGCGTCACACCCAGGTGCAGCAGCCGGGCCTGGCCCCTTCCTGTGTCGTCACACAGCATGGTACAGAGATACATACTCAAGGGCTGAGCATATGAAAAGTCACCAGGGACATTCCTAAGTGAGCCAGTGTTTTAAAAATGTTCTTTCTTATTTTTCTTTTTTGTCTTGAGAGTGCTGGCACTGAAGAATACACTGACGGCTAGCACGGTTTGGCGCTGTTGTCCAGAGGCACGAGCGCTTTTGCCTGTCCTTTATACCTTTAGTGCACGTGTTAACACAGTGGAAAAGGCACATAAAGTCATAGTATTATTATGAAAATAGTTTTGACTTCTCAAAAGGGCTAGGAGGCACCCCCAGGCTTTCACGGACTATACTTTGAAAACTTCTGCTTTAAGTTACTGAGTAGTTAGAAATCTTTAGGCTGAACGTTATGGTGATTGGTGACTAAGCGCTTGCCTTCTGTGTTAAATTGCCTGGATTCAAAACCTGGCTTTATTTAACCAGTTGTATGACATAGAACAAGTAACCTAACCTCTCCATACCTTAATTTCTTTATTGATAAATGGTGATAACAATAGTACCTATCCCATGGGTTCTTTTGTGGTTTAAATTAGTTAAAATAAGTAAAACACTTTAAACAGGACCTGGCACATAGTAAACATTCAGTCAGTGTTAGCTGCTATGCTATTATTATTTTTATTAACAACATATTCCTTCTTGCAAGAGCTAGAAGACTCTTACAGATAGGGACCCCTCCCTCTCCCCCTCCTGCCCTCTCTGTCTCTTTTTTTAACTTCTTTGTATCCCCTAAAAAATTTGACACGGTGTTTTGCATCATGTGCCTTCATTTAATATTTGTTGATGTGGCAAGAGTCTTTAGTTTTTGGTATATAAATAGTTTTATGTAAATAGATGCTTCTCAAGTACAGTTATCAGAATGGTTCTCTTAATTTAGAAGATTTCCTCTTAAAACTTTGTCTTTATTGTTGTATACATCTTTATTCTCACTGGGGAAAGGGTTTACCAAACAAATACCAAATTAGTGGATTCTGGGTTCTTTATAGTTAGACAATTCATAGTCTTGAACATAATCTTGTAAACAGCCTCTAGAAAGGTGTAATTACATATTCACATTTCCCACAAGTTTATTGGTACATGTTATTTCCTGATCCCTGTTGGAACCTAAAAACACACGAGTGTACCTGTGTTCACAGAATTATTTTGCTTGCCTTTTGATGGCACAGGGAAGTGTACTGGTTTTAACTGGCAATAGATCTATTTTAAGTTGTGTTAGCCTCCAGCCATTCTGCTAAGAAGCAAGAGACTGAGATTCTGGTGGCCGAGTGGGGTCAGGTGGATGTTATGTTGAAATTGCAGATGCAATAGCTGAGATGCTGAGAGTGTGGCATGAGCTTGAGAGGATCATGAAGACCTAGACTGGTCTTTGGGGGAAATGGGAAAGGAGGTGATGGTGGACAATAAAAGAGCCCAGCTGTCTTCAAGGTGACGTAATATTCTTTTCTCTCTCCTCCTCCTCTCCCTCCTCCTTTCTCCCACTTTCTTCCCTCTGCTTCCTTCTCCCTTCTCTAACTTCTTCTTTTCCCTTTAGCAGTGGAGGAGCAGGGAGGAATTACTGGACTGCTGTAGGGTTAGAGTTTTGCTGGGTAGATATGGCAGAATTACTGGGATGCAAGTGAATTGAGGGTGGAGGTGAAGGAGTAGTTGGGATGATGAGTCCAGGAATGTAGCCTGGATAGGAAGGAAGAGAATTCAGAATGGATGGACAGGTTGGGAGAAAATGTAGAAGTTAGGGAGGTGGAGGACTCTGTGAGGTACAAGAGCAGCAGTTAATGTGAGTGACGGTGTGTCAGGCCTGGGAGGAGAGGCCTGGGTGATGTGGTCTTGTAAACTGGATAGCTAAAATGGACCGGAGGATGAGGGCGTTGGCATTACGGATGTCAAGGAATTTGGACATTGAAATCCTAGGATTATGGCAAGAGTGGCATTTGAAGGAGAGATCTATTGTCAGCCGGGTGCTGAAGACTTCTTCAGCGGGCGGGAGTGACGGGGAAGCCCCTAGATGGCAGCCGTGCGGAGGGAGAGTGAAGAGGAGTGTGAGCTTTAAATGGGAGCAGCATGGAGGAACCTGGAGGATGCCCACACTTCTCCCTGCCACTCTGTGATGCTGGTGGATTAGTGAACTTCAGTGGAGAGCGTTGGGGGAAATTATATCCTTCGGGAAAGCCTGGGTTTACTTAGAGCAGGGAGACAACTTTTGAAAAAAAGTTGAGCATTTGGGAAATTTAACAAGGAAAAGAGGATTTCAGTGGACTCAGTGGGGTTGGTTGATTAATGATGGGAGACCCAGGGCTGGGGAAGTATAGAGTAGTAAGATGATAAAGAATTTATTTATTTAGTTATTATACATTCTAGGAGTAAGAAACCTCCTTGGAAGGGGCTGTCCTCAAATAAACCCAGCCTGAGTACTGGTCGGTGCTACAACTAGTCCAACATATCTGGCGTTAATTTTCTGGCCTCATCTCAGAAAGTAGCCTGGCAGGTTCTTTTTCTGCCTCATGGCTTTCAGAGCTGCAGTTATGGTCCCTTTTTAGGTGCAGATTTTATGGTGCATGATTTGCTAGTGAGTGTCTGATTTGGTCAAGAGCTGCCTCTCTGTCTGTGTTGGGATTTTCAGATAGTGCATTTGAAGCCGTTTATTTGTTTATTCTTCATGGGCCGGGATAGCTTTAAACGAGTAAATCAAAATCCTGGTTTAGGTTTAGAGTGTCTCTGATTGTGTTAATTTAATATGTTTAATTTTGAACCAAATGTAAGTTTCATTTGAATAGATTTGTAAAAAAATTTTCGTTGTGTTATTTTTAAAGGTAATGCAATGCAAGTCAGAGGAGTACAGCCCTCACCTCTCCCTCGAACCTAAAAATAGCTAGCTGTAAGTGTCTCATGATAAATCCTTTAACTCTTATCGGCATACTCTCAGATAACAAAGAAAGTCAGTCAAGACAGGCTTGAGGTAAAGTGAAAAGAGGAAGTCAGTCTCAAAATTTCTTCCTAAAGGAATGGTTTCTCTAAACTTCCAAATAAAATAAAGCTATACTGAATTTATGCTCTTTAAGGTCTTTACTTCTTAGGTGAATAAGCATATGCAACTATAGATGTAAAAATATCTATTCTTTGTAGGAGTTTTTCTGTAATTGATGACATCTAAAGTAATCTGGGGATAAACTGGATACTGTGACAGACAAAACCAAGAAAATGAGTATAGACGGATGTTGTACTAGGAGGTGATATTCGTGGTGATGCTGATTTACAAGGACAGTGACATTTCTTTTTAGAAATCATTATGAGATATTTGCAATGCATGGTGAAGTATAGCGAATAAGTAAGATTACTAATGCAGTAAGTAGCCTCCTCTTATCTGCAGGGGATAGGTTCCACGACCCTCAGTGGATGCCTGAAACCACAGATGGTACCAAAGCCTATATATACTATGTTTTTTCCTATACATACCTATGATTAATTTTATAAATTAGACACAGTGTGTAAGGGATTAGCAACAGTAATTAATAGTAAAATAGAACAGTTATAACAGTATGCTGTGATGGAAGTTATGTGAATAGGTCTCATTCTCTCTCTCTCTCTCTCTCTCAGTATCTTACTGCACAAATCTAATGCCTTCTTCATCTAAACTAAGCACTTGTCATGCACTGTAGCCGTAACTTTTGCAGTTTGAGGTGCAACAGCAAAACTGGCACGAATTTCTTTTTCCTTCATCCCAATTTCACTGCTGGAAGATTCATTCTGACTGTAGATCTTAGCAACCTCAGCATGTGATTTTTTTCTCTTAGTGAGAACTTCCACCTCTTCACTTAAAAGAAGCACCTTACGGCTTCTCTTTGTCAAATCTGAATTGCCAGCATACTACTCTTGTGCTTTGGGGACGGTATTAAATAAAATACTGTCACGTAAAAATGGTCACTTGAACACAAGCACTGTGATGCCAGGACTGTCCATCTGATAACCGAGACGGCTGCCGTGAGTGCCTAACGGGCGCGGTTACACTGGACAAAGGGATGATTCACGTTCCGGTGGGACAGAATGGGATGGTGTGAGAGCTCATCATGTTGATTGGAACAGCGGTGCACAGTTTAAAACTTCTGAATTGTTTTTTCTGGAATTTTCCATTTGATATTTTCTGACCGCAGTTGACCTCAGGTAACTGAAACCACAGAAAGCAGAACCACGGAAAGTAAAACTGTGGAAAAGGTGGGACCACTGTGTGATAAAGTGTAACTGTTAACGTAATTATTCATCCCTTTGTTTTTCTGCAGTGGGACGTTATCAGATCTTTATTATTGTAGATAAGGGTTATACGCATTATTGTGTAAATCTTTGAAACCTTACTCTTTTCCCCACTCCTTTGGGGGCAGAAATAAGCCTTTTAGGGGGGTCAAGTAAAACGATAAAATATTATAGCTAGAAAAGGTTTTACTGTTAATATTACAGATGTTTTCACTAGAAGTTTGTTGACCATAAAGTACTTAGAAACTTTAACTAGTTTTCCATTGCTTCTACTTCTTTAGTTAATACTCTCAATTTTAATCAAAAGGGTGCGGAGGAAAGGATAGAGGAAAAATCATACTATAGATCTCAGTCCTCCTCCTCTCCACCATATGGCCATGAAGGATATATTTTAGAAGCAAGGCACCAGTTGCAATATTTCTACATATTTGTTTATCTTTATTAAACTTCACATCTGTAAAGACAGACTTGTGCAACCTCTCTGACTTTTTGCGAATACTTTAATGTCTAAATCTTCCTTTGTCCTCAGGATTCAGAAATTTCCTCTATGGAGCGTGGGCTCCGAGACTTGGAAGAGGAGATTCAGATGCTGAAATCGAACGGGGCTTTGAGTACTGAAGAACGAGAGGAAGAAATGAGGCAAATGGAGGTCTATCGGAGCCATTCTAAATTTATGAAAAACAAGGTCATGGTGTGTGATACCGTAATTTTTAAATGGGGTTTGAAAAATTGATGCATGTTCCTACTTCTTTAGTGATGATGGACCTCACGCTGTTTTATCAGGCTTCAGGGAAGAATACTTGTACCGTAATTCTTTCAGATAGAACTTTCCCAGAATTAAAGTCAGAATTACTGATGTTGTATAGTTATTTCAAATTTCACTTTAAAGAAAATTACTTGTATGAGGCTAAGCGTGTATTATCACAGTTTAACATTTCATGTCTACCAGTACTTCTGAGGCGATTAGTAGGATTACATCCAGATGAGTTTTTCTCACTATATGAAACATCGCGTTCTCTATGTGTTGTGAACAAATTTAGAAGTCAAATTCAGCCTAAGAGACTGAATCCACCTCCCCTTTTTTTTCCTGAAATGGCTTAAATAAAATCGTGTTTTCCCTTCAAACACAGTTCCCTAAAGGAAAGCCCTTTGCGCTCTCCCTTGGAGAAGACCCATGTGTATCAGGTTTATTGTTTCCCACGTGCACTTGGGGTGTATGTACAGTAGGATAGGCATCGCTGAGACATATCAGTCTGTATTATAACCTCAGTCACAGTATTTCTTCTTTAGAGCCAAAGGCATTTATTTTGATCCTATAAACTATTTTAGGCAAATTGGAGGACTTAGTTTATTACAGTTATCAGTTTATCAGGTCTGTGGTGTTTTAAAGATCATAATTTCAATTATAAAATATTAGCTAGAAAATAAGTGTTCCTCCCCCTCCCCCTGCCCCCCATATCCCAATTGTGTTAGTTCCCTAATTTCTCAGAAGTGAAAACTGTTCCTTAAATGATACAGTTTCTGGCTTCTTTCTGTGATACCCATACCTGCATATAAGTCAGTAGAATATTCCTCTGTTATTTTAAGAATCTGTTATCAATGACTACGGCCAATTTCATGTAACTTCTAGAACTTAAAAATTCACATATCCAACTTTCTGTTAGTTTTGATTTATCATTCTAACTTGAGAACAAAATAAAATATCATCTCTGCTTCCCATTTGCTGATTAGCACATTTCAGTCCATTACCCTGTGAAAACAGTGAGCCCATCTAGGGTCCTTTGAAGAGGAAATTAGGGGAACAGGTTTGATTGTGTTATATGAGTTATTGTTATTTCCAGTTACTGCTCTGGCTCAAAAGCAGATAATAAGAAGACTTAAGTTGACACATGAGTGAAAAAGAATAACAATGTCGTGACAGGTAGAGCAACTGAAGGAGGAGCTAAATTCGAAAGAGGCTCAAGGGGAGGAGCTGAAAAAGAGAGCGGCTGGTCTTCAGGCAGAGGTCTTTGCCGAAAGATTTACCCTTTGCGTGCAGTGATCCCACAGTGGGACCCTGCTGCTCTGGCTCTGGGTGCTCACACTTTCACTCTGTGGTCGGCAGCTGTGCCCGGGACTAGCACTGACCAGCCTGCTCTGCTCTTTAACTGACTCCTGTTCACCGATTTGACCCACGTGCCACCCTGTGTGCAGCGAGCCCTCATGTGCTCTGGAAGCCCTGTCCCTGGTTTTTGTTTTGTTTTGTTTTGTTTTTTATTTTTTATTTTTTTGGCCGTGCCACACGGCATGCGGGATCCTAGCTCCCCGACCAGGGATTGAACCCGCGCCCCCTGCAGTGGGAGCGCGGCGTCTTAACCACTGGACCGCCGGGGAAGGCCCCCTGGTTTTTTATTGTTGCTTTGTCACTGTGTGGATGGTGCTTCAAAGCTGTTTTTTCTCGACTTCTTTCCTGTTAACCAGAAACTTGTTGATTTATGTGAATGGTCTCTTTCTCTTCTTAGGTACAAAGAATGTGCAGATGTTCTAGGTCCATCACCCAGGGTTTATTTGAGTCTGATTTCTTGAGTGAAGTGCTTTACCTTCATATGTAGACATCATCTTTAAGTCCCCGATAGGTGATTTTGCAACAAATTCTACTTTCTTTGGAACAGATGTATAGAAGTGATTAGCTTATTTAGTTATCTGGTCAGTTAGAAGTAGCGTGAAACTTAAAGTCTCTAAATCTATTCAGTAGCTCAATCATCTGTCTAGAGAACTTGAAATTCCATTTCAAACTGTGATAAAATGATTATAATAAAATAGCTGACACTTGAGTACTTATTATAAGCATTTTATAACCTACTAAGGTAGGTATATTCTCAACCCAATTTATGGATAAGGAAGCTGAGGTAACACAGTGGTGCTCAGGAAGCACAGTTAGTAAGAGGCAGAGTTTGATTTTTACACAAGCCATTTGGGTCCAGAACCTGTGCTGGTAAGCTCTGCACTCCACTGCCCTATACTAGGCTGTGCACGCATTTGTCTCCCAAGTGTCAGGAAAAAAACTGCTTCTGAAAATTACGGTAGGATAAGACTGGAATGCAGCATTAAAAGAAAAAAAAAAAACCACTTGTGCTAATTTAGTGTGTTTGCTATTTATGGACCACTTTATAGTATAGATAGAAAAGTGAGATATTTTGTCTAAAAGGGTCCAATTTGGTTTGTTGTAACCATGTATTGTGTAGAGGAGAAGTTGATCTATAACTTTTTTTCCCTCAGCTAGTATTATTAATTTCTTTTTGTGTCGAACAACAGGCTAAACATTCTCTACATTTTTTTGGTTTAATCTGTACGCAGTACAGTGGCACTGGTTTGCTTTCTCCATCTTACTGATTAGGAAACCAAGGCTTAGAGAGGTAGTTACCCAAGAAGACACACTCGTTCGTTCTCACGTGGGATTGACTGCAAAAGCCTTATGCTCCTAACTTTTAAGGAAAATTTGTGCTTCTAAACTCTTCTATTTAGGATATTTTCTTCTTTTTCTCAGTCTTTATGGTCAGTATAGCATTATTTGAGGATTATTTAGTAATGCAGATGATGAGGAAACTGAGATTTTATATTTATTTTTGATCACATGGTCTAGAGGTAGCTGGGAATTTGAGTAATCTTTAAGCCATAGTTCTTTAGCTGATGAGGTGAGAACATTTTGAACGTTTCTCCTGACTATTCATTGATACCACAAGTGCTTTTTTAGTGCATTCTGTTTGTTAGGGGTGGGATGTTGGTAAAGGGATGTCATGAAAGATGCTACACCATTACAGTATGTGGCAGCTCCTGGGTACGTATCTGAGTTACAGGATGGAAGTAGCTGCTGTTTACAGCTATCTTCCAGTGATGTCCTTAGCAGCTGCGAGTATTTTGCATACAGTGAGCACACAGAAATGTTTGTTGAATGAATGAATATTCTATTTGTAAGTAGAGATTTCATGCATATGAGAAAAATGCTTGTCTTCCTGATGAAACAGAACAGTAAATTATACGTTTATTTTTAGTCCTCCTTAAAAGTAATTTTAATTACAGTCAAATGTATTTCATACTTTCTCATGGGAAATTGTTCTCAAAAACTTTGTCCCTTATGCCTAAGATTATTTCAGTCAAAATACTTTAGATACATTCAACTTTTTAAAAAGTATTTTTTGTTTCATCAGTGGTACTGAGATTACTGATTCTTGTGAAATTTATACTTCCAAGAGTCTATATTTTAGTGCATAGCTACCTTGCTTAGGCAGTAGATACAATGTAAAAACAGATATGATTTCTGTTAATTTGGCTTACATTTAGAATAAAAGAGTAAAAATTCTTAGAAACACGGTAGAAATGTAAAGGAGATGTTTGATGTTAAATGTTTTCTAAGTTAAGATGAGAAAAATTTCTGGGGGAGTGAGTGGCACCTGTTGATGTATGGATTACTCTGTCAGAGTAATTCAAATTTGATTACACATGTAGATTCTTAGAGAATGAGATTTTATGCGTTCTTTATTTAGGTTATATACTTTTATCCATTTAGTTGATATGACATGTTGTAGGTAATATAACTTTGTAGGTGGAATCTTTCTTTTAGGTCAGTACCCCTAACTCCTCAAAATTATATAATTTTTAGAAAGCACATGTTTATAATGCCTTATAACACTAAAGTGGCTTTTTAAGAAGGACTTTATGTACACTTTCATTTGAGAATGAAAAAAACAACAATGAAAAAATAAATGTGCAGCTTTTGAGTTTAAATAGCAATAGTAGGAAGTTTCTTTTTTCTTTCTGTATTCCATCTACACTAATCCTGCTGTATGATTTGAAGTTTCTTATGACTTAATAAGATGAAAACTGCTTTAGTCGTGTTCAGATGCTTACTGCTGTCTCATAGTCATCTAAGTGAATTGGGATTTTTCTTCTTCCATTCCTTTTCTAATGGATTTCAGAAGTTTAGGGGAGACAATAAATGAAAACTGGAAATTTTGCTATTAGTTGAATAAGCTTTGTTTTTTGGGGGGGGGGTGGTCAGCTAAGATTAGATGGTGCAAAAAGATGAATTGTGTCCTGTCATAAAGTTAATGCTGTATATCTTGACATGGATCTGTCAAAGATCCAGATCAGAGGTGGTGGTTTTATTTCTTTTTTCCTTACACTGCTTTTTCTTCTTCTCTAGATTGGTCAGGTGAAGCAGGAGCTGTCCAGAAAGGACAGAGAACTACTAGCCCTACAGACAAAGCTAGAAACACTCACCAACCAGTTCTCAGACAGCAAGCAGCACATTGAAGTGCTGAAGGAGTCCTTGACTGCTAAGGAGCCTCGAGGGCTGCCATCCTGCAGAACGAGGTAAAAGGAGTTGTGGGATTTGCACGGAGCCCATTCCTTGGCACCTTTTCTTGTGTGTTACCTGTGCACTTCTTGTTGTGTTGAGATACGGGAGCTATGAATAATGTTATGATGGATTCTTTAGCGATGTGGTCAGTTATAGTACTAAACTATAACCATCTTGTTTCTATTGTTCTTGTATCTAACAGATTAAACCGGTGCAGTTAATATATGTTTTTGATACTTCAGACTTTGACTAAGTCTGTGCTTCTAAGTAGACTTTAAACTAATGTTATGAAATGAAACGATAGTTGTAAAAGCATTTGTTTTCACCCGTGGTAAATCTTTCAGTCATGAATGGGAGTGAGCTTGGTCAGCCTGTGTTGGGTTATTAAGTGCCCTTAATTTTTGGTATTATGAATAGCTTTAAGTAGGCAAACTGTGGAATCTAGAAATGTTTGAGATAAATCTTGTTTTGAACTGCAGATTATTAGACATGTGCCTTCATGTCCTGTTTGAAAATAAAGTTAGCATTTTTAGAAATATTAGAAGAGTATCTAGTCTGCCAGCCTTGATTAGAGGTAGGAACACACTAAATAATTCCAGGCAGATGAGAATCTCTCATATTTGCAATGAGAAGGAATTGATGATGCTATTTGGATTTACTGTCTTAAGGAAAATATTTTCTAAAGATCTCAATGAAATAGAGAATTTAGGTAGGAATAGGTAAGCAGTTCTGCTGTATAGAAGAAAAATAAAGCGTATAGTATGGATTAATTTTTTCTTTTCTTTTCAAGAACAAGATAATAGATAAATAAAGGCATAGTGTAATGAAGAAAGGAATGGGTAGTAAAAAGAAGGCATAAAAACATCTTAGACCCAGAAGTTCAGAATCTTCAAGCGAGGAGGAATGGGAAAATGACCAAAATGTTTCGTGTAGTATTTTATTTTTTTACAGTTAGGGATTTTGTTGAAAATGAGAGATTTGGATGATGTATTTATAATTT
Source organism: Balaenoptera borealis (assembly GCF_965194805.1). Taxonomy (NCBI): domain Eukaryota; kingdom Metazoa; phylum Chordata; class Mammalia; order Artiodactyla; family Balaenopteridae; genus Balaenoptera; species Balaenoptera borealis. Next base: position 79,985 of record NW_028123488.1, on the reverse strand, counting down.
TCCTTACAACTTATACTTTTTCTATTTTGATCACGTTTCATTTTATCATGATACCTCAGAGGGATATTTTGGGGTAGATAAGGCTCTGGCGCTGGAGTCACAGTTACTGAGTGTGAACTTCAGTTTTACCACTTGCTACCAGGTGCAGGGTCCTGGGCACATTACTTAAGTTCATTGTGCCTCGTTTTACACCTGTAAGATGAAGAGGCGTTCCTGCCTCATTAGGTTGTTAGCATTAAACTAATTTATTCACTCCTAGTGCCTGGCACATAGTAAGGTCTTTGTCTGTCAGTTATTGGCATCCTTCTAATTCTTGTAATACTATCAGCTAATATATGTAAACTGTTAAAACGGTAAGAGAACATTGTTGCTTTTCTTTTCATTGGCATAAATTTTATGTAGAAGGTCTGCTATTTAACATTTTTATCAAGCTAAATTAAGGTTTATTCAGGGAATTGCAAATACAGAATTATCTGGAAAATGTTACCTGCAAATTTATTAATTTGTGGCTTTATTAGAGATTTTCACATCAGTGCCTGGTATGGATGCAGTACTACAAAACGGTCAGAAGAGGGCGCCAGTGTTTTGGAGCTGAGCCTGTTGGCAAGTGCTGCTGTGATAGTTTTGGATGGAGGTGGCAGATGTGGGAACCAGGGAACCAGGCAGTTGGTTAATGATAATGCAAACATTTAAAAGCTTGTCACAGTCTAATAGATGACTTCTTCCCCTTGGCAACCCATCCTTCTCTTTGTACCCCCCTCTGAAATAGTGTTCTTATTAGCTAGGTCTCACACAGATGGGCTTGTGATTGGTTTCTTGTACCATAGAGAACAAAGACTGTATTTGTGGTCATTCTTGGATGGTTTTTATATTTGTTTTTAGGACTAACTGAGTTTCAGCAATTACCCCTGTAAGTTATTAGGACTACTGCTGAAATATAAGGGTCTCATTCTAAAAGATAACAGTAGAAAAGCTAACTTCCTTTTGAATTTGGGGTGATTATATGAATGTTATATGCCTGTTTATCAGGATTTGCTATTTTTTCTTAAATTACTCTGGTGACACTTGACAAGGCTCACTTTTTCCAAAGCAGCTTTCTCCTGTTGGATCCCATAAAAGACAGTTTGAACCAGCTCTTTGAAAGTTCTCACCTATTTCTATAATTGCTATCTTTCTGTTCCTATAATTGCTCTTTTTTAAAAAAATAATTTTATTTATTTATTTTTGGCTGCATTAGGTCTTCGTTGCTGCGCGCGGGCTTTCTCTAGTTGCGGCGAGCAAGGGCTACTCTTTGTTGTGGTGCACAGGCTTCTCATTGCGGTGGCTTCTCTTGTTGCAGAGCACAGGCTCTAGGCTTGCAGGCTTCAGTAGTTGTGGTACGCGGGCTCATTAGTTGTGGTTCGCAGGCTCTAGAGCACAGGCTCAGTAGTTGTGGTGGCGCACGGGCTTAGTTGCTCCGCGGCATGTGGGATCTTCCCAGACCAGGGCTCGATCCTGTGTCTCCTGCATTGGCAGGAGGATTCTTAACCACTGCGCCACCAGGGAGGCCCCCTATAATTGCTCTTTATCGATCTCATCCTCCTCTCTGAAGCTACCCTAGACTTTCATCCAGCTCTCAAATCACAAAATTAAGCACATATGAAAAAGAACATGGATTCAGGAGTTTTTTGTTTTTTGTTTTTTTTTTTAATTTTAAAATTCTTGAAGGAAAAACGGGATGTGGGAAAAGACCTGGTGTTTTTCCTGTTCAGGGTCCATGGAATGAGGTCCTTTTGTGTTGGGCAGTGTACAGTGTATAGTATGTATGGAATTGCTCCAGTTTTATGAACATCTCCTTTAATTGGTTGACCTTCACAGAGGTGGTCTGGATTTAGTAGCACTGTGGTCAAAGCATGGGCTTTGGAGTCAGACCTAGGCTTGAAATAGCCTTCTACATTTATTAGTTATGTGACCTTGGATGAGTTATCTTACCTCTGTAATCCTCCATTTTCTCATCTGTCACTGAGAAGAATAATAATACCAACTTCCTAAGGTAGGCGCAGTGGTTAAGAATCCGCCTGCCAAAGCAGGGGACACGGGTTCGAGCCCTGGTCCAGGAAGATCCCACATGCCGCAGAGCAACTAAGCCCGTGCGCCACAACTACTGAGCCTGAGCTCTAGAGCCCGTGAGCCACAGCTACTGAGCCCATGTGCCACAACTACTGAAGCCTACGCGCCTAGAGCCTGTGCTCCGCAACAAGAGAATCCACCGCAATGAGAAGCCCGCGTACCGCAACTAAGAGTAGCCCCCGCTTGCCGCAACTAAAAAAAAGCCCACGCGCAACAACAAAGACCCAACACAGCCAAATAAATAAATACATAAATTAAAAAAAAAATTTATGAAATACAGGAAAAATGCAGGAAATAATATAGTAGACAGTACTCAGATTTAACTTACATTTATGTGTGACCACATTAGGTGATCTTTAAAGGTCCTTTCAAAGAAAAGATTAAAACAAAAAAAGCTCATTCTAAACTAAATATTCAGTGAAAGCAGAAACTTTTGTTAGAATCTCAGGTTTTTAGAACTGGTTGGGGCTAGGAATAGGCTAGGAATAAATATTAGGAAGCTGTCATTATGGGGGTAGTGGCTAAAGCCTTAGGGATGAATTGGTTTCTCCAGAGGAAGGTTGTATCGAGTGAGATGTAAAGAGGGGGAAATGACAGCGGATCCAGTGAAGAAAACTGAAAAGGTGTGGTCAGAGAGTTAGAAAGGCAGTGAGTCATATAATTGCAAAAGAGGAATTATAGGAAACATGCCATTGTTACTGGCATGCAGTTACTAGTGCTAATGTGCTCTTAGGTAGATCTGTTTATTGATGTAAAACAAAAGAAGGTTAAGATGGGTTGAGATAATTAATACTTTTGTGGTCAGAAGTAAAAGGCCAAAACAGCAAGGTAGCCATTTTTCTGTTCATCCAGTAGCTTAAAGTTACTTTTGAATAAGTAGGAAAATGCTTTTTTTGAGATTAACTAATTCAGATTTGGTAATTGACTTTTTTCCCCCTCACTAAAGAAGTGGAGGTAATTTTCTATTTAATACTGGAATATTGAAGGTAAGACTGTTAGATGTATTTAGGATTATGAAACTGAGCAGTAACTGTCAAGAGTAATAAATGTTATTCACTAATATTCCAAACTCGCCTATTTATGGCAATCCCACATTTTCTCTTTGTTTATTTTTAATCTCCTTGTTATGATACTTCTATAGCTGGCCATTTTTATGATCTCTTAAACTTTGTGTTTAGGTTCATGAGAAAAAATAAAGTTATCTTTGGGTAGAGGACTTGGTGGCTTCCCCCTCCTCTGATTTATTACTTGTTTTCCTGCTAATTGCCATTTTACTTTTCGTATTTTCCCTTCTTTCATTCTGGACAACTGTAACTTTTCATTTTAATTAATTAGTGATGTTTTCCTATTACACTGCTCCCACAACGCCCTCCTCCAACCTAAATATAGGTTGCTCTAGAGTTTGCAATATACATTTTCACTCTTTTCTTTTTCCTCAGCTTTTTCAATGCCAAAAATTGTAGATATTTAAGGTGTACAACATGATGCTTTCATCTATGTATGCATTGTGAAATGGTTACCACAGTCAAGCTAATTAACACATTCATCAGCCTTAAATAGTTACCTTTTTTCGTGTGTGTGGTGAGAACACTTTTTAAAAATTGTAGTATAATTGACATATAACATTTTATTAGTTTCTGGTGTACAACATAACAACTCAATATTTGTATATATTGCAGAATCATCACCACAGTAAATCTATTGAACATCCATCAATATACATAGTTATAAATTTCTTTTCTTGTGATGAGAACTTTTAAGATGTATTCTCTTAGCAACTTTGACATATGCAGCACATATTTATAGTCACCATGCTGTACATCACATCCCCAGGACTTACTGTTTTGTAACTGGAAATGTGTACCTTCTGGTCCCCTTCACCCATGTCGCCCACCTCTGACTCCCCACTTCTGGCAGGCTACCGGTCTTTTCTGTGAGCTTGGTCTTTTTGTTTTTGTTTTAGATTCCATATATAAGTGCAATCATAATGACATTTATCTACTCTGTCTGACTTATCTCACTTAGCATGTTCTCAAGGTCCATCCATATTGTGGCCAATGAAAAGACTTTCCCCCTTTTTTATGGCTGAGTAATATTCCTGTGTGTGTATACATACATACATACGTACATACCGCATTTTCTTATCTATTCACCCACTGATGGACACTTAGATTGTCGAGAACACTTTTTAAGATGTATTCTCTTAGCAGATTTCAAGTATGCAACACAACATTGTTAACTAGAGTCAATATCCTATACGTTAGATCCCCAGGACTTATTCATCTTATAACTGAAAGTTTGTACACTTTGACCAACATCTTCCCATTTCCCCACCCCCAGCCCCTGGCAACCACCCTTCTACCCTCTGCTTTTCTGAGTTCACCTTTTTCAGATTCCACATTATAAGCAAGATCTTCCATGTTTTTAATATGTGGCATTTCCTTCTCATTCTTCTTTGGAGTGTCCATTTTTCTGCTTACATTGCCCCTCTACTCTTGGGTGTTGTCTCCTTTTCCCCTTAGCGCCTTTAACTATTTTTTAAAAATATTTATTTATTTTTTTGTCTGTGTTGGGTCTTGGTTGTGGCATGCAGGATCTTCATTGTGATGCGCGGGCTCTCTAGTTGTGGCGCACGGGCTCCAGAGCGCATGGGCTCTGTCGTTCGTGGGATGCAGCCTCTCTAGTTGAGGCGTGGGGGCTCCGTAGTGGCGGCGCGCGGGCTTAGTTGCCCTGTGGCATGTGGGATCTTAGTTCTCTGACCAGGGATCAAACCCGTGTCCCCCACACTGGAAGACGGATTCTTAACCGCTGGACCACCAGGGAAGTCCTGTGCCTTTAGCTATTTATCATAGTTACTTTAAATTCCCTGTCTGGTAATTCCAACATCTGTGTCAAATATATGAGTCTTATTTTTTACTAGCAGGGGCGAGAGTGGGAGAAATGCCCTTTCCCCAGGTAGGACAAAGCTCTGTTAAAATTTTTACTCCTGAGGGTCTGTCTTTGGATAGAGTACACTTTGGGCATATTTCACAATTGTTACTCTTCCCCTCCTGCAGCCAGAACCACAAGGGGATTTTTGTTGGCTCTTCACTGTGAGACCCTGGTGTGGTTCCTGGATTAAAGCCCATGAAAGTATGGGCCCCCCTAAAACCGCCGGCCCTGGGACTTTCCTCACTCGCTTGCTTGTACGTCCACACTCAGCCCCCAGCAGTTCCTTAAAATTACCACTTCAGTGTTTCTGCTCACAGCTTCTGCTCCAGGTGAGCAGATCTCAGCTTCAGCTCTGTGGGTTTGCCAGTGTCTCTTGATGTTGGAGGGGTAATTTTTCCTGTGACCTCAGTTCTCTGATAGGTCCTAGAAAACTCATTGATTTTCTGTTTTTCAACTTTTTCTTGTAAAACTAGTAGTGATGACTTCTGAGTTTTTTACATGTTGGAACTGAAGTTCCAGTAGCTTCCCGTATGGAACAGGCCTACTCATTCTTGTTTTATGAAGGTATTTGTATGAATTTTGCTGTTTAGAATAAAATCTAAAATAATAATATAATAAAAACAATTTATTAATTATATTTGGGAATCAGCTTTAGTTTTATTCATTAACACATAACTGTTTATGGAATCAGTAAGTTAACCTATGCCCAGGAATTTGAAAGTAGATCACAGAGATCTTAATTAACAATATACCTGTCTTATACAGCTTTTTCAGTTCTGCTAGATGTTGAATGAATTTGACTATTTTACCATGTCTGTTTCTAAACTTAATTTATATTGGAAATTGCCTTATTGAAAATAAAAAACCCTTTGACTTTAAAAAAATGTCTTAAAATAAATGAGAGCATATTTCCTAATGTAAGATTGAGATAAGAGTCTAGTAATAAAATGTAAGACCCAGAATAATTGTTAAATATCATATTTCAGATTTTATCCCATTCTAGTAGATAAGTGCTTCCCTAGCATTATTACGTTTTAAAAGCAGGGCAGTGAAGTAAGTCAGACAGAGAAAGACAAATACTGTATGATCTCACTTATATGTGGAATGTAAAAACCAAAAACCAACCAAAAACTGAACTCATAGATACAGAGACCAGATTGGTAGTTGTCAGAAATGGAGGGCTGTGTGTGTGTGTGTGTGTGTGTGTGTGTGTTTGTATAATGGGTGGAGGTGGTCAAAAGGTACAAACTTCCAGTTATAAAAAAAAAAATGTAACTGTGTAGTGATATTTTGTCTATGTAATATTTAAGCAGAGAAGAACCTTATAAATTGAAGACTAGCTATTAGATGTTTGATAATCGCCTGTTGAAATTGGAGTATAGGTGGCTTTTGGGGACATGGTTTGCCCACTGCCACTGTATGTATATCTGATAGAATTTGGACATTTTCTTTGTAGGCACACGAGGCAGCATCGGAAGCCAGAGCCAGTCCAGAGATGAGTGATCGAATACAGCAATTGGAGAGAGAGATTGCCAGGTACAAAGATGACTCTAGCAAGGCCCAGGCAGAAGTTGACCGCCTCTTGGAAATCTTGAAGGAGGTGGAAAATGAGAAGAATGACAAAGATAAGAAGATTGCTGAGTTGGAAAGGTAAGGAAAGGGAAGCTGAAGAGGCACTCTCTATGTTAGAGAGGTTGAAGGATGGTTTTAAAACTATGTACTTTTCGGGACATATTTTTCCAATATATCTGCCTCTCTGAATTTACTTTATTACCTACTTTTTATTCTAAGTCAGTGTAACCTCACTGTTGCAGTCTCTGAATGGCAACACGGAGTGGGAATAGATTGGGAAGCCATGGACTTCAGCATCATTGATTGGAAAGAGAAAGTATTCATTGATTAAGAAGTTAAAGTTTTCTACTGGCTAATCAAGAGAGTGCAGATAGCCACTTGCTCTCTCATTATTTATTTATCTGTTTAAGGAACAAATGAACCTCAAGTTTAAGGAGTTAAAATTTTTAATTGGTTTAGACCTTTTATGTTGAGCCGTTGCTCTTTTGGGCTGTGAATTTTTAGACTCTGTATTGTGGAGAAGCAAGCTATTACATTGGTACATAGGTCAAATTTAGAAGGAGGGACATTTTGAGGACAAGTTAGGAGACTTGGATGTGATTTTTTTTTTTTTTAGGATTGATTGATTGATTGATTGATTGATTGCTATGTTGGGTCTTCGTTTCTGTGCGAGGGCTTTCTCTAGCTGCGGCAAGTGGGGGCCACTCTTCATCGCGGTGCGCGGGCCTCTCACTATCGCGGCCTCTCTTGTTGCGGAGCACAGGCTCCAGACGCGCAGGCTCAGCAGTTGTGGCTCACGGGCCCAGTTGCTCTGCGGCATGTGGGATCCTCCCAGACCAGGGCTCGAACCCGTGTCCCCTACATTGGCAGGCAGATTCTCAACCACTGTGCCACCAGGGAAGCCCCCTGGATGTGATTTTTTATTGAGCTCTGACTTTGACTTCTTCAGAATGGGCTTTGTTTAAACAGAACCGGCCAGATAGCTCTCTTGGAATTTTCTTTGCCTTTTTTTCTTGTTAGGGTATTTTGTACTAAAGATAAAGCGTATGCCTCTTGGCCTCTTCCTTTACACCATGTATTTAACATAAATTCACAAGTGCATAGAAATAGTTCTTCCAGTAGAACTGCATTAATCACTGTATTCTGAACAGTCAGAGAGACTGGCAGTGACAGAATGAAGTCATTAATCCGTGTGACTCCTTTGAGCCTGATTCTTAGAAGTATTTTATTTTCATGCTCTTGCATGTTGGGAAGTAGTAGACTACTTTCATAAGTTGTTTACTAAGTTTTAAATTTTTAGGATATTGGTAGACTTGATATTTTCCCCTAGAAGTAACTTTTTCCTCTTGTTCTGTACCCATAGAATTTTGATTTTCAAAAAACTAAAGGGATAAAGTCCAACCCTCACAATTCTTCTTCACTAAGTTGAAAGTGTGAATGAATGAGCTGATCACCTACTCATTTGTTTCCTCTTATTTTGATATTAACTCTATTCGTGTTTTCTGGTCTGGTTCTGGATAAGATGGGTGGATAAAGTTCTTTAAGTCAGAATTAACAAATTATCAGAGTCTCAAGATTAGATTATGTATGTTTTTTGTACGTCTTCCCTGTTTGCACTGCATCTTTACCCCCAGCACACGTGCACGTGCACACACACACACACACACACACACACTCTCTCGTTACATACTTACATAAGTACATGCCTTTCTTTGCTTTTGTGTCACCCTGAAATCAACAGCAGTACTTCATAGATGTAATTTATTTTTATTTTATTTATTTATTTATTTTTTGAAATCAGACTTTTATTCAAATTTTAATTTCATAGATTTTAAAATACGATACTTCTGATGGATTAGTGACTTCCCACTAAATGTATTTCAGTCTTTCAGAAAAGAAATTTCTTGATAAAGTTTTATTTTTCAGTTTGATTTTTTTGTGTTAGAGCTCTGCATTGAAATTATTGCTTGCTATTCCAGATACCTTGCTTGAAAAATGTTTCAATTCATTTTTGGACCCAGTACTGATTTGGGGAGATGGACGTGATTTGAACGAGAGTAAGAAATAGAATTAAATCTATATTTGATATCCAAAGCACACCAGATAGCTTTTATTAGCCACTATATTTCTCACATTTTGGGAAAGAGTTGTAAATGATCTGTTCTTTCCACAGAATATTACTTATAAATTTGAACAAGTACTATAGAATTTTGTCCTCTGGTCATGTAACATTGTAATCTTATTTTAAGATTCGATGCACAGTTTCCTGGCTACCAAGAAAAGAAACAGTTTTAAAAACTCAGTTGCTACTGGCTTTGCAATTTGTTATTGAGCAGCATAGTTTAAGATGGGAATAAAAGATGATTGGAATTATTTTATGCCTTTTCTTCCCAGAGTTTTAGTACTGAGCTGCGTGTGCGTGGCTGCTGTGTTTCTTACTAACCGTTTGCTTCTTATGTTGCTGTTCCACTGTTTCCTGGGTGTGGGTGTCTGGCTCCCTGTCATTCATCATCTGAGTTTCGTCACCTTTCTTTTGGCGTGTCTTATCCTGGTCCTATTCCATTGGGGTTTTGGTCTCTGTGTCTGTCTGTGTTCATATCCCTCTTGGCCATGCTGTTCTCAGAAAGCCAGCCTCCCGCACTTTGTACCTTCCACGCCACATTTCTGTCCCTGCACCGTCGGGGGGGTTTGTTTGGGACTTCCTGGGAAAGTGAGTGTTAAGTAAGGCTACAGTTGTGTACTCGAGGAGTTGCTGCTGCCACTCTTGCTGCTGCTGGGGCTTGCTGGGGGTTTTGCTTGATCAGAATTAAAGACCAGCCGGTTATATATCCAGTTGAACAGTACCTCTTAGGTCCATTGCTTGTGGATAAAGTATGTGTTCTCTCTGCTAAGATTCTGATATTGTTGGATATAATTGTCTTATTCTTGGTTTCTAGCCCATCTTTTATGTGGTGGTTCTTTTGCTGGAGTGCCCTTTAAGTAGTAGCCTCTCAGGCGATGCAGCTGTAGTGCCACACCCTGATTCAGGAAGTAGCATGCATTTTTACTGGGTGTTCAGCCACCTTCTAAGTGCAAAAATGACAGCAGAATGTTATCATTGGGCTAAAGAAAATTCTTATTATTCTTTTAAAATTTCCTAGTACTTATGTAAGATTCTCCAATATTAATAGGTTTAGATTAAATCATGAAGAATTCCCAGACTCATTCTTTGTGGTCTTGAGAAAAACAAATAGTCCCTTACACTGCTCTTCCAGAACAATAGTAGTTCCTGTCAGATGATTTAGTGTTGTACCAGTGTCTTGAGCTACTGCAATTTTAAAACGAGGATTATGTAGGCCTACCCATACATCTGCAAATACAAAATATTTTTCCCAATTAAATCGAAGAAGTACTATTTCTAAATTTATATTCCGTACTGTGGTGTGTATCAGTTGGAGTTCAACCAGAGAGGCAGAACCAGTAGGAGAGATACATACATATATTTATATATATATGATACATATATATCCGTTTTATTACAAGGAATTGTCTTGCATGATTGTCAGCAGCTGGCTAAGCGAGTCTGAAATGTGTATGGGAAAGCTGTCAGGAGGAGATCACCTGCAGGATAGAACTCCCGTGGGCATGGGCCAGAACGGTGGTCCACAGGCAAAATTTCTTTTCTTTCCTTGGGAAACCTGCTTTTAGGGCCTTCCAAAGAATTGAGATATGCCCACTTCGATTATCTGGGATAGTAATCTCCTTTACTTAAATGGATTGTAGGCTTTACTTATATCCGCAAAATACCTTCATAGCAACGTGTAGATTAGTGTTGGATTAAGTTAACTGGGTGCTGTAGCCTACCCAGGTTGACACTTCAAGAAAGTCATCACCTGGTGGTTCTGGATAGTCTCCACAGATGATTTTAAGGGAGAAAATAATAGTAAAAACAAACCTAAAGATTGACGTGTTATATAAGGAGATTGATTTCGATTAGCATGAGGAACCCAAAATGTAAATTGAATATTTCTCTTCTCAAGTGAGCATATTATGGTTTCTATTTAGATGCACGATGAATAGCCTTTTCTTTGGCATAATGTTTAAAATGTTTAGTAATGTAGGCTGATGAAATTCTGATAGTAGTATCTTTTCAGACTCCTGAAAGAATTGCTTGTTGTCTGCTCTTTCACTCATGTCCCTTTAGCTAAATACCCATGCCATGGCAGTATACTGGGAGCATTATCCCCCGTGCATAATTTTGCTTCTGTATTTGCTTTATTACCTTTTTTTTTCTGATACAGAAGCACTAATGAATCTGCAGAGTTTGGTGTTTGCACTAGAAATCCTCAATTTACTCTAATGTGAGGTTTATTTAAATTACATTCAGCATCCCACTTAGAAACTTTTATGTTTGGAGAATGACACCCATCTTCTGATTTTTCACATAATTTAGGTATCAAGGATTGCCTTTGGTTTATGAAAGTTAGGAATTTTCAGTGATGTAAAGAATAATAGAATATTATTGTGTAACTTAAATAATTTATAAGAAATTTGGATTTAACTGTATTTCCTGATTTGTGGGAATATAAAAACTGGAACTTTAATGGATGTAGATTTCATTTGGGGTTGTGTTTTGAAATTTATAAGAGGGATTAAAAGATGAGAAGAGGGCTTCCCTGGTGGCGCAGTGGTTGAGAGTCTGCCTGCTAATGCAGGGGACACGGGTTCGAGCCCTGGTCTGGGAAGATCCCACATGCCACGGAGCAACTGGGCCCGTGAGCCACAATTACTGATCCTGCGCGTCTGTAGCCTGTGCTCTGCAACAAGAGAGGCCGCGATAGTGGGAGGTGGTCCGCGCACCGCGATGAAGAGTGGCCCACGCTTGCCACAACTGGAGAAAGCCCTCGTGCAGAAACGAAGACCCAACACAGCCATAAATAAATAAATTAATTAATTAAAAAAAAAAAAGTATCAAAAAAAAAAAGACATCGATAAATTAAAAAAAAAAAAAAAAGATGAGAAGAAAGGACATGTTTAATCTTTGAAAACCCTAAAGTTCTTTTTATTCCTTATTCCTTTTACCTGGTTACTCTCCCTTTAAATATGCATCTCTAAAAACACTACTGTTAGTAAGATTTGTAGTTATCAAGCTCTTGAGAATAATAGCCAATCTGTGAGTTTAGTTTTTCTCTCCGTAACTCACTCTCCTCTTTGCCACAAAGTATATACCCTTTCCTTCTTCATTAATGAATGAATGAATTTTTCTACTTATGAAGGCTCTTATTTGCTGGTCACTGTTCTGGGCTCTGGGGACACAACAGGGAACAAAGCAAACAAAATCTCTGCCTTCCAGGAGTTTATCATCTAGCCTCAGAAGACGAAAGCTCCAGCAAGGAGCGGACTTTTCCTCTGTAGGCAATGCTGGCAGAGGCGTTCTTCCACAGCTTGCCGGTACCTAGAAATTTCAGTGAGGAGGTTTCCATTTGCGGTCTGGTTGAGCTCTCCTGGGAAGTCATACTTAACATACTCAATTAATGTGTGCCCCAGGATACAGAATTATTACGGAAAAGGGGCTTCTTGTTGAACTTCAGACTCTTAAGTCTGGTCTTCTAATTTTTGTGACCAGTATTAAATGATAATGGCTTGAGAGGTTGTTTGGATAGAAGGCTAGCAGGTTGTTTTGGATCCTAGGCTCCTAATTTTAGGTCCTAGAACTGTAGCGTAGATGGAGATGTAAAACGGAGAGGGAAAGCCAGGATAGTGTGCTGCTACTGGTACTATTCTGACAAAGGCAAGAGAACCAGGAATCAGTGTTGTTATTTACACACACACACACACACACACACACACACACACACACACACACACGTATAGGTACATAAGCACATTTTGGGGCCAGTCTCGTAAGTAGATTTTTATTAGGTTTTTATTAGGAGGAAGCTTAGTTTTTCTGCTTTGTGATGATTGCTTTCATTTTCTTTGCTAACTGTCTTTTCCAGACCTCATCTAGAACTATTAGTTCTAGGCTTTTACATCATGATTAAACTTAAATTTTGTGGACTAGCAAGAAAACTTAACCTGTGTTTATAATGTTTCCAAGGGAACTACATTCTGGTTTATAAACAGCTGGCTCTATTAAACAACTGGTATATGATGTATTCATAAGATTTGGAGCTGCTTGATTTTTTTTTTTAAAGCAAGGGTGTTCCCAGTTTGCTCAGAATTCAGGCTCAAGGTAGTTAGCCCCTGAATTAACTGTCTAAATTGCTACAGCAGTAACTGTTAACCTCATTTTGGTAAGTGAGAGGAATCTATACTTCTGTAGTTCAAGATCAACATAATGAACTGAGCTTGAACACAAAGAATGGGGTCGTTTTCCCATCATGCGGGAGTGAGATTTAGTCTGTGGTGTTATTTGCACGCGTGCATGTGTAAGAGAAAGTACTTCTCTGGTGGTATTTGGAGAATTTAGGGAAGATAGTTGCTAGGCTTATAAATCCTCATGGCTCAAGGATATGACCTTTTAAGTTTTTTTATTTGCTTTTAAAGCTTACTAGTACCTGAAATTTTATGTAATGAAAATGGAGTTATTTTTATTTTTTATAAATCTTTCACAATGTGTTGGCAAACTTAGAGTTTACAAGATATTTCCAACTTTTGGTCTGCTATTAGTAGATTTAACTCTTTGTTTTCTTTAAAACTGGGCTTTAGAATTAGGAGATGAATGCTTTTTTGTTATCTGCTTTTTCTGAGTATTTTCTCTTTGACTAAAATTTTCTTTCCCCTTATTCATTTGTGGGGATTTGACCCCTTTTAATTGTTATCTTTTTTGGGGGAAAAAAAAAAACTTTACTGACCTCTCTTAGGTAGTAATGTCTCTTTCCTTTTTTTTTTTTTTTGTGTGTGTGTGTGCTTTTGTTATAGTATCTATCACATTCTGTCCCAGGACTGTACATTGTTGTGGGCCCAATAAATACATACATTAAAACATAGAGACACAGCTCCTTTCTCATTTTACTGTCTAATCATCCCACATTTCTTCACTTTTATCTTTCCATCCCCCGCACATTCAGACCGTTGATCAAACAGATGGAGATTTAATAGTCCCTTATACCCTTGTTTGTTATATTGAATATATTTTTATATTTGTTTCTTCTATATGTTTGTAATATGTTTACCATTGCCCATATACTTTTCTTTCTGTAAAAATATAAGTAAACGCATATGCATTAAATATTCTTATTTAATATAATTCAGTAGGATTACTTTTCTATCTGCAGCTTAAACAAAAGTATAGATAACCTCTCTCCTCTTCTGTCACAGTGAAATACCAATTCTAACTTGTATTTTTACATTTTAACATCACTGAAACTGGGATACGTGAATAAATAATGGCGTGATTTAATTGGTATATATTTTTTTATTTCTTGGTAATACATAAAGTAATGGCACATCTTCTTCCTTTGGTGAATTGATACTGAAGATGTGCGCAAAGAGAGTGAATAAAATTATTTCAGTGACTGGGGGTGGAAGGAAGTATTTCCAAATTAACGTTATCTTCTCATGTATTCCATTTTAAATGTGTGTAACCAGATGAATATGTTTACTATTATCATTAGATATTTGACTGTTTTAACTGCATCCTGAAAGTTTATTTGCTTAGGTTGACCTAAAATTTTTGTTGACATTTTCATTTGGAAAGTGGGTTTTATGTTTGTGATTTTATATTGGTATCACAGTACATTCAGGCATCTATGGCACAGTATAACCTGAGAATATAAACCTACATATTTAATCTTCATATTTGTAAATATTTTTTCTGTAAAGAAATCCCGAATTGATCATTCAGCTTAATGTCTTCAGAAATCTCCCATAGGGAAATTAATATTAAGCTGTATATAGATTTGGCGTAAACTAGTATACAATTCATGAGGAAAATGGTTCCTTAAAGCATTTCCTTACTTTTAAATTTATAGTCATGTATCTTTGATCCACGAAGGACAGTGTTGGTGAATGTGGTCTTGACGTAGCTGGAATAGAGGAGAAATGAGTGTGGTGACTGTGTGTGCTTTCTTGAGGGAGAATGGGTTGTGTTTAAAAAAACGAAAAGAAAAAGGGAAAACGAGATGCTGCGAGTGTTGTAACGGAAGGCGACTGGTTCTTTATCAGATCCTGCTGGCTTCCGCTTCCATTCTGGGGGGTGGGGGGGGCCGCTTGTTTCTTCCTTCTTCCTCCTAGATGAATTTCACTGATTTCATTTAAAAGAAGAATAAATCACACCGCTTTACATAGTCAGTTCTATTAGGCCATCTTCCTAAAGTTTCTTGTGGGCACAGCACCTTATAATTTATTACAGTCTTGATAGAAATTTTGATGGTTACCTCAAGTTTTTACTTGACCCTGGAAACATTAGAATTATATATAGTTATTCTATATGCAGATTTTTTTTCTCCTAAATTTATTTTCCCAAGAGCTAAAGTTTGATGCCAAAGTGAAATATGACTCCTGAACTGTAAAATAGTTAAAAAGATCCTTAAGGTTGCTCACTCTCGACAGGAATAAGCTTAATTTTTTTTTTTTTCAGGAATTTTCTCGTGTCTCATATAAAACTTTGCATCTATATGAGATTTCAGTGAGTGTCATCATTGATCTAAAATTATTCTAACGTAATGTGTCATAACCAACAAAAATAAAAAAGATCATTGGGAACAGTCATTTAGATAAATGATTGGCCTCTCTTTGACTTTGAACATTGTCTGCATTCTACACTGTTTTCCAAATGCCAAAGATCCGTGGATTTTTGTAGATCCCTTCAGGAGTCTGTAAGCATCATAGGACATATAAAGTATGTCCAGGAGGTGTGTCAGCAGACCTACATGCCTCTCACAGATCCACCACGTATTTGCTGTGTGGTTGTGAGGAGTTTTGTTTGTCATTTTGTTTCTCTGTTTTTCATCTATTTATCTTATGTGATGGCGATCATAAATCTTGTTATCCTTGCCTTTCATTATTCTGACAATGAGTTTTTAAAAACTCTCGTTTTAGTACTGAAATATTAGAAAACATTAAAGTGCAAGTTGAAATGGTGCTTGCATTCAAGAAATAAACTTCTTGTGTTAGATTCTTAAAGTAAAATTTAGATCCTGAAGGTGAGCTGGGTGGCACTGGCTGTTAGAAGTCTTAAGTATTTGGAGGATAATATCGATACTACTTTCAATGAAATTGATTAATTTTTAAAAAGGGAAAACTGCCTGTTGTTATGAAAAGCAGTAATGAACCTCAGGGGCTTCGTGCTGGGGTAGGAATATGAAGCATGGCTACTTTGCATCTCTTTCT
The DNA here is from genome assembly GCF_965194805.1 of Balaenoptera borealis. Classification (NCBI taxonomy): domain Eukaryota; kingdom Metazoa; phylum Chordata; class Mammalia; order Artiodactyla; family Balaenopteridae; genus Balaenoptera; species Balaenoptera borealis. The sequence continues at coordinate 64,058 of NW_028123488.1, read as the reverse complement.
GCTGAGCAGTATTGGAAATGAATTGATGTGTATAGAGCCATATAGTCTTCATTATTGCTTTTAGATTGTGCCTTTGGGGGTGGATTTGATAGATTTGGAATGAGAAATAATGGGTGTAATTAGGAAAACATTATTTTCACATTTGAGAAAATTATTTCAAAATTTTCCAAATGAATTAGAGTTCTGTTTTCTACAGAATAACTGAAACTGTCAGTGTTTTTCTGCTTTTGCTCCTGGATAACTTGGGTCTAAGACATGGACTGGGGTGGGTAAAGGAGTTGTCAGTTCTAAGATGGGTGTGTATAGCACTAAGCTGACTGACGTTGTAGGATCACAGTTAGCTACTTAAACGAGAAGGGGAGCAGCTAGCCTTCTTTTCTTTTCCTTTGTGTTTAAGAAACTACTTTTTTTCCTGCCCTAGGAAATGGTAAATTTTAGACAAAATTTGTTCTTTTAGAAACTTACATTAAGGTACAGTGGTGTAATCTAATATGAAAATACACTTGTTGAAAATCTGAAATGACTAATTTTTGTTGCCAGTGCAGAATCTGTGTGACTCCTTTCCCTTCTCTAATCCTGTGCTTTATATTTTGTCTATGTCTGTGAATAATATTATTTCTGAATATCGCCCTCACTAAGTTTTTTCTCACGTTCTCTTTCACACTTTCTTCCTGGATTTGTTGTTTCCTTCAGTCTCACCTCAAGGTCAGTATGCTTGTCCTAAAACAAAGATATGTAACAGAACATTGTATACTAACGTTGTCTTGAATTCCTATAAGCAACTGGAATGATGGAACTTATCCCAGGAATGAGATGTCTAGAAATTCAGTTATGAGTGCAGAAGATGTCATGAATCTTAGATTTATCGGAAGAGTGGATTCACGGTTCTGTGCTTCAAAAGATAGTGAGAGTGGTCAGAAAGCGAGAATCAGACTGACCAGGTTTGGACTGAGAGAGAAACGAAGATGAAAGGAAGCCACTAGAGGAATGAGGAGGTGAAAAATATTGCTTTAATTTTATTCTATTTTCATCCAGAGACATTCTGGCTGTTATAGGGAAGATTAACCAAGATGGCGGAGTAGAAGGACGTGCTCTCACTCCCTCTTCGAGAGCACCAGAATCACAACTGGCTGCTGGACAATCATCGACAGGAAGACACTGAAACTCACCAAAAAAGATACCCCACATCCAAAGACAAAGGAGAAGCCACAATGAGACGGTAGGAGGGGGCGCAATCACAATAAAATCAAATCCCATAACTGCTGGGTGGGTGACTCACAGACTGGCGAACACTTATACCGCAGAAGTCCACCCACTGGAGTGGAGGTTCTGAGCCCCACGTCAGGCTTCCCAACCTGGGGGTCCGGCAACGGGAGGAGGAATTCCTAGAGAATCAGACTTTGAAGCCTAGTGGGAATTGATTGCAGGACTTCGACAGGACTGGGGGAAACAGAGACCCCACTCTTGGAGGGCGCACACGGAATAGTGTGCACATCGGGTCCCGGGGGAAGGAGCAGTGACCCTGGGGGAGGCTGAACCAGACCTACCTGCTAGTGTTGGAGGGTCTCCTGCAGAGGAGGGGGCTGGCTCTGTTTCACCATGGGGACAAGGACACTGGCAGCGGAGGTTCTGGGAAGTACTCCTTGGCGTGAGCCCTCCCAGAGTCTGCCATTAGCCCCACCAAAGAGCCCAGGTAGGCTCCAGTGTTGGGTTGCCTCAGGTAAAACAACCAACAGGGAGGGAACCCAGCCCCACCCATCAGCAGTCAAGTGGATTAAAGTTTTACTGAGCTCTGACCACCACAGCAACAGTCAGCTCTACCCACCATCAGAGCCTCCCATCAAGCCTCTTAGATAGCCTCAACCACCAGAGGGCAGACAGCAGAAGCAAGGAAAACTACAATCCTGCAGCCTGTGGACCAAAAACCACATTTACAGAAAGACAGACAAGATGAAAAGGCAGAGGGCTACATACCAGATGAAGGAACAAGATAAAACCCCAGAAAAACAACTCAATGAAGTGGAGATAGGCAGCCTTCCAGAAAAAGAATTCAGAATAATGATAGTGAAGATGGTCCAGGACCTTGGAATAAGAATGGAGGCAAAGGTCGAGAAGATGCAAGAAATGATTAACAAAGACCTAGAAGAATTAAAGAACAAACAAACAGAGATGACCAATACAATAACTGAAATGAAAACTACACTAGAAGGAATCAATAGCAGAATAACGGCGGCAGAAGAACGGATAAGTGACCTGGAAGACAGAACGGTGGAATTCACTGCTACGGAACAGACTAAAGAAAAAAGAATGAAAAGAAATGAAGACAGCCTAAGAGACCTCTGGGACAACATTAAACGCAACACCTGCAGAGCTGGTGCCCAGGCAGGGTGAGCTCTGGAGGAGAAGGCTTCCAGAGTCCCCAACAGTCTCTGCACGGTGGCCCATCCAGTGCCAAACACCTGCCATCCACAGCGAGAAGTCCCAGAAGGGTTCGGGCTCTTTGCCCTTGGGCCAGGTTTCTCCACGGGCTGGGCTTGCCTGTGGCCCCCGCCCCACCCCCGCCCCCGCCTGCCCTTGCTCTGTGACACGTACAATGGAATGTCACAGCACCAGGCTGAGCTGTCCAGTGCGTGCTAGACCTCGAGAAGAGTTAGAAGCTAGGGAGAAGCTCTCCCACTTTCACTCTCTTTTCTCAGATCAGGCAGGCAGCAGCTCTGATATGGAAGCTATGGACACCACACCTTCTTCCCAGGCCAGCATTGTCCATTCTGCCCCTGTTTTCCCTGGCCCCCCATTTACGGCTTCGGCTGCCATTGGTCATTCAGCAGGCGGCACCTCTGACCCTGAAGCTATGGACACCACACCTCCTTCCCGGGCCGTCACTGTCCATTCTGCCCCTGTTTTCCCCGGCCCCCCATTTACGGCTTCGGCTGCCATTGGTCATTCAGCAGGCGGCACCTCTGACCCCGAAGCTATGGACACCACACCTCCTTCCCGGGCCGTCACTGTCCATTCTGCCCCTGTTTTCCCCAGCCCCCCATTTACGGCTTCGGCTGCCATTGGTCATTCAGCAGGCGGCACCTCTGACCCCGAAGCTATGGACACCACACCTCCTTCCCGGGCCGTCATTGTCCATTCTGCCCCTGTTTTCCCCAGCCCCCCATTTACGGCTTTGGCTGCCATTGGTCATTCAGCAGGCGGCACCTCTGACCCCGAAGCTATGGACACCACACCTCCTTCCCGGGCCGTCACTGTCCAGTCTGCCCCGTCTCCAAGTAGAACCACTACCCATTTCACACTGCTGTTCCAAGTTCTGGGAACACACCACCCAGTGGTAGCAATGCCTCAGCCCGTGCCTCGACTCAGTTACCTGAAACGCCGGCCAAAAGATAGACCAACCTTTCAAAGTTATGACAGAAAGCTGAGTAAGTTTTACGCTTGGAATTGCAATTACTATTATTAACAAGCACAACTGTAGTGCTTAGACCACAACAAGTACTATTCTAAGTGCTTAGCAAATGTTAACTCACTTACTCCTCATAATGGCAACCCTGTAGGTACGTAATATTCACCTTTTTTGGGGGAAACTGAGGCCCAGAGAGGTTGAATAGCTTGCCTAATGCCACACAGTAAGTAGGTGGCAAAAACCCAGGACTAAAACCAGACCGTCTAGACTTTCATCACTTTGCTGTGTCACCTTATTATAAGTTGTGGTTAGGGAAAGGACTAAACTGACAAGACTCTGAACTAGAGAAGGGAGAAATGAGAAAATGGGTGATCCTAGAAACTAGAGAGGATTTAGGCTCAGAAATTTCTGGTGATGAGACCCGGAAGAACAAGAACTTGGTTGGAATATTAACTTGGGGTAGTATCTGAATCCATCGAGAAATGGTCTTGTTTTCTTTAAAATTTAGAAAGGCCAGTTGGATGAAGATGAATGAAAAAAAAAGTAGAAAGGAAAAGAGGAAGGTGCCTTAAGTGAGACATAACCTCTTCCCTCTAAGTACTGGGGTGGGCATCCTGTGGGAAAGGATGGAGCTCTCTCTACCAGGTCTGTCACCAGGATGAACAAGGAGAAACATGGCAACCACTGTACTGGTGTTGATGATCCCTCAAAACCAAGGCTTCAGTTTCCGAGAACGACCTACAGTAGCGTACCTACCCTGTGTCAGACATGCCACCAAGTGTGTTTCCAGGCACACATTTTAATTGGAGAAATAGTTCCTATGAGGTACGCATTAGTTTCCTAGGGCTGCTGTAACAAATTACTACAAATGTGCTTGCTTAAAACAAAACACACTTATTTTCTTATGGTTCTGGAAGAGAGAGGTCCAAAACCAGTTTCCCTGGGCTGGAACGAGGAGTTGACAAGGCCGTCCATCCTCCTTCTAGAGGCTCCAAGGGAGAATCTGTTTCCTTGCCAGCATTCCTTGACTTCTGGCCACATCAATCCAACCCCAACTTCATCATCACATTTTCTTTGGAGTAAAAACTCCCTCTGCCTCTCTCTCATGAGAATACCAGTGGTTACATTTGGGTCCATCCAGGTAGTCCAGGAGAATCTCCCCATCTCAAAACCCTTACTTTCATTCCCACTGGCAAAGTCCCTTCTGCCATTTAAGGTGACATTCACAGGTTCTGGGGATTAGAATGTGGACATTTGGGGGCAATGGTATTATTCTGTCTACTACAAGGTAGATACTATTATCTTTCTCAGATGCAGGAAATGAAGTTGAGGGAAGCAATTTGTCTCAGGTCTACAATTTCCAGAGTAGAGATTTAAATTCTGCCAGTGAGACTTTAGGACACACTCTAAACAACTTTAATCTGTGTCCTGAACTACAGCATAATCCTTGGTGAAGAGTCACACTTGGGTATCAAGACCCAATTGAATACAACACTATGTACTGTCTCACCTTTCACTTTATTTGCCTGCTGTATTCATAAGTCTTGCCCAGAGCACAAGAGTTCAGAAAATTGTTATGCAGGTTTACTAAGAGAACGCATTTACTGTTTGATGTGCATGGAGTAATGGAAGGTTTTTTAAAATAGAATATGCCACCAAGTAGTGTTATCACCATTTTACACATTTAAACAACCAGACAACAACAACGAAAAGCTACAGATGCAAAGGTGTCAGGGACATGTCTAAAGGTTAACTGCCAGGAAAAGGGCTGGAACCAGATGCCAGATGCCCAGGCCTGAATTCATCCTGTCCAGTCCTGATTAAGCACCTGTTCAGACGGCTTGTGGCTCATCACCCAACACCTGAATCTTTATATCCCAGCTTCAAGACGGAAATTAGCCGAGGGATCACAGATATTGTGCTAATCACTAATTCGTAATCTGCTATCCCCATCCTTTGTGGGACAGAAGTGGGCACTTCTAAAATCCTTTTCTGCTTGAGAAAGAGCAGAGCAGCCTTTGCTCCTCTGGCTGTGGCCTACTGTGCTTTGCAAAGGTGATTTGGCAAGTGCAGCTGCAAACCCATCTCCAATATCACACATCTATGGAAAATTCCAGTCAGGTTTTGGACCCAGTCACAGTACATTTTCCTGAGGATCAGTAATGATTTGCTGAGGATCAGTAATGCTCTCCGTATGCTGGCTGACAAGGCCATGACCTCTGCGCTTACTATACTCCCTTTGTCAGCTCCGCTCTGACACAGTCGTCCGTGGGATTCCTTAGGAATATTGGAGGTATTTAGGCACAATTTCAGGGGCCGCTCTTGCCTGTTTCCTCTCATTTCTTAATCAACATTTCCCAGTTGAGACTATAAATAATTCAACTTGGGTGGGTTATCAGAGGCATTCTTCCCTACTCTACTCCATTTGAATCTCTGTGCTCTTCAAGTTTCACATACGTGGCATCACATATTTCCCATCATCGCTGTTTTCAGCAGTCAGGGCTACATAGGTCATTGGCAAGTTCATTAGCCTTTCCATTTCTTTCCCTCTTGACTCTTTAAGAGTGATTTGCTAAAGACTGTCCGCTTCGATGTTTTACAAGGCTCAGTGGTACAGAGGCAATATTGGAATTCTGCCCTGGAGAAATAGACATTCTGTTCATTGTTCTCCTCCTCTTACAGAACAGGAAAGAGATGCATCTATCACACAGTTACTCAAGGTTTCTCTACTTGCATTGCCAAGGATCTTCATAAGACTGGTAATACTCACATTTTCTGTTGGAAGGTAAGTTGCATTCCATAAAATTAAATCCACACCATATGAGAACTTTAGTCTAACCTCTCATCTATTGATTCATGAGGTTTGACTCACTGAGATTTTCCCTCCTCATACTATTGTGAAGAAGAGGAATTGTTGGCCAAATCCATGGTCAAATATTTATATTTGGTTTCCCAGTTTGTCAGTTATCTTTATGTTTGGGTTGCCTTTTGCTGTGCAGAATTCTTTAATTTTTATCAAGTCAAATCAACTCGCCTTTTTCTTTATGATATCTCAGTTTCATGTTCTGCTTAGGGACAGACTTCCTCATAACAAGAGTATGATTTCTCATCCTATCTTACAGTCTTCTAGGTATTTGTTTCTTGCAATGGAATATTACCCAGTGTATGCTACACATGCAGTCCTCGCTCTGAACAGTTTGCCCATGCATGAATTTCAGTTACCATGATTTAGTTAAATAATCCCAGGACCACAACAAAACCATCAAATTTCAGTTACTGCCATGTTAACTGTGAGGAAGGGCATAAAGTACAAACTTCACAGCTAGTTCTTAACTCCACAAATCACCCGGGATATGACAGATGTGTATCATGGTCAGTGAACAATCAGGTCCCTTCTTTCAAAGTCTGTAGGTGATTGGTCACTGTGCATGTTATTCAGTTCACATACAGACAGCAAGGTCCATGTATTGCTTAGAATTGAACCGTTTAACCTTCAAGTATTTTGGAATTTTCCAGCTTTGTTTTTGTTCTTGACTTCCAGTTTGACCTCGCTGCAGTCTGAGAACAGACTTTATATGATTTCTGACATTTTAAATTTGTTAGAGTGTGTCTTATGGCCTAGAATGTGGTTTGTCTTCGTGTGTACTTCATGTGAGCTTGAGACAATGTGTATTCTGCTGTTGTTGAAGTAGTCTGTAGATGTTTATTATATCCATTTGGTCGATGGTGTTGCTGAACTCAGCTATGTCTGTACTGATTTTCTCCCTGATGGATTTGTCCATTTATGATAAAGCAGTGTAGAAATCTCCAGCTATGATAGTGGATTTATCTCTTTCTCCTTGCAGTTCTATCAGTTGTTGTCTCACGAATTTTGATGCTTTGTTGTTAGGCACATAAACATGAAGAATTGTTATGTCTTCTTGGAGAATTGATCCCTTTATCGTTATGGAATGTCCCTCTGTGTCTGATAATTTTCTTTGCTCTGAACTCTGCTTTGTCTGAGATTGATACAGCTTCTCAAACTTTCTTTTAATTAGTGTTAGCATGATGTAGCTTTCCCCAACCCTTTACTTTTAAGCTATATGTGCCTTCATATTTAAAGTAGATTTCTTATATTTGGATCTTGTTTATCGATCCTCTGTGACCATCTCTGTCTTTTAACTGGTGTATTTATACCATTGGTATTTAAAATGATTATTGATATCATTGGATTAATACCTACCATATTTGTTACTGTTTCATATTTATTGCCAGTGTTCTTTGTTCCTTTTTTACATTCCACTCTTTTTCTGCCATTTCTTGGTTTAATCAAGCATTTTATATGATTCACTTTTCTCTTCCTTGAAAATCCAGACACGATGCACTGGTGAAATTCACTGCAGTACATAGTCCTTTAGAGATGTGGTGTTACAGAAGCATTGCATAGTCTTATGATTAGGTCTCAGTCTTACAATGAGCATGTGCTCCTCAGCTATGAATGTCACAAGTGCCTCTCAGTATTTTCCCTCACCTTAGGTGAAACACAATGGCCGGCAGGGGTCACGGTAGGATATTTCCCTTCCCCCAGGTCAGTTAGGCTCTGACAAAACCCCATAGGTTAGGCCTCTGGTAAAACCGTTTCTCCTGAGGGCAGGCCTTATGAAGAACAGCAGAATGCTCTGGTGTATTTCAGAATTGCTCCTTTCACCCTCCCCCTGCCAGAATTCCAAGGGGATTTTCCTTTGACCTTCACCTGGTAGTCACAACCTGGTAGAGCTCAAGAGACAAAACTCGCAAAAGGATAGGGGCTTCCCTGGAGATTTTACCTCACAGACTTTTCCACACAAGCCTCCAGCAATCCTTCAAATATAGTTCAGGTTTTCCTACCTCACCATTGCTTTCCACAGAGATTTCTGCTCTTGGGTTTCTGTTCCGGTAAGTTGTTACTCTCTGTATCTGCCATCTGCCTCTCCAATTTTGGGCACGGTGATTTTTCCTGTGACCTCACTTCTCTAATGAATCTAAGAAGAACTGTTGATTTTTCAGTGTGTCCAGATATTTACCTGTTAGGACAGAGTGGCAACTTCCAAGCTCCTTCCTTGCTGGACTCAAAACTAGAAGTCTCATAAGTTTTTTACAGTGGAATAAAACATGTTAATTTTCAATACTTCTAATGTTTTAGGTTGCACTGTACTAACTAAATACAAGATTTACTAATTTTTTTAAGTCTATAACTTTATAACAAACAAGAAAGTTTCTGGTGTTTTTGTCAGAAAGATTTTAAGGTCATAGAACAATAATATTTTCCCCATCAATCACTGAGATCAACTTTGCACAGTTCAGCTTCTATGATCATTTTTATAGCTCCACAGTGAAGACAGCCTGTACTTTATTTACCCTATATTTTATTTCTCACATATACATGGGTTCCTATTCTGCTTGAATAATCTACTGATGTACTGTTACAGCGTATTAGATTCTTTTAAACTACTGAAATTTAGAGTGTGTTTTGATATTCGATATGGACATTTCTTTCCTCATTCCAACTTTATCCTACTTGAAAAAATCTGCTTTATGGTGATAAATCCCTCTTGATCATAATGACTTTTTAAAAATGTGTTGCTGGAATCTATTTGCTAATATTACTTAGAACTTAAGATCTTCAAAGAAATGTGCTTCTCGTTACTTTTTGGGTAAATTTTCCATATCTGATTTTTGTATTAGGACTCTTCTAATTTTTTGATACATTGGAAAATAACTGATGTCTTTCTAAGGTGTATATCTTTGATTATATTTTCTAATTTCCTAAAGCTACTTGTATTCTCTACTCAAAACAGGAGTAAATAATGGCTGCATATAACTAATCAGTAATCAGCCATTTTGTCCAGATTTTCAAATGTGTTGGTATAAAGCTACCATAGTATTCTTTCGTAATTAAAAAAAAAAATTCTCTCTGTGTTATAGCTAGTCCCATCTTGATCATATTTGCCAAATATTGCTTATTTTATTGGTCTTTCTAAAGAACAAGCTTTTGGTTTTATTTGCCAAGTTTACTGCTTTTCTTCTCTAGTTTTGACTTTTCTCTTGATTAATTTTGTCCTTCCACTCTTTTGGATTTACCTTGTTCTTCTTCTACGTCTACTGTCCAATGCCTGTAGCTTCAAGAGCCATTTTCAGCAACTCAACCAGCTCTGCCAGCTGTGTCACGCCCACTTCATCATATGCCATTAGAACTTAATCTCATACACTGGGTGAAGACTCAGCAGCCTTATTTTGCTTTCAAAATTGTTCTATGGCCTTGGATCCTTCTTCTTCTCCTAAATTACCACTATCATCAGGGAAAATTCTAGTGGGCCTAGAATTCTAGGCTTGCCTTTCCTCCAGTTTCATAATAAAAGAAAAAAACATTTCCACCCTTTTTTTGATGTTGATCGAAAATTTAGCAGCACTTCTTTGCACTGTATTCAAATCCCGAAATATAAGCAAGCCTTCATGCACACAGGCTCACTGAAATGTCATAATTTTAAACTATGTATGACCTTGAACAGTGACCTTGCCAAATACTCTACACTCTTCCTAGGTGTTCAGAGTTTTTCATTCCTACATCTTTTACACATGGTCGATTTGTGTCGTAAGTTCTTCCTCCCTCCCACTTCTGAGTATATATCCAAAGGAAACATCATCATTTTTGAAGAGAGATCTGTACTCCCACATTCACTGTAGCATTATTCACAAGAGCCAAGGTATGGAAACAACCTAAGTGTCCATAGTAGATTAATGGATAAAGGAAATACGGTATATATATATACAATGGAATATTATTCAACCTTAAAAAAGAAGAAAATCCTGTCATTTAAGTCAACATGGATAAAACTGGAGGACACGATGCTAAGTGAAATAAGACAAAGACAAATAGTGCATGATGTCACTTATATGTGGACTCTCAAAAAACAAGGAAATAAATCAACTCTTCCCTCCCTGGACATTTTCCTCAGCAGAATCTAGCAGCCTCTACTATGAGTCTTATCTTTTTTTTTTATTGTTTGTACCAGATCACAAGCCCAGGGAACCTATGTATTTACCAATGTATATCTAGATTATAGTTTACCATTGTTCTTTTTCTTTGTAATTCATTCCTTCCACTTGTGGCATCAGAACCTCATTTTTCCTTTGGAGGAGTCCTTGTGATTCAGGTAGGCTGTGTGTCTCCTCCCTAGGCTGTGTGACTCGGGGTTGGCTAGACACAGTGTTTTATGTATACTCTATATGTCCTAAGTACTTATTTCTCTGTTTTCCATCATTTTCCCTCCAAATTTTAGTGTAGTTATTTTTTAACTGACATTTGTAATCCTTTCTTTTGTTTGACTAAGGTACTGTTCAACCGATCTTCTGAGTGCTTAATTTCAGCTTTTTTAATTCTAGAAGTTTCTTTTGGTTGCATTTCACAGATACTTTTTGCTTAAATTGTATATGTTGTCCTTTTTTTAATACATTAATCATAAATTTAAATAATAGTTTCATTGATATATAATTTACTTTCCATGTTATTTAAAGTGTACAATTTAATGTCTTATGCATCTACCACCACCATCAATTTTAGAACTTTCATCCACCCCCCAAAAGAAAAAGAATCTATTATAAGTCACTCACTCCCCCATATCTCCAAACCCTAGGCAGCCACTAATATCCTTTGTCTCTACAGATTTGTCTAGACTGGACATTGCATACAAATGGAATCATACGATTACTTAGCATGTTTTCAAAGTTCATGCATGTTGTAGCATGTATCAGTACTTGATTTCTTTTTATGGCTGAATAATAGTCCATGGTGTGGATATTACTATGTTTCATTTATCCATTCACAGTAAATGGCCATTTGGGTTACTTCCACTTTGGGGCTCGTATGAATAATGCTGCTGTGGTTGGGTTTACGTGCAAGTTTTGTATGCAGGTCTAGATTTGTTTTTTAAATTAACAGACTATTTCGGAGCAGTTTCTGGTTTACAGAAAAATTAAGCAGAAAGGACAGAGTTCTCATACTTCCTTACCTCTCAACCCAGTTTCCCCTATTATTAACATCTTACATTAGCGTAATACATTTGTTATAGTTAATGAACCAATATTGATACATTATTACTAACTAATGTCCATGCTTTACTTTAGACCTCACTCTTTGTTTTGTACATTTTATGATTTTTGACAAACGTGCAATAACCTGTATCCACCATTACAGAACCATACACAGGAGTTTCTCTGCCTTTAAAATTCCAGGCTTCACCCATCCTTTTCTCCCTCCCCACAACCTCTGGCAACCACTGATCTTTTGACTGTCTCCACACTTATTGCCTTTTCCTAAATTTCATACAGCAATCATATAATATGCACGTAAGCCTTTGCAGATTGGCTTTTTTTCACTTAGCAATATGCATTTAAGCTTCTTCCATGTCTTTTCATGGCTTCATAGCCTTTTCTTTTTAGCGCTGAATGCTATTCCTTTGTACGGATATACCATAGTTTGTTTATCCATTCACCTATTGAAAAACACCTTGGTTGATTTCAAGTTTGGGCAATTATGAAAGAAACTGTTATAAACATCCATGTGCAGGTTTTTATGCAGACATAACTTTTCAGTTCCTATGGGTAAATACCAAAGAGCATGATTACTAGATCACTGTATGGTAAAAGTATGTTTAGTTCTGTAAGAAACTGCCAAGTATCCTGCTAGCAACAAATGAGAATTCCAGTTGTTCTGCATCGTCAACAACTTTGGGATTTCAGTATTTGGATTTTAGCCATTTGAATAGGTGTGTAGTGGTATCTCACTGTTGTTCTAATTGAAAATTCCCTGATGACATGGAATGTGTAGCATCTTTTCATATGCTTATTTGCCATGTGTCTCTTTTCTTTGTTTAATCATAGTTGTTTTGTTTTGTTTTTTAACTGCCTACTAACTCTTGTTCTCCTGTGTCTATTTACATTGTCCTTTTTTTTTTTTTTTTTTTTTTTGAGCTTTTAATCATTTAGTCTTTTTCCTGGTATGTCCAATTATTTTTTATATTAAAATTGGGCTTAACTTATTTTAGGAAACTATTAAGATACCTCCACATTCTGGATGCTGTTATCGTTCTCTTGAAAAGATTTCCTTTTGCCCATGGCAGACAGTTACTATAGGGACTGGAAACCTTAGTCCATTCTCAGTTTGAGCTCCTTCAAAGCTGTTTTTCAGTCTGTGTGAAGGTTGCTCTATTTCTGTCTTGTCCTTCCTCTACGGGTGTTGCCCTTTGGCATTACCATGTGAAAGTTTGGATTCTCCCTATTCCCAACTACCCTTGTATTTGTTAGGCTTTAAATGTAATGGTTCCCCCAGCCCTGTGAGACTAAGGATACGTGTAGCCTGTCATTCCATTAGTTGTTGCTTTTAGCTTGAGCTCTTGCCGTTTGGCTTCTGTGGTTAGAGTCTTTTGAACTCCTTGGCTTTTCAGTTCCTAGGCTGTATGAGTTGAATCAGCAAATGCCCCAAGGAGAAAAGCTGCACCAAATGTCAAGCTTGCGTCTGTGTTTCCCTTCTCTCCAGAACTTGGCCCACATGTCTCGGTGTCTCGCGAACATTCGGATGCCGGCGAACAGATGTTTTCTTACTTTATCCAGGTTTTCTAAAATTTCTTTAGACTTCACCTGATCTTACGTTATTATTGAACTATCATCTCATTTATCCCTAGGAAGAAAATTTACAATTTTATGTTTTATTTTTTTATTTTCTATATTAACTCAGTTTCTGTAGAGACCTTTTACCTGATTGTTCAGTCTACTTCCTGTGTTACCAGTAAGATGGAGATAGGTGGAGGCTAAGAATATTGGGGGGAAAATCACTGATGAATGATAATGTCTCGTTCTTTTTGTTTTTCCTCTCCTTATTTACTCTGGCAGCCTACATTTGCCCTTCTTGATTTGACCCAGTTGCCCAAATAAGCAACCCACTCTGGCAAAGACCTGACTTTACTCTCATAAATGTCTGCATGTTAGGATTAGCTAGATGATGACCACCATGCCAGAGTTCTTTGTGTGACCAGTCAGAATGGCCATCATCAAAAAATCTATAAACAGTAAATGCTGGAGTGGGTGTGGAGAAAAGGGAACTCTCTTGCACTGTTGGTGGGAATGTACACTGATACAGCCACTATGGAGTACAGTATGGAGGTTCCTTAAAAAACGAAAAATAGAACTACCGTACGACCCAGCAATCCCACTACTGGGCATATACCCTAAAAAAACCATAATTCGAAAAGAGACATGTACCACCATGTTCATTGCAGCACTATTTACAATCGCCAGGACATGGAAGCAACCTAAGTGTCCATCGACAGATGAATGATAAAGAAGATGTGGCACATATATACAATGGAATATTCCTCAGCCATAAAAAGAAATGAAATTGAGTTACTTGCAGTGAGGTGGATGGACCTAGAGTCTGTCATACAGAGTGAAGTAAGTCAGAAAGAGAAAAACAAATACCGTATGCTAACACATATATATGGAACCTAAAAAAAAAAAAAAAAAATTGTTGTGAAGAACCTAGGGGCAGGACAGGAATAAAGATGCAGACGTAGAGAATGGACTTGAGGAGACGGAGAGGTGGAAGGGTAAGCTAGGATGAAGTGACAGAGTGGCTTGGACATATATACACTACCAAATATAAAACAGATACTAGTGGGAAGCAGCCACATAGCACAGGGAGATCAGCTCGGTGCTTTGTGACCACCCAGAGGGGTGGGGTAGGGAGGGTGGGAGGGAGATGCAAGAGGGAGGAGATATGGGGATATATGTATATGTATAGCTGATTCACTTTGTTATAAAGCAGAAACCAAGTCACCACTGTAAAGCAATTATACTCCAATAAAGATGTTTAAAAAAATGTTAGAGAGTAAAAAAATTCAAAAGAATTGGCCACACTCCTCCAACAGATTCTCTAACATTCAGCAGAAGAGAATTCACACTGAATCTGGTTTATGAGTAAAAGACAAGTCAACTTTAAAGTGGATCACAGATGACAACATTTCTTTTCCATGTGCCTGGCTTTGGAGCCATATTTCTGCTGACCACTCAAAAACTTCCTCTTGAGTATTCTGTGATATATTAGAACCAGGAATAAGGGATGTTAGTGCTGGAAGGGTCAGCCGGTGGTCTGCCATTTAATTCACATATCCTTTCTGCACCAGACTCTTTTAAGATCATTGAGTTAGCCTAAGAATTTTGAAGCTGCGGAATTCAAGACAGTACATTACAATATGCCAATATTACTATTCTCCTGCTCTGACATTCTCCACTGATGGACAGATGAAGGAGAAGGAAGGGCAGTCACCAGTAACTGAGAGTAAATGAAACTGGAATATTATAATTCAGTATCATTTGAGTGACTGAATTGGCTGGCAGAGTGTTCTCCAGTTAAGGGTGAGGAAAGATTAATTCTGCACATGACACCACTACTGTATTTATACAAGTCTCCTGGGACAGTTGTTTGCCTTGAATTGTTTTCTTCATTCATTTCGGTCAGACAGTTGTGTTGACTGATTTTCCTTTCTGATGTATGAAATGGCTGTTTGACTGAATTTACCATTTAATTTCCACTGATGCACTGTAAAAACAGTACATTAGTCAGACTGGATTGGCAGGTATGAAAATGTTTACCCCAGAACTAGACAGAAATATAATATTGCCTTCTACAGAAATGTAAGTCATATGCCCTGGATTTGGGGGAAATGTTCCAATTTTAACTATTTTGCCACTTTTCAAACATGTAGGGTCACTGATCCCACAGTAAAAATAAGAAGATCTGTGAAGTCCAGATAAAAATAGTTTTGTGTCACTCTGACAATCACATAACACAAAAGAAAAAACTATTAGGAGATAAATTTTACTGAGTTTCATACTTATCAAGAGGTGCTTCTATGTTAAACTTCTGAGTCTTATTCTACAAGTTCTTTAGGAACAAACACTTCAAATATATTCATAGAAAACCCTCTTTATTTATAATTTCATTCTTCCAATAGTTATAGTTACTATGACAGGCCATTTCTCCATGTCCCATCCCATGATTCTCTGCTCCCATTGAACATTTGGAAATTGGTGGCATGAGCAGGAAAGTGAAGCAGTTTTTGAGATTATTGAATAATGTTGACGTTATAAAGACTGCTTTCTTCCACAGTTGACAAACTTATTATGGTACCGATGGTTGGATACTACTCTTAGAGATGAAAAAGGTCTTAAGGAATCTTCCATATTCCATTCACCAATCTGTGTTCTTGTTCAAAGCAAAATTAATTCCTTTCAAAATTCACATATTAGCTTAATATTTTTTTTAATTTATTTTTATTCATATTTATTTTTGTCTGTGTTGGGTCTTCGTTTCTGTGCGAGGGCTTTCTCTAGTTGCGGCAAGTGGGGGCCACTCTTCATTGCTGTGCGCGGGCCTCTCACTATCGTGGCCTCTCTTGTTGCGGAGCACAGGCTCCAGACGCGCAGGCTCAGTAGTTGTGGCTCACGGGCCTAGCCGCTCCGCGGCATGTGGGATCTTCCCAGACCAGGGCTCGAACCCGTGTGCCCTGCATTAGCAGGCAGATTCTCAACCACTGCGCCACCAGGGAAGCCCCAATAATTTTTAATCTTAAAATAATCTATCTGTGAGAATGGGAATCTTTGGTGGGAAAAAGTGACAGAAGATGGGACAAGAAGAGAATTCATAGAAAGACAAAACAGAATTTTTTAAATGGTGGGTACGAACTTCTGTTTCCAACTATATCAGTTTACCTTAGGAAAACATACTAGAAAGGCCAGAGAAATCATAAGCAACATTTGACTGTGAGCGTTAGAAAGCTACTGAGGTAGCCATGACCCAGAAGAGTAAAATAGAGAAAGAAACTCACTGAAGTGAGAACAATATTCTGCACGTGCTTTTCTAGCCCAGTCATTTAGAAACTACCGATGAAGAGCAAAAGTCTGAGAAACCAAATGTGACTCCTAAGAGGTAGAAAAGCCAGTAGATCTTAGGACAATGTCATAGGACTAAGGAAACCAGAGTTGGAATTGAGAAAGAACAAGGCAGCTAGAATTTTAAGGACCAAAATCACAGAGAGAGTAAAGATTCAGAGAACTGAGCTGGATTCAGCAACAGTGTTCCCTTGCAGTATTTTCCATGTATAAATAGGTAGACAAGGCAAGATGCTAAGAAGTCAAACAAAAGCTAACTGAAGTCAAAGCAAAGACTTAGTTGGCTCATAATGCTGAAGAGACAAAACGGGGGTTCAGAACCTATGAAAGATTTCTGGCCCAATGGAAAACTAATGATATGAACTAGGACATTGGAAGTCTCTACATATGTGTGTGTGTGTGTGTGGGTGTGTGTGTCTGTGTGTTAGGAAGGTTGATGCAACGTCTACATTGAACCTGATAAAGAAGGAAAATGAGTATGAAGTTGGTCCAGTGACTGAGGTGATGGTCCCCTCTGCTCCCTACCTAAGAATAGGAAATTCTCTCCTCAAGAAAATACAGTTGACCCCTTGAACAATGTAGGGGTTAGAGACGCTGACTCCCTGTGCAGTCAAAAATCCACATATAACTTTATGGTTGGCCCTTCTTATCTGTGGTTCTGAATCTGAGGATTCAACCAACCACAGATCGTGTAGTACTGTATTACTTATGGGAAAAAAATCCATGTATAAGTGGATCTGTGCAGTTCAAACCCAGGTTGTTCAAAGGGCAACTGTAACGTCATTCAGATTCTCTACAACTTGTCATATCCCAAGTCTGGTATTCATTCACTGAAGAACCACCAAGACTACCAAGAAAAGGAGAATTAAATGAATAAAAAACAAAACAGAATCAGAATCATAGATGACTTAAACATTAAAGTTCATACATATTTTGGTAAATGTTATCAAGTTCAAGAAAATAGATGACAAGGTGGAGAATTTAACTTGACAACAAGAAACTAGAAACTGATTGAAGTTGAACTGATAGAAATAAAAATTATACGAAATTTAAAACTCGGTAGTGGATTGGACACAGGTAAAGAGAGGTAAGTGAACTGGAAGATAGAGTAGTAAAAATATTGAGACTAAAGCATGGGAAACGAAAAGAATAAAAAGTACACAAAAGCGCACTTGAGACATATAGGCCACAGTAAACATTTTTATCATATGTGTAAACTGGAGTCCAAAGAAAAAAGGAGAGAGAGATTGGGATGAAAACAATATTTCAGAAATAACAGCTGAGAGTTCTCTAAAACTAAAAAGAATATATGGAGCCATACATTCAATAAGCACTAAAAAAAATGCAACAAGAATAAATACAGAGAAAACCACACCTAAGATCACCACCGTACAATTCATGAATAACAAAGAAAAACATGACATCTTAAAAGCAGCCCCAGGAAAAAGAGAGAGATTCCTTTCAAAGGAACAACAGGATTAAGATTACAGCTTACTTCTCAACGAAACTGACTGGATACTAGAAAATAATGGAATAACATTTTTAAGTGCTAAAGAAAAGAGCTGCCCATTGGGAATTCTAGAGGCAGAGAAAATGTTGTTTGGAAGGAAAGATGAAATAAGGAAATTTGCAGACAGACAAAATTTAGAAAATATGTTCTCATCAGAACCGACTGAATTAAATTATAAAGGGAGACCCGCAGGCAGAAGGAAGGTTATCACAGATGAAAATAAGGACTTTATAAAGAATTATGTATAACAGAAAGGATAAATAAGTGGATAAACCTAAATAAAATCTAACTGCACGAAAGAGTAATAATAAAATATATCAAAAATTAGAATGCATTAAAAACAAATGGAAGAGGAAAAAAGTAGTCAAAGAAATTTAAGATCTCAGCATTGCTTGAGAAGCAGTAAAAAAGCTAATAAGTCATGGTACATGTGTAACTGCTACTTATGTAAAAATAACAAGCTAATACAAGGGAAAATGGAATTTGAAGAAATCTAAAAGGAAGAAAGAAGAGCAAAAGGAACATAACAAGGTGGGACAAATAGTAAACAAGGAGTAAACGGTCTGTAAGACAATACATTAACTGTAAATACTCAAATTAAAGGACAAGGATTATTGGAACAAACAAAAAAACCTAATTCTATGCCACTTACAAGAGACAAGAGTCAGACTGTAGGTTAAAGGATTCAAAAATTATGTCAAAACAATAAATACAATTGAAGATTTTTTAATGTTAACACAGATTTGAAAGCCAAAATTATCACTGGCGATAAGGCAGGATAATAAAACCCACTGTTACTTTACAAGGAATATATTATATATCTAAACTTCAATGCAGTATGTGAAGGGAAATTCCAAAAAACTAAGTCGAAATAGAAAAATCTAAATTACCTAGATCAGTAACATAGAACCACAACAACAAATCAGCAGATGATAGAAGATCTGAATACCATCATTAAAAACTCTGGCCTAAATAAAACCCTGCACCAACAATGATGGAATATATATATTACGCAGAAACTTTTAGGTGCACATGGCACATTTATAAAACTGACTATATGCTGGTTATAAAACAAGACTCCGAATAAGCAAGAAATTAAAAATATATATAACCAATATTTTACCAAAGAGTTGGATATTAAAAACATACTTCTGATCATTATGTAGGTCGAAGATAAAGTTACAATGGGAATTAGAATTTTATTAATTGAATGATAATGAAAATATGCCATAACAAAACCTGTGGGTCGCAAATAAAGCTGTGGTCACAGAGAAGTTTATGTATTCAAATTATATTCTCTAAATGTAAAAGATAACCTATCACCCTGAGGTAGGCAGCTCCTGAACTGTACCTGGTGGGGAAGGCAGGGCAGAACTTCAGGAGGCCAGCTGAGAGCACGGTGAACACCATGTCAGGAGCAGTCTCCAAGAAAGAGCATTTAATGTACAAAGGGATGACTAAAGTATATTTAAGAGCTAGCACCCTGACTCCTCTTAAGGATGACTTACGTTGCTGGGGAAAAAATAAGAAGTGCTCGATGTAGAAGGTGAATAACTTTATAATTCCCAGGAGGATCTTGGTACCAGGACCGCAGAATGAAGAACTTGGAGTCCCCGTGGCTAATCCAGCGGAGGGAAAAGGAGAAACAGAGACGGGAGAGAAAATAAAGGGAACCCTTGGTGCTGCTGCAGGCCCAAGTCCAGGTATGTGCTCTCTCTCTCCACATCTTAAATAAAAGCCACCATGTTCCTCAGTCTTTCAGGTACTTAGAATTGCTCTTTAGAACCTGAAAATGGGGTCAGGTTTCCTGTCTGCATTGCTACAGTACAAAATAGAGGCAGGATGCTTGAAATAGTTCTCCATCTGGCAGAGGAGGCCTTGAAGCTGTGAGCCACTCACTGCGAGCCAGCAGGACATGAAGGATTCTTGAGCAGATCTGAAGCTACTGGGAGGCCTTTCAGGAGTTAAATCCCATAGTAAATACTGTACCTTCAATGGCCCCTTCTCCCTCTCTGTCCAGTCTTCCTCCACGCGCGTGGGGGCCCAAAGGGGTTAAATGAGCACTCTTTGACTTGTACTTGGTGGTCCCAGAACTTGACTTGGGCTTGGAGACTTCCATGAAAAGTCTGCCTTCCATCTGCTGGCTTGCGTTTCTTGGTCTCTCTGCTCCAGGCTAATTCCTTCAACCTGCTTTTTCCATTTCTGCCAATACTCCCCCTCTCCAGACCTTCCTAATGCTCTTCTGGGGCGGGAGGAGGCTTACTGAGGGCAATGTGTATTTCTAGAGGGAGAGGTGACCACATGACTTCACAGTGCTCGTCCCCTTGATTATTCAGTTTCTGTCTGGATTAGTCGTGGGTGTTTGTGCACCCCAGCCTCACCCCCAGGAGGCTTTAGAACACTGTCCTTATCTCAGCACTGAGCCTCTCTCTAGCCTCCTTCCCTCTCTCTCCTTACCCACCTTTACCCACAGACTCGCAGGCTTTCTGGACCTCTGAGGAACAGAAGCACTTCACAGAACCTCTGCTACAGAACCAAACATATTGAAATGACTCTTTACGAAGATATTGAAACAACAGAAAAAGAAGACATGACGATTGTTTCTCCTGAGGGTTCAGTTACCTAGGGGGCCTTTAGCAAACTTTGATCGATACGTCTAACCCTTCCTTCCTTGGCAATAGTTGATCACACTGTGAGGAAAACAAGTTAGAGAATGGAAAAATAATATTTGGACTTCAACGAAATAATAAAAATGCAGGGAGTATCTTTGACTTTTGCAAGGTGAGAAGAGAGTTTCCATTTTGATTATTTGATGGCAGGAATCCCTTTTAAAACAGGGCCAGTCTGCATGATGCATTGAAAAATCAACCTTTTCAAATATAGCCATAACCCCCACAAGATTTCTTGATTTCTCTGGGGTCAGATAAACCATCACATTTCACAGTGGTGCCCTGTACATGAAAGTGATAAACATAATCTGGAAGCACAGCAGTGGCTAAAAATATGGAGCTGGCAGCCATTCGCTGAAATGATTTTTTGCTTTTAATTCATTGCATAAAATGCTCATGTCCAAATTCAGGCAGGTAGATCTTACCAACCATCAAGAGCTTCAACCCTGCTAACAGTTAAGTATGCACTTTTAAACCCTACTTTGACTGCTCCAGAAACTTACTGGGTTTCTTTAATGCCTCTGTTACTATTTCCTTTGTGTCATTTTGTTTTTCTTTCAAAACATAGCTGTGTGACCTTGGGGAAGTTATATTATTTCCTTGAGACTTGGTTGCCTTCTCTGTGAATATCTGGGTATAATTTTAGTATTGCCCAATAGAATTTTCAGTGATAATGAAAATATTCTATATCTGTACCGTGCAATGCAGTACTCAATAGCTCCATGGAGCTAATAAACATCTTTGAAATATGGCAAATGCAACTGAGGAACTGAATTTTTAATCTTATTTTTAAATTTGTTTAAATATAAATAATGCCACGTGGCTAGCATCTGTTGACAGTACAGATCTACATAATATTTTAAGGACACTCTCCACTCAAAAACTCTACCATTCATTAACTCAGCCTAAATATTTTTGCCCTCTGACAAACAGAAAATAATTTATGCTTCCCTTGAAATTATCTGTCAAGACCTTTATCAGTTTGGGGTCATTCTATTCTTAAAATTGACTTTGCTTTATGAAACTTTAATAATGTTGGAGTTTCCTGCCCTTGGTACCACCTTTGTGATGATGGGAAATATTGGGGATGATCAAGGACCATTTCAAGAGATCATGGAGAGAAACCTCCTCCTGGATTTAATTTCATTATGAGGATGTCAAAATGCTAAATTACTTAAAATAAAACCCATACCGTTTTTATGCTAAGTTATATTCTACATGTAGCTCGAAAAATGTTAAAAATATTTTTAAAGAACTGCACATCTATTTTTGAAGCTGATTTGGCTGTTCAAGGCTTGCTAGCACTTTATCCATCTCAGTACTATTTCACTTCGTAAACAAATGCAGTTGCCATAATTGCTGCATATGTGTCTGTGTGTGTTCCCTTCTAGGTTATATGTTTTTGAAGTTGGAAACTATACTTATATCACAGCCCCTATGTAGAGCACAATATCCATTGCTAATTCAGATTGTGTTTTAAGATAATGAGACAAAATTTAAGACTTTTATTATAGTCATAAACATCTAGCAAACCAACCAGAAAATAAAAGCTAATTTTCAATTGGTTGGCCAAGAACAAAAAAGAGAGGAATACCTAGTGCAAAACCATATCTCTAATAACTACTGTTGGATTTAGAGCACACACATGCTAATAAACTTATTTTAAAATAACTTCTTATCAAAGATTTGAGGTTGGACCTGAAAAATTATATCAGAAGTGAAAGGAATCATGTGGTCTGACCAGCCTGGATCACACAAAGTAAGTGTATACTATATATAAAATAGGTAAAACTACGAGGTCCTACTGTATAGCGCAGGCAACTATATTCAATACCTTGTAATAACCTATAATGGAAAAGGATCTGAAAAAGAAATATATATATATCTGAATCACTTGGCTGTACACCTGAAACACAACATTGTCAATCAACTATACTTCAAGTAAAACAAAACAAAACAAAGTAAGTGTAAAGGGAAGTATAGTTTTATAAATTCACCTCTGATATCCAATGGACCAACTGAAAGGCAACAGAAACTACCACTTTCTAGGAGACAGGACACGGCCAGCAAACTAGGCCGTTACCCTCGGTAACGGTCATACCTGCCAAAAAATAGACAGACTAGCCTGCGTTCATGAATACATAGGAATTCTTCATTTATCTGGCATTATTAGGCAATGAGGTATTGTATGTTAGGAGAAGTTTTTTTTAAATGGCAAATTTAAGAGGAGTTATTTTCACCTTCACTCGGTAATTTTTTTCTAAAATTAAGAAATGTATCCACTGGTGTATCTAATATTTCCTTGATAACTCGGGGTCATCAGTTCAGTCAACATTTGCATGAATAATGCGAATGGAAACAAGACAGGCATGCTTACTGAAACTGAAAATGACATAGCACTGGCTGGAATAACTGATGAGACAGCAAGAAAAAAACAAAAATGAAAACAAACCGTGCTCAAGAAACAATCAGTCAAGTTCTGACTTTCTGTACTTAGTTTCAAAAAGCGATACCACAAATCCCAGCGAGAGACTCCAGCATCATTAGCTGTCTTTCTCCTTTGTTTCCACCTTCCTTTCCTTTTCCTTCTACCCTAGATTGTTCCAGGAAGTGTTTATAGTTGCTCGCAAGACAAATTCTAATACTTGCTTTCTCTCACGCAAACTTCACCATATGTCCATGTGATAAACAGTGTGGAGGTAAAAGACAGTTCATCACAGGGACATCTCCTATGAAAAGAAAATTAGAAACTAGCTTCTAAACATGCAGAGAGAAGGGCGTGGTGTCAGGCACTAATTTCCTTGCGAATTCCTCTCCCTTTCTAATAGACGTTCTTATTTACCCAGATCCCTTTTTATTGGTGTCCTATTCCAGACTGCTCCACTCCGCCCATCCTCATCCTGTAAAATACATTCACACTCTTTTGTGACCCTACTTATTTGCCCATTAAATAATCAATCATAGGACTGTCGGGATTAAATAGAGAGAGAAATTAAAACACTGGAGTCACTTGGAGGGTTTAAGCAGCTCCACCAGAAAATACCGGGCATGGATTTAAAGAGGCTGCTCGGGACTTGCGCTTGTCCAAGTTCTTTCTCAAGAAGTATCTGAAACTTTCTCAGGTGGACTGGAATTCATTGCTCTTTCCCCTCAACTCCCTGATGTCAGTGGCACTTTCTGGAGATGAGGTGGACTTCTCTGCCTACTGCAGAAGCTCAGTTCCCCCCGGGCCCACCCCCTGTCTGAAATCCCACACTTGAGGCCAGATGCCAGCCTTCCCAGAACATTCGTGGTCTCCTTTCAGGTTTTGAACTGCTCAGATTGAGTCCCTGTAGACTCTTTCTCAGCCTGAAACCTGATCTTCAACCCCTTTCCTTGACCTCGATGGTTACCTTCCTACTTTACGCCTCAGGTGCTTTAGCCATAAAATGATATATTTGCCCTTAATTCTAAAGTCTTCTTTCTAAAGCTCTACAATGTGGTGGCTCCTTGAAAATGTTTCTCTTGCTGGTTTGAATTCTGTAGAGAATTAAAACCACAGCTACTCTAAAAGACAGTAAGTTACGTTGGATAAGGAAAGTGGGCTTTTGTAGTTAGAGTAACAGGGATGGAAGACGACTTAGTATGTTTTAAGATACTCATAATCCATTCTCATGAGAGTCAGGGGAAGAAGGGGAAGAGAGTTAATAAAATACCAAACGATTGTGACAAATTAAGTTCACCAAGATGTAGCTGATCAGTTACTACTTGAATAAGCCACACATATCCAATTCAAGTTTTCCTTTATTTTTCTGAGAAGGGATCCCAGTGAACTGAGTCCCATGTTCAGTAACTCCACGTTCCATGGCTTAGTCTTTAAAAACTGTTATGTTGCTGGAAGAAGAAATATTGCCCATCAGTCCTAACTGATGTTTAGCTATCACACACATTTGAAGTAAATTTATTACTTTGCCTGATCTCAGTGTAATACATTCCAAAGGGGCGAAGAGCACACGAAAATTTATGGAGTCTCCATCTTCTACACTAAAGTGTGCAATAAATTACATATTATTTGGCCGTGAAATTCACAAGCCATAGGAACCACACCATTAGCAATGTATACAGTGGTCAACAGCAGGTAATGATAATGATATAAAACAAAATAGACTGTGTATGTTGGCACTGCTGCCAATAAAGCAATCATTAAATGCATTCATACGCATCTACGTACGCTAGGTAAGCTCTTTGAGGGCTATTGCTATGAATTCGACATACCTGTCAGGATATTATAGCCCAGTTTCTATGGCCTGTATTCAAAGACGCTGAGAAAGGGTTCCTGTGGGTAAATTCAGACCTTTTCTCAATATAGAATTTGGTCAACATGCATTCTGAACAGCAAAATTTCACACTGCTTTCAATTTTCCTACACTAATTGCCACCTCAACAAATGCAGGATTAAGTATAATGGATTATAAGAAGTTAGAAAGGAAAGATGGAAGAAGAGAAGGAAGGTAGAAAAAAGGTGGGTATGGAGTACTTCAACATTTATGTAAAGAGTGGACCTAAAACTAACCTGAGGTTACCCTCAACTATTAGCATACGCTATAGAAACTTAAATGAAAAAATTTTAAAAACCTGCAAGGGAAACTCAAAGAGTCTTTGTTTTTTTTTACTTTACTGCATATACACGTCCATCTTAAATAGTCTATGTGCTTATATCCAATAAGAGAGCATTGTTTTGCAAGCCTATTTGGGTTCTATCAGCATGTAAAGGTCGGACAACTCAACTTGAGCAGACTTAGCCTTCAGGTGAATAATTGCTTCTTTCAGGTTGTGAGCATTTGAATTTTCCAGAAATGTTTCCCAAAAAATTAAAAGAGTCCTAGGACAGCGTCCTTTAGAAGTTTTATAGTATCAAGGTTTTTGGAGGAAGAGTATCCTTGTCGATTATCAACACAATGATTCCAAGCAGGTCAGTTTATGCTGAGAATATTACATAACAGAACCCACTTCACCTCCAGTAGACTGACAATGATCTTCCTTACTTCAACCTTGTGCTTCTTAGTAAAGTTGAAAATACTGAGCCAAGAACAGACAGTGACAATGCCAGAGACCCAGATGTACCTGTAGGTGCCTTCAGACAAAATCAGCCAGCCAGGCTAAAGTCCTGGTTTAAAACATCCCAACATGAATGAATCTCAAGAACCATATGCTGAGCAAGTAAGTGAAGCCAGATCAAAAGGGCACCTACTGTAGTATTCAACTGACATGAAATTCTAAACTGGGCAAAATTCATCTCGAAAGATAAAAAACAAATCAGTGGTTGCCTTGGGGTGGGAGATGGGGATACTTTTGCAAAAGCCTAGGAGGAAACTTTCTCGGGTTTTAGAATTGTTATCTATCTTTATGGGGGTGGTAGTTATACAAATGTATACATTAATTAAAAGTCACTGAACCGTTAGCTAAAAATGTCTGCATTTTGTTGTATGCAAATGATACCTTAGTAAGGTTGACTACAAAATGAACCCCAAACAAAACAAAGCAGAAGAAAAACCTCTCAAGACCTCAAAGGAAATACACTGTTTTCTTCCAGGGTACCAGATTGGAAATAAGGCATTGGTCTGTTCTACCCTCAGATTATCCCTAGGATTATGTAGTCTATTTTAAAGCACTAGAGTCCCCTATCAGAAAAACTCACCCCATGTTTACTTACTTTGATTTCTTCTCTGCCTCTTCTCCCAACACAGTGAAGTCATTTACGGAAGAAAACCCAGCTTTTTCCAACCTTGCATCATCACATATTCTTTCCAAAGCTATTACCTATGGAATAAAATTTGGCTACACTTTGTAAAAATCTAGCTTTTTGAGCCTTACAAATCTTAACGGTTAACCAACTGCCTCCATTGGAATTTGGGGAAAAAATTATTTTGCAAATGAATAGCTGAGATTTGACATTTTTGTTTTTTTGTGATTTTCTCTTCCCCTAAGAGAGAAGTGAGTAGGAATGAGAAACACATACATAAAGAAAAAAGAATTATCTTGCTGCCTTTACATGGTTATAATTTATAGGAGGCCCTCTTCAACAATAATCTATCATCAGAATCAATAAAATATAATCTCCATGAAGGCCAGGCCAGGATATTTGTCTCTTTTTCAGCAGATTGCAATACAAACCACATTCATGGATATGCTTCGTGATGATCTTTGTAATACTGTAACGGTTGACCATTTCCTCATGCCTTTTCACCTTAACTTAAACCTGCTTTTTCACTAATGACCTCACATTTCCTTCTCTATCACTTGGTTGTTGGCCTCTTTTCCAACTCCAACTCCAGCTCGCATTTCACTCTGGAACCAAAGGAAGACTCACACCTTCCTGCTTTTCAGTGATACCTCAAGGTCATTACCGTATTGCGATCACCCTGAAGAATAGCCAGACAATTGTTATTTCAGAGCCATCTGACAGTGTGTAGCTCTAAAAATTAACTAAGGACCGCATTTGTCAAAAATATCCTAGTTTAAGATTTTGGTAATACAGCAACAGTAATTCCGAAGTCACTGATGACAATCAGCGTGGGAAGCACCCTCCTTCGGGAAGATCCTTTGCCATACAACACTCTTTCCCTGTCGGGTGATAAGGAAGCATGGCCGTGGAAAGTAACCTTTTGTGGAAAGAAATACTTGGCTTCAAGAAGGCTTGAAGTTCATACGTTTTTCTTGAATTAGATTCCCCATTAATTACTTTAGCCACAAAGAGGTAATTATCAGAATTATGTAAGCGATTAAGGAGGTGCTACTCCACATTCTTTCAGCTTGTTGACCTTTCTCACCTTATTTCATGTGGCTATCTGAAACATCAGTGATTTACATGTGTTTCTTTCTTTCTTTTTTTTTAACAGATTTGTGTGTGTGTGTCCCCCCCATGATGAACACATCATTAAAATAAAATCTCATGAATAGACTCTTAAGAAGCAGAGTCTACTTGAAGTCCTGGAAAATGTGAAAGCACTAATATTCATGGACAACTCTACACTCTGAAAGTTATTGCAAATTTTGTTGATCTCTATTTTGTCTAGGAGTTTTTCAAATTTTCTACCATGATCATTTGTTAGTTTTATCATTACATAATAAAGGCATTACATCATACAATCTTTTGTTATCCATTGCAGTTTTAAAACTATTCCTTTCCTTGTCCTCAGCAGATATGTCATAGATTATTAGTACACAAACAAACACTTTCAACGTAACAGTACTTTATAGTGAGAAGAACTGTACTGAGCTATCTCTATCCTAAGACAATGCACTAGAAAAGCACTAGGAATTCTTAAGCACTAGGAATACAGAGACGATCAAGGGGCAAGTTCCTTGCCTTCGAGTATACATAATCATTATAGCAAATGCTTAAATAGCACTTAGTATATAACTCACCACAGCAGTCTTATTATACTCCTTTTTAATAGGTGAGCAGAGGAAACCACAGGGAAGTCATAGGGTAAAGCCAGAATTTGAACCTACGTAGACTAGTACTCTCTCCACGGCTTTAACTACTACGTTAAAATATATATATATATGAAAGTTATATAGATATAGATATAGATATAACTCCAAGTATTCCAAAGTTACAAAACACTTATCTACCAAAACTCAGAAAGGAGCACACAAACTTGCATAGAAAATAAACATGTAAAAGTTCATAAATAAACCACAATATAACCTGCTCCACATAATATACTGACTGCAGTGTCCTGGGCCTCTCCCATCCTTAGGTAGCCGGAAATTACAACAAAATAATACTTTTCACCTTTGGAAGCCACACCATCTCTCATACCAACCAACCAATTACTTGCTTAGAGAGAAGAGGAAATAAACCTGAATATCATAAATATATATATATATATATATATATATATATCATTACTGATGTAGAATCATTGTTTAAAGACAATAACTTCAATAGCAGAGGGAACTTTACCATTGCAGGCTTCAGATTACCTCTATATTTCTCAGATTTCGTGCTAAATCATAAAATGCCATATTGTGTCTGAAGCTGTTTTTTCAATAGTCCATTTTCTTAAATGGACTAGCAAAGCAGTAAATACTGAGGAACATTTTGGCTCCCAAATCCTAAAGCCATTCTGATTATGCCTGGGTGATCATGGGGACATCATTGGAACTACCAGAGGACTGGCTGAAATACCAGTGTTCTGGCCAGCTTATAAATTAGAAACTACACAGAATCCAATTTTATTTTTTTGTTAAGTAATTCCTATGAGGCTTTTGGGCTGTCAGTGTAACGTCCTTTGATGTGTAATCTTTATCGATTAGATAGGGAACAATGCCAATCCCCGGCATAAATACTTTCACAATCTGACACTGAAAACCCACTGTAGGGCATAGGACCCGCAAATAGGATATGAATCACACACACATCCACTCATTCAGACAATCCACAAATATTCATTTTTAAGTCTACTATATGCCAATAATGTACCGGGCTCTAAGATGCTAAACCATGCTAAATGCTGAAACAGACATACTCAGTTCTGGCCCTCCTGGAACTTACTACCTACAGAAGTGCCTTCATTGTAAATGGTCAGGTCTCAGCCAATGAATGCTATTATCAGAAGGTGACCAAATGATAGAGCTTGCTTTCTAAACAAGCTCCACACTCTTTGCTTTCAACATTTTTGCTTTCCTTCAAGGCACATAATCCAGTGGTCAATTTCTCCCACTTAGGGAGGTTTGGGGAAAATTTACCCAGTGAACAATTCCTTGTGGCCTCACCCTTTCCTCACGCTCTCCTCTGTGCTCTTGAGCTAAAGAGACCTGGATTAAAGTCACTTGCTCTAACCTTATTATTTTAAAATACGGCTGCTCCTGCTTTGAGGATTTCCACTGGACCAACACGGTAGCAAAGCAGCACTGAATCAGAAGCAGGTAAATTTCAAAATGACAGCTCTAAAAATATCCACTTTCCTTTTGTTCTCCTCCTATCCCTTTGCTCTGAACACCTTTGCCCTGAGGCTTTGCCTTTACCCTTCTCTGATTACTGCTCCAAAAGGGTTTCCAAGAGCGGGGGAGTATTTATGGTTTCATTTGCTCCCAAGTCCTTGGTGGCAAAGGATGCTTGCTTCCTGATTCTTACTAATTGTGGAATTCACATCATTAACACAAAAATCATCATTTACAAAAAAACCAATTTCCTCAGCTTCCTATTTCTTCTGGGCCAACACTGAAAGAATATTTTCAAAGAAACAATATCCTCTCTCCTTTGCTCTTCTGAGTTTCACGTTCTTACCTGTAGTCTCATTTTCAACCCTTATTACGGGATGCATCACAAAAATAGAAGAAAGTTCTTTGTGCTTTCCCTGTACCAGCCAATTATTCTAATTTGTTCTGTCTCTAACGAACAGAATGCAAAATCAACACAAAGCCTGATTATGCGACCTCTTCCAAGGGAAAGGTCTGAGAGTTGTCTATTTACTAATGAAGCTCAGTGTGTATTAAGGGTTGACTGAGGCAATCATCAGGAATTTTCATCCCTTAAATTAGTGTTTTCCACCAGATGCACATCTTTCATTTAGGATAATATAGCTTTTAAGTTCAGGAGACAGCTGGAGAAAAGAAAAGAACAAAAGGTAACCAACACAACATTTTAAGTGATAACACAGTAACAGCTATCAACCTTCCCTGAGGAATTCAGCCTATTTTATGGACACAGTTTAGTACAAACTCATAAGAAAGCTAACAAAACCCAAAACCGCTTCACAATAGCGTAGAGAGGTAAAGGTCAAAAATTATTACTGCCAGGCCCAGCAGACAATGGCACCTACCGCAAAGAGCACAGGACAGGAAAACCTGGAAGCCTGTGTTCCAGTTTCGGTTATTCCTGTAAGCATTAGTATGATCTGAGTGAACTCAGCCTGCCCTGCTTTTTCCGTTTATAAAAACCTACATCATCCTCTCAGTAGAATGAAATGCCACATCTGAAAAGTTGCAGACCTCTTTAGGAAAGAAACAAAACCCATGCTTTCCAACCAAAATGGAGTAATTCAGTCAATGGAGACTTAATAAAAATCTGCCATAAAGCAATTGTTTACTTGAAATCTATCTTTTGTGGTATATTTATTGGGGTAAGGAGTGTAAGGAAATCATAATTAGAGTTACCAATTATTCCAGAAATCAAGGTCATTAAGTTCAGATTCCAACTTTGACCTTGACCCAGGCTTACAGAGATGTAAGGATGTCCCAATACCTCATATCCAACATACATGGGAGAATCAAGGTATGCAGACAGATCCTCTTATAAATATCCCATATGTAGTGGTTTTAATACAGGGTCTCAGATTCGTTGCCGTTCTTCGCATCCAGATGTGGGCATTTTTCCCTTGAATTTGGGCAGGCTTTCCATGCCTTCAAACAATAGAGCAGGGGTCAGTAAATTATGGCTGGTGGGCCAAATCTAGGCCTCTACCGGCTTTTATAAATGAAGCTTTATTGGAACACAGCCATGTTCCTTAGTATATGTATTGTTTGTGTCTGTTTTCACATCACAGCAGCAGAGCTAAGTAGTTGCAAAAGAGACTGTATGGCTTGTAAAGCCTAAAATATTGACTGTCTGACACTTTATGGAAAAAGATCTCCAACGCCTGCAATACTATATAATGAAAGTGATGCTATGTAACATCTAAGACTAGGTCATAAAAGGTCATGCATGATTTTGCATGATTCTCGTGGAATGCTTGAACCCTGGACGCTCATTCTTGGGATACTCTATCTTGAATCCTAACTACCACGTTATGAGAAGTCCAAGCCACATGGGCAGCCATCTATAGGCACTCCAGTCAACAGTCCTTGTTGGGCCCAGTCTTCAAGTCATCCCATCTCAAGGGCCCAGACGTGTGAATTAAAATTATCTAGATGATTCCAGCCCCAGCCATTTGAATCCTCATGAGCTGAGGTTTCAGACATCAGTCATGGAGTAGAGACAAGCCATCTCCTCTGTGTATTGTTTGAATTGCTGACCCACAGAATCTGGGCACATATTAAAATTTTTGTTTATTTCACCACTAAGTTTGGACTTCTTTATTATGTAGCAATAGATGACTATAGCACTGTGTCTGTACACAGGAGATCTGCATTTCACAGAGCACATATTTAGATGTGAATGTTGACTGCTCAATTTCTAAGAAGAACGTATACACACATATAGGTACAAAATGTTTATGTATATGTAAATATTAGACCTATATAAACTAATCTATATTATCCATAAAATGAGGGGGCCCTTGATAATGGCTAACATTTTTTTTCGGTATTTATTGTGTTCCAAGAACTGATAAATTCTTGCATTGTATGAATTTTCTCTTTTAACCCTCATAGCAACTCCCGGAGAGGAGTAATGTTATCTGTATTTTATAGATGAGAAAACTGAGGCAAAAACAGATAACACGCTCAAGAGTACTCAACAAGTAAATTTTAGAGTCAAGATTTGAACCCAAGTTCTCAAGTTTTAGATCCCTTACTCTTAGTCACCAAGCTATATATTGAGGAAGGGGATGAAAGCTGAAACCATTACCTCATGCTCAAGAGGTTAGACAGAAACTTAGCAGGTATGGTTGAAAGAAGACAGGACTTGGAGTCGTAAGCCCAGAGCCTGAGTTATGAAATGAATTCTCCTCTCATCTAGATATAGGTTTGTTTTTAGAAAATGAAGAAGAGCACTGCATATTCTGATTGTTAATTTCTGTGCTTAATGATGACCAAAGAATGGAATTTTACCAGGGAGTTATTTTGCAATGACATAAATTATTGATTCAAAATCAAACCTTTATTATAAATTATTGATTCAAAATCAAATCTTGATTAAGTCTCCATCGCATCAGAAGTCTCTCCCACTCTTCCTTTCTTTTTAAACCCTTTTCTGTCTACTCTTGGCCAAAGCTTGAAGCCTAATTTAACATTTGGAAATAAAATAATGAAATAGTCATCACACAGCAATTCCAATGCCTACTGAAATGGAAGGTCTAAATAATTTTTCAGATAATTTAGGAAATTAAAAATATTTACATCATAGATGCAAAGACAGAAGTTACTTGTGTAATAAAATAAATGGTGAGACAAAAAGCTTCTGGTCAAGTAGATTTGTTTAAATATGAACACTAATCTGAGTTCTACCTCTGTGCTAAAACCCAGTGACAGGTTGCATACAGCTTCTAAAGGGATAGTTCAGTGCACTGGGTCAAATTCATGCCATAAAATGTGGTATTAGTAGTAGTACCAGAAGACAGAGTGTGACTGTCTTCTTTGGGACATAGACGAAGACGCCAAGATAGACAATATCAAGGACAAATTATGTAGAATAAGATATTATCTCAGTCCGTGGAACATGTCATCCAGGATAGAACAAGAAATAGATTTATTATCAAGTACATGAAGCCAGAGACAGTAAGCAATGAGTGGTAGTTGGTTAAAATAGACAGGTTTTAGAAGTAGAGGCACGGATGTGGAAAACAAACTTAGGGTTACCAGGGGATTGTGGCAGGGAGGCTAAATTGGGAGATTGGGACTGAAATATACACACTACTATACATAAAATAGATAACTAATAAGAACCTGCTCTTCTTATTAGCACAGGGAACTCCACTCAATACTCTCTAGTGGCCTATTTGGAAAAGACTCTAAAAAAAAATAAAAGTGGATATATGTATATGTATAACTGATTCATTTTGCTGTACACCTGAAACTAACACAACACTGTAAATCAACTATACTCCAATAAAAATTTTTTTAAAAATAGGTTTTAAGAACGATAGTCAGGGAGCAGTGTGGATTGGAAAGACCTGGCAAGAAATATTTCTGCATCCTTAGAAAATGCTCCCCAAGTTGGCTATGGCAAGGGTGAGCATTTAAGAGATCTTTGACCTAAGGAGGACATGAGATGAACAATCTAACCCAATGTGCATGAATTATTCTCCTCGGTGCTATCAGAAATCAGATGGCATCCTAGAGCAAGGGTCAGCAGATCTTTTCTGTAAAGGGTCAGATAGTAAACATTTTGGATTTTGTGTACCATATGTCTCTGCTGCAACTGCCCATCTGCTGCTGTAGCACAGAAACAGCCATGCACAATACGTTAATGAATGGGTGCGGCTGTGTTCAAGCAAAACGTTATGTACAAAACCAGGAGTCAAGCGAGATCTGATCAGTGGGCCAGAGTTTGCGGACCCCAGTTCTGGGTCAGTGTTCACAGCTGAATGAGTCATGAGGCCTTAAGTTCCAGTTCTCATTGTACTACTTTCTACCTGGGTGAACTTGGGTTCATCCCTTTTATTTATATGGGCCACTATATTAGTCAAGGTAGTGGGTGGTTTGTTGTTTGGTTTTTTTTGTTGCCTGAGACTGAGCTACTGTCCCGATATCTCACTCTAAAACCTATAGAAAGAGAAGGGCTGTGTTCCTCCAGCTGTGGCACCTCAGGGTAGGGTCCTCTACCTAAGGCTCTGAAAAAGTAAGGAGGGCACAGTGCTACCTCATAGTACAAAAAGGTACATGAAAGACCTATGTTCTCCTTCCTCTGCTGCTGGCAGGCACTAAGATGAGGAAGAGATGCTCAGAAGGCCATGGCATGGTGATGGAGGAGTCCAGTCTGGCTGCGGCACCTTCACGACCTTAGGAAAACTGTCGGCAAGCTTTCATTAGAGTAGGTTCAGGCCACAACGTGCATATTCATCTTTCATCTGTTTAAACAAGGCACTAAATAGTAGGTGTCACTGGTCACTTCCTATTGAACAAAGCCTACAAGATTTTAGGTAAGCATCAAGACACTGATGTTGGGTCAGGCGAAGATTTCTTAGCTATGACACCAAAAAGTATATTGATAAAAGAAAAAAATAAGCTGGGCTTCATTCAGATAAAAAATAATGCATTTCAAAAGACACCATTAAAAAAGTAAAGACGTGCCATGAACTAGGAAAAAATATTTGAAAATCATATATCCAATAAAGGACTTGTATCCAATAATAACAAGCGTTGGCAAGGATACGGAGAAACTGGAACCCTCATGCATTGCTAGTGGAATTGTCAAATTCGAAACTGCTACTTTGAAACACTGATTCATCATATGACCCAGGTAATTACCCCTAGGTAACCACCCAAGTGAAATTAAAACTACATGCACACATCAGCCAGAGCGGCGAAAACGTGGAAACAAACCAAACGTCCATTAATTGGTGGATGGATAAATAAAATGTAGTATATCCATACTATAGAATATTCTTTGGCAATATGATACATGCTACTGCATAACCTCAAAAACATTACGCTAGATAAAAGAAGCTAGACACAAGAGACCACATACGGTATGAGCCCATTTATATGAAATGTCTACAAAAGGCAAATCTATAGAGGTAAGAAGTAAATTATCGGTTGAATGGGTCTGGGGGTGGGAATGAGAGTGATTCCAAATAGGCACAAGGTTTCTTTTGGAGGGTGATGGAAATGTTCAAAAATTAGATTACATGATAGGTGCATACAACTCTATAAATTCACAGATTTTACTAAAAACCACTGAATTGCATATACTTCAAAAGAGTCAATTGTATGGCATGTGAATTATACATCAATACAACTGTTTAAAAAATAAAGAAATTTAAAAGAGAAGTCAGGGACAGCCCTGACCCCAAACCTCACTATGAAATGTTAACATATTTACACAGAAATCTGCCACTTCTCCTGATGTCGCCCTTCCAGAAACTTGACTCTGAGGATGAGAAAGAACACGAACGAAGAGTAAGAGACCTCCAAACAGGGTCTAAGATAGCCGTGGCTCATTTATGCACTTTAGACTACAGGAGAAAATGGAAGTCCTCCCCTCGCCCCTACCCAGCCTGAGATGAAAACTTAATGACTCATAGGTACAAATGCAGGGCACCTAATTTGCAGCTCGATTATCTGGTTTTCCTCAGCAGCTACATTAACTAAGTGACAGTTAATACTGAGGATGGGATCAGAAGCAAACTATCAAAGCACAGGCCTCTGGGTCTGGTCAGCCCCTTACAACTTCACACCACTGAGGGCAGGGCAGCAACGGTACCCTGGTGGCCAAAAATGGTTATGACATCTGTTATCTGAGGCTGGAAAGAGAATCAGTTTCTCAAAATGAGGTCATCAAAATGGCCATGGGTATGCACCCATTTATGATACAGGTTCTCTTGCCTCACTCAAACCAACTGAATCAGAACCTCCAACAATGATACCTAAGAATCTGCATTTTTAACAAGCCCCCTCGATGATTCTTATGTTTTAAATTTTATTGTGCACAAGAGCCCTTTACTTAGAGAATATTAGAGATGGAAGGAACCTTGATGATCATCTAACCCAAAGTTCACATACTGTAGATGAAAACACTGGGGACCAACGATGTAACATGATTTTCAAAGATCAAATCGTTCTTTAAACTCTTTAAAAACAAAAACAAAACTATGTCTCTAGTCCTAAAAATTGTCAAGAATACTACTGACAAAAGAGAATATAAAATGTACCTTGGAAATATTTTCTTCAAAGATTGATGAAGATAACATGCTTCATCATTTAAAGGGATATGTTTCTGCTCTCAGGAAAATTAATCCAGAGCACCTCATTACCTGAAGCTGCCAACTAAATGAGTCATCGTAACAGTTAAATTATTTTTTCCTTGTTGGTATGTTCAGTTTAATTATTGCCTTTTTTCCCCAAACCTACCTCCCTTGAGAAAATGCATAGGTTATTTGACCCAAAACACTAACATTCTTACAGATCACAAGCATTAAGTCATCATTTCCTCTGAAGCCACATCTCCAGGGCTGCAAGTCATATTTTTCTATTAACGCAGCCTGAATTCTCCTGTGCGTGGGTCCTAAATCATGAGCTAGCAAGAGGGAGGAGATATGGGGATATATGTATATGTAGAGCTGATTCACTTTGTTATAAAGCAGAAACTAACACCATTGTAAAGCAATTATACTCCAATAAAGATGTTAAAAAAAAAAAAAGATTACATTCTATTGGAGGAAAACAGTCAATAAACAAATATACAAATGAATTAAAAAAAAAAAAAAAAGTGGGTTTCTGTTTCCAGGGGCCTATTTAGCCAGTGGGTTCATCCCCCGAAACCTCAGGCTCCCTTTCATCATTCCTGCTTGATCCTGCCTTTTGATAATTTCCAGTCAAGCACTGTTGTCTTATTTTCTGCTTTAGACAAGCTTAAGGGAGAGTTTCTTAAGTCACTTGACCAAAATATATTTTGGAGCATGGAAAGAACATAGTTTCTTTGTTTTTGGGGGGGTTTTGTTTTCACAAAAGGATTACTTGGATTCAAAATCTTGTTCACTGACTTGTTAATCGTGATGTAGTGACCTGACAAATTTCTCAGCCTGTTAGAGGCTTTAATTTCTTTTTCACAAAATGTAAAGAATAACACCTACCTTGCAAGGTTTTTTGCAAAGATTCTAAAAAACACGTAGCACGTAAAATAGATAATATATGTAACACGAACAGTGTCTATTGTATATATATAATTGTCAATGAAAAAATGTTGCCTGCCATATCAGTAAACAAAGGATGTTGCAGCCATCAAGCCATCACATTATAGCCGCCCCAAGAGTGAACCCTGAGGAAACTCAGGATGGAAACAGGATGCCCACCATCTAGCAGTCAACTGCCACAGCCTCCCCTGATGGTGCACCCCGAGGGAACACAGGATGAGAAAGCACAGGATACTGGCCCACATAGCTGAGGTGCATATCAAAGGAAGGATTTCAGTGAGCCCAGACTTTTGCATCTTCCCATACACAGAAAAACACTAAAAAGTCATTAACTCGAGATGTCTGGTTTTCTTTAATTAACAGGAATCTTTCCATGTTCCGATTACCTGGTCTTTGTTGCAAAAACTCCTATAGTTGATGGCTCCTCCCTCTCCTTTTTGGATCAGTCCCTCAGAGAGAGCTGAGAGGCTGTGTCCCAGGCTTAAGTCCTCAGTTTTGCCCACCCAATAAAACATATTTCTCAACTTTGAGGTTGTGCATTTTTTTCAGTCAACATCATATATATGTTAAATATACATATATAGAATATATATACACAAATATACATATATATTAGTGTAGGGGGTAAAAACATGGACTTTTCCTTGTTATTTAACCACTCTGAACCTCAGTTTCCATTTCAGCAAAATAGACATATTAACAGGTCCTAAATCACAGTGTTGTCAGAAGGGCTAAACACACATAAAGCATGTACCCGCTGTCTGGCAAACAGTAGGAGCTCAACAAATGTTGTCCAATGGCAAGGCAGCCCTCAAGAGACCAGCGGTCAGTACGTGGTGGATATTATGATTATTGTTCATTTCTTTCAGGGGCAATCTGGAAGCGCAGAGGCAGAGGTTTGGAGGAATTTTAGGGGGTCCACACAATACACCCAGGTGGGAACAACACAGATCCCCTGAGTGGGGTTCGGGGAGCACACCTCAGCAGCCCTGGCCCTTCCTGCTCTCTCAGTTGGGAGGGTCTCAATGCTGGACTTTGTATTTTCAAAAGATGGCCCGGGCCTTCTTCAGAGAAGAGGAGGTGACAGACAGCAGGATGATGGCTGATGAAGGTGTGGGATGATGAGCGGAGAGTCAGCTTGTACCAGAAACATCAACACTCAACCAATGCCTGGCTCTACTTCCTCACCTGTTGATTGATGACTAGGCTTTATCTAGTTTCAGGACGAGAGTAAAACACAAGGATTCGAAATAGAGTCACAGGTGTAGAAAACAAACTTATGGTTACCAGGGGGGGAAAGTGGGGAGGGGAGAGGGATAAATTGGGAGATTGGGATTGACATATACACAACACTACCTATAAACTAGATGACTAATCAGGACCTAGTGTATAGCACAGGGAACTCTACTCAGTACTCTGTAATGACCTGTATGGGAAAAGAGTCTAAAAAAGAGTGGATTATATGTATATGTATAACTGCTTCACTTTGCTGTACACCCGGAACTAACACAACATTGTAAATCAACTATACTCCAATAAAAATTTAAAAAAACACACGCAAGGATTCTCCAAAGATCTTATGTTTGGACCTGATTCCTAGATCTTCTTCTGGGAATTGGGGGTGGGAGGAGAGAGAGTAAAGGAAACAGTGGGGTGGGGCGGGGGGACGTGCATAGGGAAATGAGCGCTTCATGGTGGAAGCACTGAAGCACCACAAAAGGAGTCCCATCGATCCTGGAGAAATCCCCTCACGTCCCCTCCAGGAAAACTTCAAAACTCAGGACTGTCGATTCAGCGCACCTGAAAAAAACAGAGCAGATGGACGTCAGGACCCCGTTGGGATCCTGCAGCTCCATGGCTGCGGCCCCAGCAGTTTTGAGGGCAAACAGCTTACTCCAGAGTATTGATCCAGCCACAGCAAGGTGCAATCTGCTTAAAAAAAAAAAAAAGAAAAAAAAAGTCTGTTTGAGAAATAGACCCACAGACACAGAAAACAAAATTTCGGTTACCGAAGGGGAAAGGGTGAGGGGAGGGATAAATTAGGAGTGTGGGATTAACAGAGACACACAGATATATGATATATGTAAAATAGATGAACAACAGGGTCCTACTGTAGAGCACAGTATTACTGTGCTCAATATTACTCAATATCTTGCAATAAACGATAATGAAAAAGAATCTGGAAAAGAATATATATATACATATGTATGTATGTATACGTATGTATGTGTGTATGCATAACTGAATCACTTTGCTGTACACCGGAAACCACCAACAATGTAAATCAACCATTCTTCAGTTTAAAAAAATAATTTAAAAATAATTTTAAAGTCTGTGTATGTACAGCAACCCTACCCCGTCAAGCCGGGAAGACAAACAGCAGTTAAGCGTAGACAGAGGCAACCCACCACATTGTCCCCAGCACGCAACTCCAGACATGGTCAGAAGCCTTTTACTGCCTGAGAGTTTTAGCACATGAGGGGGAAGCTTTTCAACTCAATTAGCATTCAATGGTCCTGATGCTCAATCACAGGGATCAGCTGGGAAGTTACTAAAGCCATTACCAAGGGCTGGAGTCGCCAGCTGAGTTTGAAATGTCAGTGCCTTTCCCCTGACACCACCTCCCCTCTTCCCACTGTCCCTCCCAACCAGAGGTCCTGATAATTTGGTAACCTTTCACAACAGCAGGGAGTCATCCTTCAGTCTTGGGATCAGGGACTCTGAAATACCCAAGGAGTCAATTACAGCTTGGCTCTGTCCCTGGGAAAAGAAAGCAGCATCCGAGAGGTGGAAGGAATTGGGGTCCTGGGCAACGCGGGCACGTGAGTTCCGAGGCGCCTTCTCCCAGATGCTGCCTGCATCCCACCAAAGCTTCCGAGGAGACCACAGCCTGTAGGGGTAGAAAGAAGAGCCTGGGAAGACCCAGCTCAAGGTTGCTCTAAGCAAAAGAGAATATGAATGGAGAATTGTCTCGAATTAGAGGAGGATTGCGGGAATGTAACCCTTTGTATTCTAAAGACCTGACAGTGAATTGGTAGGTAGGTAGGACCTTGGCTAGTTGTTAATCAATACCCATTGGCCCTTTCTCTTTGCTGCATCCAGATTCCCTTCGACAGCCCCCTTGCCTCTGGGTGGGGCCCTGGGACGAGCCCTGACCAGTGGACCATGCGCAGAAGTGGCTCTGTCCTCTCTGGGCAGAAGAGGCCAAGAGCGTGCGTGCCTTCTCCAAGCTCCCTTCTTCCAGCGCCGGGGCTCCGAGGACCTGAGGAAGGTGACGCCACAATGTTGAAGGACCCTGAGTCCCTCACATCTGCAAAGAACAGAGTCTCCCACTCCAACCCTAGCCAGTAAATCGAGCAAGAAAGAAGACTTGAACCTGTATGGATGAAGAATGTCGCCTGCCCTATCAGTCAACAGAGTGTTGCAGCCATCAAGCCATCATCAGCCATGGCAGCCATCCCCGATGGTGCACCCGGAGGGGATTCAGGATGGAGAAAAGCAGGATGCTGGCTCTAGATAGTTCAAATGCACATCAAAGGAAGGATTCCAATGAGCCCAGACTCCTGCCTCTTCCCGTACATAGAAAAATGCTAAATTCATTGACTTGAGATGTCTGGTTTTTCTTTAATTAAC
Organism: Balaenoptera borealis; assembly: GCF_965194805.1. Lineage (NCBI taxonomy): Eukaryota > Metazoa > Chordata > Mammalia > Artiodactyla > Balaenopteridae > Balaenoptera > Balaenoptera borealis. The sequence continues at coordinate 23,375 of NW_028123488.1, read as the reverse complement.
AGTAATCTTTTGATGTTCCGACTACCTGGTTGTTTGGGGGTTTAATGTTTTGTTTTGTTTTGTTTTTGCAAAACTCCTATATGTCCTGGTTCCTCCCTTCCCTCTTCAGTGCAATCTCTCAGAGCGATCTGACACTGCCTCCCAGGCTTAAGTCCTCAGCAAGTCCACCAAAAAAAAGAAGATTCTCAACTTTTAGTTGTGCATTTTTTTCAGTCAACACCTGCTAAGCCACTGAGATTTTAGGTTGTTTGTTAGTACAGCTACCATCAGTTATCCTGACTGACAAAATGACATAATCAGAATTACAAACAAAAATATCCATCATATATATATATATATATATATATATATATATATATATATATATATATATATATATATATATATTTATAAACAACAAAATAACTGAATTAACTGTCCAAAAAAGGGAGCTGGTTAAATAAAGGATGGTACACGATACAGCCGTTAAGACACGTCTTTAAAATGATGCTAATGACATAGGGATACGATAAAAAGTGAACTTATTGTTTTTTATACTGCAGAGTAGTAACCAAAAAGTAATTGTAAAATAATTTAAGTACTTTGCTTAGAGTCTTTGAAGGGGATTTATGGATCACAGATTTTTTTTTTTTAATTCTCCCTTTCCCGTCTTACCACAGCACTTGCTCCCACACTTCCTTCTTCAAATATTCGTGCACAAAATCCCCGCCACTAGCCTACTTACCTCTAGCCTCCCCTTCCTTTTTTCCCCCAATACTGTACCCCCAAAACTAAAGGACAGTCCACCATGCAGAAAAGGAAGAATAGGTGGAAGGAGGGTAAGACTGCTAACAGTCATACATCAACAATGCTCACCCAGAACCTCTGGCAAAAGGAACTTCATTTTTCTACATCTTTCCAGAATCAGAATCTTGCTCACCTCTGGCCCAGGCTCAAAGGGAGCTCTTGTCGTCAGAGAAAAATTAAGGAGTTCTCCACTGCCTGTGAAAGTAACTGACGATGCTTTCTGATACATTGCAGGCACGGAGAGAGAGCATGTTTAGCTTAGTCAAGGCCTCTTTTATGACATGGAAAGAAAAGAGGTCAAAGTTACATTAAAATGAAGAATCAAAGAGTTCTTTGATTTTTGAAAGAAATCATTAATTGCATGACTTTTGATCAGACTGCATGTCTTATCAAATCTGGAGCTCATACTTGCACGTGGATGAATAATACAAGAGTCCCCACAAGATCCCTCTCCTCTGCAGCCCCATGTTTTTCTCCCTTTGGCTGGTGACAGTGGTTTTGTTCCTCTACGTGAGTTGGATGGGTTGGGAATGTGTCACTTTGAAGAGAAGATGCCCTAACACCTGTCCATAAAAAAGGCAGAGTTCTGGTTACCTCAGCTCTCCCATCCATTCTGGGCACCCACTCAGGGCTCCAAAATGATCTTGTTGGCTGGGCCTTCACAGTAGATAGGTGTGAATTAAATGACGAAGCTCTGGGCTGCGTCAGACAGAGGGGGCAAATCATAGTGTCTGATAGGACAGGTATTTTGCCTGTTTTTAAATTTCTACACAATGGGGGATCCTTTTCTAGGCTGACCCATCTGGAAGTTGCTTTCCCCGCCCCCCCCCACCAGGTATCAAATTCAGCCTCAACAGAACATGGGCCCTCAGAGATGCCACAAACATAGAGACCCCAGAATGAGAAAAAGGAGAGCGCTGTAAACCTGGATCTCAAGGAGGACAGAAACAGGCATTTTGCAGACAGCATGAAAGGAAAGCACAGAAAATGACTCCACTTAAAACAGAATTTTGAAAACAAAAAACAAAAAAACAAAAAACAGAATTTTGAGCTACAACAGCTCCGGGGACTTGAATTCTCTCCAGTTAGTAAATACATAGTTTGCACCATCTTACCACAGAATAATCTGAGATAAGATGAGAGACAGGGTACTAAAGATCGACAAAACCTAGATTTTGAGTGAGGAGGACTCTGAAATGGGCAAGAATAGAGACATCTGCACTCAATACAAAAAGCTGAGAGTTTTGTCCACCCTTGTGAGGAAGGTATTAAGAACCTCAGTAAAGGGGCTTCCCTGGTGGCGCAGTGGTTGAGAATCTGCCTGCCAATGCAGGGGACACGGGTTCGAGCCCTGGTCTGGGAAGATCCCACATGCCGCGGAGCAACTGGGCCCGTGAGCCACAACTACTGAGCCTGAGCGTCTGGAGCCTCTGCTCCGCAACAAGAGAGGCCGCGATAGTGAGAGGCCCGCGCACCGCGATGAAGAGTGGCCTCCACTCGCCGCAACTAGAGAAAGCCCTCACACAGAAACGAAGACCCAACACAGCCAAAAATAAACATAATAAATAAATAATAAAAATTTTTTACAAAACACCAAAAACATAAAATCTGGAAAAAAGTTGAACACCTATATACGCCCTGCAGACTTTACATTTAGTATTTTGAAGGAAAAAAAAAAAACAAAGAACCTCAGTAAAAATGATTTAGAGTCTTCAATTACTCCTTTTCTTAGTAAAAGTGGAGGGAGATAAACAACCTTAGTAATCGTTACGGATAATATCCGGACTATGGGTGTGTCACTGGCAATCTCAGAAAGTGGGTCTCTCTTGCCCTCCTGGGGCCCCTGGGGCTGTGCCAGCCCACCGGCACGCCCCACGTGGGGTGTCTGCTAGACTAGGGCATGGGTGGGGAGGCCCAGGTGTGAGGGGCCAGGTAGAGTACCTCTGCCTCCCCCCTGATCTCCTCCACAAAACTGCCCCTCCTCCTGAAGCCTGACCCCCAAGTCACACGTTCCTTATCATGACCTCACTGGGTAGTGATGACCTCACCGGCCTTCTAACAGTTTCCATGGCCGCGTAACTGCCAACGTGCTGCCCTCAGAGAAACTTCCCTGACAGTTCTCCACCAGATACCAATCTCTTTGGTTGTCTGAGTGAGAATGTGTGACTGGATCGTCTATATTAACTCAGACCTGTGCTCTGTTCCATGGGTGGGCAGTGCGGCAGGTACACCGAGACCGCCCGGAGGCATGGTGTACACACAATCTCACCTGGCTGCCTCATGTTCCTGTGGGGTTTGCCCACTACGTATACCTGAGCGCGTTCCCAGCTGTAAGTAATACCAGTGACCTGGGACACCTTCAGGGACCCACAGTGCTCACTGCTGAGGACAAGTGAAAGGTCATCCCTGGACAAGTGTGCAGGATGGTCCTGATCTTTATAAATGTAGCTTCCCCTTTGGGCTACAGGATGCTTCCATTCAGACCCTTTCCTGATTGGCCTCTTAGCAAAAGACAAGTGCATTTTTGTTGGCAAATGGTAAATGGAGCAGTTTGAGGAAGAGGGCCACTCCTGAAACACACCTTCAAACCCAGGCACCTCTGTGCTGTCATGGAGACATCTATATCGGTGCCCTCAGACACATCCCATCCTGAGCTGCTGAGTACTAGGGGAGAGGGTGGTGCCATATTGATGGGAAGACTGGAAGCACCAAGAGGGATGTTGAAGTGCTAATGAGACTGGGGGGCTGAGGAGATGGTGTCCCAGGAGGCTGGGTTGATGTGAGCCTAGACTTGGTACCCAGAACGCGGTTCTCAGTCTCCTGATCACTCTGCCTCAGTACTTGGCCTTGTTCTAATCTACATAAAAGTATCAGAGGGCTAGAGTTCAGTGTGGTGGAAACAGGCAGTATAAATGGGGCCCAAGAGGGGTTGCCAAGGTGGGAGGGGTTCTTCACCAATTTACATTAGATTATTTTTTTCCAAAACTTGAAAGACATTTCCATTAAAGCCTCAGAAGTGACAGACTGCAAGAAATGTTTTCTCTGTTGTGGAAGGGAGAGATGGAGAGGCTCATGATTGCAATGACTTTCGGGTTCTACTGTTTTCCCTGGAAACGGTGAAGAGACTTGCTCATGTGCTGCAGCCGTAGGCTCTAGGAATTGCTTTTGCAGCCAGTGTCCCTTCCCTAGGGACTCATAGAGGTGATGGGCCAAGGCTGTGTTTTGGATGTCAAGTCGATTAAAGGTCTTCAGCCAGAAACTGGGAGAGACATGAGAGAGGGAAATTCTGGCAGGAGACTGTGTACAGCAGAAGTGACTGATCAGTTCTGATTTTCTTTGCAGCAGCAGTGGCTCCCGTTTCTCCTCCTACCCCTGGTCAGTACCATGTCCCCTACCGAGGGTGTGGAGAAACGCAGTTGGGCTGGCATGGGGAGACATACTGCCTGGTTGGTGGCTACCGGGCCTACGGGGATGTTCCTTTGGCCACGCCAGCAACGGTGGAAGCAGAGAAGCCAGTTCCCAGACGTGCTCCCAAGAGAAAGCGCGCTCTGGAAGAGTCAGACGAAGACCTGGGTTGCCCCAGACCCAAAATCCGGCGATTGGAGCATTCAAGCAGCTTCGGACTAGAAGGTGCTTTGATTCTCAAGCAGGGTGGCCCAACCTCTGGGCACATCCCCTCTGCAACAGCCCCAGTAAACCAATGTCCCATCCTTACTTGCTCAAGGTCGGCAACAGGGAGTCCCCTCCTAAAGAAGGTTCTCTCGCATTGCCACTCTCTCAAAGGCTGCCCCCAGTGTGGTTCCCTCCTGTGGGCCTGATCAGCCTTAGGGCAGAGTTGTCTCTTTCCTTCTCTGAGTCGGACCAAATCGTCTTAGTAACACCTCTTCACAGTGGTGACCATGTGTTTCACGGGGGCTGCTGCTGAGCCTTTATCTCATCCTTTCACGGTGGAGAGAGGGAGAATTATAATGATTTTTACTTCTAGGGGAGAGGGTGGTGCCATATTGATGGGAAGACCGGAAGAACCAAGAGGGCTGTCGAAGTGCTAATGAGACTGGAGGGCTGAGGAGATGGTGTCCCAGGAGGCTGGGTTGATGTGAGCCTAGACTTGGTACCCAGAACGCGGTTCTCAGTCTCCTGATCACTCTGCCTCAGTATTCGGCCTTGTTCTAATCTACATAAAAGTATCAGAGGGCTAGAGTTCAGTGTGGTGGAAACAGGCAGTATAAATGGGGCCCAAGAGGGGTTGCCAAGGTGGGAGGGGTTCTTCACCAATTTATATTAGATTATTTTTTTCCAAAACTTGAAAGACATTTCCATTAAAGCCTCAGAAGTGACAGACTGCAAGAAATGTTTTCTCTGTTGTGGAAGGGAGAGATGGAGAGGCTCATGGTTGCAATGACTTTCGGGTTCTACTGTTTACCCTGGAAACGGTGAAGAGACTTCCTCATGTGCTGCAGCCATAGGCTCTAGGAATTGCTTTTGCAGCCAGTGTCCCTTCTCTAGGGACTCATAGAGGTGATGGGCCAAGGCTGTGTTTTGGATGTCAAGTCGATTAAAGGTCTTCAGCCAGAAACTGGGAGAGACATGAGAGAGGGAAATTCTGGCAGGAAACTGTGTACAGCAGAAGTGACTGATCAGTTCTGATTTTCTTTGCAGCAGCAGTTCCTTTGGCCACGCCAGCAAAGGTGGAAGCAGAGAAGCCAGTCCCTAGACATGCTCCCAAGAGAAAGCGCGCTCCGGAAGAGTCAGACGAAGACCTGGGTTGCCCCAGACCCAAAATCCGGCGATTGGAGCATGGTGCCAGGAGGTAGACCCCACAGCATCTTGCTGGCTGAGGCACTCTGAAGAGAGGGCAATGGTTTAACTGCCTAAGGCAGCGAATGCCTCTTCCTGCAGTGACCCACCCCGTCCCCCCACTGCCCACTGCCACAGATCACAACCTGCGTCGTTCTGTCTGAGCCTTCCTCAGCCAGGAGCCTCCTGCCACACTAAATGGCCAAAAGCAAGGAGCCTCAGAAACTGAGGTTTGAAATGACAGTCTGCCCTGAACATCCCAGGGCTGAAGCTGGCCTGGAAGAAAACGTGACGTTCCTCTGCTCAATCCTCAGGGGCCCCTTTGTCAGCTGAAGACAGAAAAGTCTGCACTCTGCGAGCCGAGAAGAATGCAGGAGCAGAGACAGGGTGCAGAGAAGCCTTAGCAGGCTACCACATGGGCTCCTGCTCTGAGCCAGTGTCAGCGGCCACCACCACAAACCAGGGGGGAGCTGGGTTTTTTGAAACTGAAAGCAGCAATCTGTGGCTTCCCAACGAGCCTCCTGCCTGGGGTCTCAGGAGGCAGGATAGAGAGACCCAGGAAGACCTGCTCCCTGAAGCAAGAACAGGATGGAGAGTCAAGCAGCACGCACCCTGCCCCGAGGTTCACATGCTCCTTTATTCCCAGCCCTTTCTGTCCCCAGGGGGGTCCCTTACTGCTCAATGTTTTTCTGTAACAGACTTCTAGGGTCGCCAGTGCTCACACTTAGGTCACTACCCCTGTGCTAGGCACTCCTGCTACCCAGGAAAGGTTCCAAAGGCGGAACAGCTCCGGGGGTGCCAGGGATCAGAGCAAAAACTGGAGAGGCTGGGGATGAAGGAGTTTGGGCACAGTCCCTAAAGCATCTCAGTGGTTGAGCTTCTGTGAGAAGGCACATCCCCTCTCTCTCTCTGTGTGTGTGTGTGTGTGTGTGTGTGTGTGTTGGAGGGAGGGGGTCCCCAGAGGAGGCAGCTAGGGGGAGGGCCTGAGGCTGGAAATGGGGAGTGGCGTGCGGCCTCTGAGCAAGCACAGGCACTTAGCCCTTGAGGTTTCTGGGAAAGCTAGAGTCACAAGGGCCTCGAGATAAGGCAAGTGTAGCAGCAGAACCCAGGTGCCAGGTCTTTCCTCAGAACCTATACTTCTTCACGAGGCCAGGCCTTCCATGCTGAGGTAGGAGGGATCCTGGCCAGAAGGTCGGCCAGCAGCCCTGGGAGGAAGGTTGCTGCGATGGGGGCTCTGCTGCCATGGAAATGACTTCATTTCCTTCCACTCAAATAGCCTACTGACTGGGTTCCTGCTCTGCTGAGGAAAAGGGTCGTTGACTCTCCCCAGAAGGTGTTCAGTTCACATCCCAAAAGTCCCTCTCTTCAGGCCCTGGGGAGGTGTAGCAGCTCCTGAGGGCGCTCTTTCCTGAGGCTGGCTGCCAGAAGTGTGTGTGGGGGGGGGGGTTCCTGAGAGTTCCCGGGTGCTGGTTGAAGTCCCCAGAGAATGGTCATGCAGGTTGGGGAGTCAAGTAGGTGGAGAGAGAAGGTCGGGGGCAGAGGGCCCCTTCCTGAATCCAGAGCTCACAAGGTTCCCCCCCCCCCCATTTCCAGAAACTCTCTCTTCCCCCACACCAGCCCACATGGCCCCGTACCGGGAAACCGGGAGCCCAGAGCACCTGTGGCCGCAGAGACACTGGCACGCAGCCCTCGGAGTGGGCGGGGCCGGCTGCAGGCAGATGGGGACGCGGTGTGCTCCCGGGAGGCCTCGGGCTGAAGGTGGCCCTCTGAGAGAAGCGGCCCAGCTTGGCCAGGAAGGTTAGAGGCGGGGGAGAGCAGCCTAGGGCGCCCCCTCGGAGCAGTGGGAGTGGGAAGAGGCGCAGGGGCGGAGGGAAGCCGCGACGGGAGGCGAGTGGGCTCTCAGCAGAGGCCAGCTTAGCCCGCGGGAGCTGCCTCGGAGCAGGGGGCGGGAGGGCAGTGCCGCCCCGGGGCTGCCGGGCTTCGCGGATCGCGGCTCTCCGCACACACGGCTCGCAGGGCCCTGTGACTCTGTATCCCCTCCCTCACCCCGCCCCCCTCGCGAGGCCGCGCCGCTGGGTGGCCTGTGTGGACGGGCACAACCCCATCGCCCGCCCCTCCCACACCCGCCTCTGCCCACCCGCCTGGCCCTGCGCAGCTTGCGGCCCGGGGGCCTCGAAGGTCCCCGCGCACTCAGCCAGCGGCCTCTGCTGTGTCTGCTGCTGCTGCTGCTGCGTCTGCTGCTGCGGCCGGGAACCCGCGTCCAGACCACGCCGGGCACCTCCAGCACCCCGAGTCCGCGGGAGCGCACGCGGGCCCTGAGGCGGGACTTCCGGCTTGTGGACGGGGGGGGGCTGCAGTGTGTGCGGGCTGGTGGGGGCCGGTGGGGGCCTAGCCTGGCCCTGGGCAGGGGAGGAGGTCCGGAGCATGCAGAGCTAGTGGGGAGGCTCCCTCACACCACCCCTGGATGTCCTCTCCATCATCTATGGATGCCCTCCCCCTTCTCTGTCATCCCCTCCCTGGTGGGAACCCCTCAGCCCAGGCCTCAGCTGCTCCTAGTATAGTCTGTGTGACAGTGTGAGGTGGGGGACCCCCAGGCTGGCCCAGGCCAGGCAATGTGTCCTGCCTGATCCCAAGACCTAAGGAGCCCACCCATTTGCCTTGACCTCCCTCCAGCCACAACGACATGCCCCTGGGTCCTGAGGCAGTTTTACCACAATGGGCTCCAGGATGTTAATCTGTGCAATTTCAGCCATGGCCAGACCAGCTTGGACAGGCTGAAAGACGGTCTCGTGGGTGCCCAGGTACCAAAGGGACACACAAGGTGCCACCATGGCTGCTGGGGAATGTGGGGCAGTTTGGGGGCCTCAGAGACCACAGGTGAGTCACACTGGAACTAAGTTACCATAGTGGCCTAGAAAGTGCCATGCCATGGATGCTGGGGGCTACAGGGGTCACAGTGAGCCAACCTGACGGGCATCCAAGTACCACAGAAAAAGCAACGCATTCCATGTGACTTCTGGGCACAGTGAGTGCTGTGCCAGCTGAGGAGGCTATGAGAAGCCCAAGGAGTTCCAAAGCCCAAACCGAGCCCTGGCCTTCCCTCAGTTCTGGTCAGCCTACGCCCCATGCCAGACCCACGAACGGGATGCTGTGCGCCTCACCCCGGATCAAACTGACCTCATCCGCCTCATGTGTGCCTCCTATTCTGAGCTGGAGCTTGTGACCTCACTTAAAGGTAGACGGGGGACTTGCCTGGTAGTCCAGACGTTAAGACTCTACGCTTCCACTGCAGGGGGCTCGGGTTTGATCCCCGGTGGGGGAACTAAGAGCCCTCATGCTGCGCGGCACGACCAAAAAAAAAAAAAAAAAAGGTAAACAGACTGGTGGTGGTAGGTGCTAGGGACTTCAGTAAGCTACCCCTGCCTCTGAAAATGATCATCTGACCTACCTGCCCCCAGCTCTCAACAATACCCGGAAGTTGGCTTGCCTCATTGGTGTGGAGGGCGGCCACTCACTGGACAGTAGCCTCTCCATCTTGCGTACCTTCTATGCGCTGGGTGTGCGCTACGTGACACTCACCCACACCTGCAACACGCCCTGGTGAGCGCAGTGCAGATGGTAAGGGCCCAGTGAGGCAGGGATCTGCCCAAGATCACGCTGGGGCCCAAAGCAAGTTTACCCCTGGGATCCGCCCTGAACCTGGGGTGGGGAGGGGAATGGAGGTTCGCAGAACAAGACTGAATCCCCAGAAGGGCCCTCCTACTGCCAGGCACAGCCCAGTTTGGGTCCCTCCTCTTGCACCAGGGAGTTGCAGGTGTAGACGGTTCGACAGAACCTCTTTCTAGGCTCTTGTAGCCAAGTCATGGCCACCAGTCAGACTGCCTCCTGGCCATCCTGCAGGGCACAGAGCTCAGCAAAGGGGATCCACCCCTTCTACAGCAATGTCAGTCGGCTGACCGGCTTGGGCGAGGTAAGGACCCGGGTTCCATACCCTGCCCCACATGAATGTACAGCCCCGCCTGTTCCCTCCAGATAAATGCACACAAGGTAAATGCAGCCCTGATGCCCTCTCCCCATCCTGTCCCTGCAGAAGGTGGTGGCAGAAATGAACCGCCTGGGCATGATGGTGGACTTGTCCCATGTCTCGATGCTGTGGCACGGCGAGCCCTAGAAGTGTCACAGGCACCTGTCATCTTCTCCCACTCAGCTGCCCGGGGTGTGTGCAAGAACACTCGGAATGATCCTGATGATATCCTGCAGCTTCTGGTGAGAGACTGCCCTGGCCCTCAAACCTAAAGCAAGAGGTTCAAACCGGGAGCCCTTGAACCCGAGCCTCTTCTCCCTCAATTTCCTCAAACCCCAGGTTAAATATCTTCTGCCCCCAAAACCCACGGTCCACAGCCCCTGAACTCCTGAGCCCTAGGTGGGGGTCTAGGTGGTAAGATACTCCACCACACCCGGAAACCCAGGGCCAAGACACCACCCAGACCAGGGCTGCGGCTCCTCCATTCACACAAACCCAGAGAGGAGACGACTCTGACCTCAACACCTTCCTCACAGGGGCCGAGAGAGTGAACAGGCAGCTGGCTGTGCTGGGGGCCAAGCTGACTGTCCACCGGTCCGCCCCTGCAGAAGAAGAACGGTGGCATCGCGATGGTGCCCTTGTCCGTGCGGGTGCTGCAGTGCAACCCGTTAGCCAACGTGCCTACTGTGGCAGGTGAGCCTCACCCTGGGCTCTCTGAAAACTCTGATTTGGAGCTGAAGCTGGGTCCAAACTTGGGGAGGACTTCAGAAGAGCCCCAGTGGCTTGACCCTCCTGTTGGCAATAGGTACAGCTCCCAAAAACCCAGTAACGGACGGTACACAGCACCTTGGTGCCATGTGGAACTGGAGCCACGGAATCAAAACTGCGGTACTGATGGGTAGCAGGGAGGCTGTCAGACACAGAGCCCGGGTGCTGCCCATCTGTGCCTCTGCAGGGGCTCCTAAAGCGCACTGCCCCTACCTCTGGCCAAGGGACTGGACAGCTCCTTAGGTCTCTGGGGTCTTCATCAGTTGTACTCTTGTTCCTCTCTCATCCTCCACACCCGGGGAAAGGAGCCCCCACAGGTTCTCAAGGAGACTGGGAGGCAGGGTGAATCGTGGGTGGGAAATGGCCCAAACAGGGGGCTCTGGGGTCCACTCCAAATCTGAAGTCCAGTCTAGAGCCAGCTGGGATCACTTCAGATCAAACCTCAGGGCCCTCGAGTTGGTACTCTCGGTGCCAGGCCACGAAGGAACTGGACTGTTTGGCCTACAGGCTGCAAAAAGGGGAATCAACAGAGGCCAGTCATCACCCCCACCCCTGCCCTGGAAGCCCCACACTGCTGACTTCCCATTCTTCAGATCACTTCGACCACATCAGGGCAGTCACTGGATGCAAGTTCATCGGGATTGGCGGAGATTATGACGGGGCTGGCCGGTGAGTGCTTCCCCACGGCTTGTCTCGGGCTGGCTGGGCAGCAGTGGGGCTTTCACAGCCACCGTGCCCACCACACTGTGGTCCTCATGGCCTTGACCATAGCCTCAGGTGTGCTGGCCCAACTGGTATCTCCCCTCTCCCAGGGTCTGCTTCCTGGGCTCTCCTGTCTGCTTGGCCCTACTCTAGGTCATCATATTTGTCTAAAACACCACACAGAGCTCATCTGCCCAGCATCTGCGCCCATCCAGTGCCAGCAGACCCACGGCCTCTGAGCAGACTCTTCGCAAGGTCTGGGCTGGGCTGACCATCGTCTCTGCCTGCAGCTGGGTCTGTGCATGCAGGGGGGTCAACCCAGTTCTTAAAAAGCTTTTCTTCTCTTTATAAATGGAGGCAAAAATTGCATTCAGTGAAAGGCATAGATCTTAACAGTACAATTCAATGAGTTTTGACGAATAGTCGAGGCGCTCTTGGGGCCTTCCTTTGAAGGATGAAGAGCAGGAGTGAATCATTTACTCTCTCCAAGTCTCCATTTTCCATATCTGACCAGGGCTGGGGTTCAGTGGACCCTGGACACATAGGGCTCTGGTTCTGACTCAGGACCAGGGAACAGGTCTGAGGCCCAATAGCTGGCTGGCTGGCGGCCACACAGGTTCCCACAGGGGCTGGAGGACGTGTCCATATACCCGGTACTGATAGAGGAGTTGCTGAGGCGTGGCTGGAGTGACGAAGAGCTCTGGGGTGTGCTTCGAGGAAACGTGCGGCGGGTCTTCAGACAGGTGGAACAGGTATGCTGGGCTGGGCAAAAGAGTAGCTCTGAGCAGGTGGTCTGAGCAGGTGTACGTGGGGGTGCTGTGAGAGGTGCTGCCCGCTGACTGCCGCCTCCAGGTACGGGAGGAGAACGAGGGACAGAGTCCCTTGGAGGATGACTTCCCAGATGAGCAGCTGGGCAGCTCTTGCCGCTCCGTCCTCCCACGTCTGCATCAGAGAGAGGATCTGGCTCCAGACCAGAAACTAACCAGAGCTGCGGTTCGTGGGAATCCCATTTTGTCACCTAAGTGGTCATTCTCAAAATCTTGCCCCCACATGGGCCCAGGCCTCACAGTTATTGCTGCCTTCCCAGTCCTCATTGTTTGGCTCTGGTGATCCAGTTAATCCTGCCAGATGTCACTTTGGCAGCCACAGATACCCCCCAAAGTTTCCTTGCATGCGAGCACAAACATTTCCTATGTATTATTCTCTTCTGATAATTCTTTCAATGTATCCCTTCTGGCTTTGTGCAAAGCGATTCTTTGTTTTGTACACGGGGACCACATCTGGGAAAACATCGCCGCACCCTCATAAGTGACAGGGGGAGACCCGAACTGGCCAAGCCATGACAGGAGCTCGCCGCTGCTGAGCTCTACAGATCCCGCCCCTTCCACACAGTTCGCCAATTCCGCGGCGAGCTCATCTTTCTTGATGTTCTTCCCTTAGGAGACGTGTACAATGCAGCAGGATTCTCAACCCGTTCCCCGTGGTCACTTGTGCTAGATGGAGCTTTGCAGTGTTCTGTGCCGGCCGTGGGCCGCTGGTGGAACACTGTGTGACAACTGCCTGCACAGGACTTCAGGGTTCATGAAAAAATGTCTGTCTTCCCAGCCTGACGCTGCTGAAAACCACGCTTTCCAGAGAAGGAGAGAGATCCAGCTGGTCCACACCTGCATACACATTTGTTGACATGTGCAGAGGACAGCAGGCTCTAGCAGGACCCACATCAGCCTAAATTCAAGAACTCCGGTGCCAGCCCTTGACAGCAGCTGAAGGGGGGTTTACAAGAGATGCAACCTCGAACCATACCCTAGGCTGAATCAGAGGTGCTGTTGGAAGAAATAGGCCGTTGTGTCACTTTCCCGAAGAGTTTGGCCACGAGAAAAGTCCCCCAGAGCCCAGCACTGTGGGAGAGGCCTCACCCACAGAGCAGGGCAAGTGTCCCAGGCAGGGTGCCCCGCGCCCGGCACCCCGCCAACGCAGCAGGAAGGTGCCCCCCCTACGCCCCAGACAACGGGAGCTCTCCCTTCCTCAATAATTGAGCTTCTCATCCAAAAGAGGTTCTCTTCCCACCCAAACATTAGAGCTTCTAAATATTTCAGGATCCCTGGGTTGTAGAGGGTCACTCGCCGTGCCCTTTGGATAAATGAAGCCAACGTCAGCTGCTTCTGGGCTGGCCTTGAACAAAACCATCAAGATGGAAAATCTCTGCTCCTGCCCTTCCTCCCGTCACCCCCCGTCAAGCCTTTCCTGCTGCATGCAATGACCCGGCTCTTTTGTGAGCAGGTGAAGAACACCCACGGTGCGTGCAGTTCTGTGGTCCCTGCAGAGATGAGGTGGGTGCGGGGGACCCTCAACCCTGCTGGCCTCTGCTGCCATCCCCAGGGCCCTTGATGTGGGCTTCAGCACAGCACAGCCAGCCTCAGGAGGCCTGTGGGACCACTGGGGCCCCGGTGGCGATCCCCTGGATGTTCCTGGGAACGCTCCCACGACTCCAAGGCCAGTCCTGCCAGCACCCAACTCCACCAAGCTGGCACTCCTTACCTTTTCCGGATTCCGTTCGCAGCTCCCTCCTCATACGCATTCTCAAAGCTTCCAAGAGGGGTGACCCCACTTCTCTGCTACAACTCCACCCTGAAGGCAGCCCCCGCCTGACAGCACCGCCCGCCCCCCCCCCCACCCCGGCAGGGCAGCCCTGAGTAGCTGCCCCTCCACGTGCACTGTCCGTTCCCAGGTCCCACGCCAGCCCGCCGAGGGGTGGAGCCTCCAGGAGAGCCGCTGTCCGCTCGCACTGCCCCAGCATCACCACCGCCACTTGCCGCCACTCTGCACTTGCCTCCTGTGTGCTTCCCCACCCCGGTCCCCTGCGTGGGTCCCCCGCTGCGCGTACACAAGCCTGTGCAGAGACAGAGCACAGCCACCAAGTCTGAGCCTCGCCGCTGACGTCTGTGCTTGGAGAGGCTGGAGGAAGCTGCTCCCCAGTCGGCTTCACCGCAGGGTCCTGGTACCCAGTCTGCCTCCAGCAGGGAGGTGATGGGACCCCACGGAAGGATGCCCAGAAGCTCTCCCGGCCCGCGGGGTCTGGGGCTGTTCAGCTCTCTAATGCTGGGTCCTTCGGAGATAAAGTCTTCAGTCACCTGCCTGGGCACCCCATCCCCTCTGAAGATACAAACTCAACCTCCTCCAGGGTCTTGGCCTGGAGGGAGGAGCCGCCCAGGGTCAAAGCCCATCCCTCTCTCTTCCCACCTCTAGACCTGTGGGAAGGGCTCAGGCTAAACTCCCGGTGCCTCTTCTCTCAAACCCTCAAATGATAAGAGAAGAGGTATGTCTGTCCACCTTGCAGGGTCCTTACTCCGCCTGCCAGTAGGCGACATGGTCCTGGAGGTGCTTCTTAAACTGCCAGTCTCACTGTCTTAGCCTCAGAGTTACACACGCCCAGGAAGGACCCCGGGTACACGGCGTCCCGTTACTCCCAACTCTACTCCTGAGCGTCAGGGTTAGCTGACAGCAGGCGACAACCCATTTCAGGGATTTCTCATTTCCAAGGGCTCTTGAATGCAGAAAGAGCCCTAAGAGTCAAAGGAATTTGGCTCCAGTGGTGAAGTTACAAGTCATCTGGCAAACACTTACAGCTGGAGGGCCAACTAAGCACCCCCTTAAATCTCACCACACAGACTCTGCTGATCCGGGCTGGCCGGTGTGGTTCTCCTAAGGTTGCTTGTGCTATCGATCATCTTGCTGTACCTCCCAGTTAAAGATACAGCCTTAGGAAGATGGCTGGACCCAGACCATCAGGCAATCATATTTACCCATTGACCTACCCTCTTCCTCCCTCCTTCCTCCCTCGCTTTGGAAGCTTTAGCGAAACATATTTCACTTCCCACTTTACAATGAAATCAGTAGCCTCTAAATAATGCACCTTGCATGGATAGGAGGGCAGGCAGTCTGCACACACACCTGTGCTGGTCGCTCTGCCCAGTGAAAGGGAGGAGCAGAGTATTCCCCAAGGGGCTTTCTCGGAGCTTCGGAGGCTGAAATTTGAGGGTTGACGGGGTGTACACGTCAGGAAGTGAAAGAGAGAGACTCCAGCTGCGGGAGAGGAGGGGAGAGACTCTCAGTGGTCTTCCTAGGTAGTGAGCTGTCGGAGCGAGTGGCATTCCTCCCCATCTCGCCCATGAAACTGTAAACACAGCACACGTCTCTGTGTCCTTTTCCTAACAATGGATTATTTTTTAAAATCTTTTAACTCTGTGTGTTGTTGTACAGGAGGGTCACTGAGGGATATATTTGAGGCTAGGACCCCTAACTCCATGAATAGCAAAGTTAATATCTGATGCAGCCAGGACGTTGCAAAGCCTCTTGGGACCCCAGGCACCCAGGATCGCTGTGCACGGAAGAGCCAGCTGCCCATTCGCTGCTCATCCCCCTGCAGGCTCCCCTGTCACTTGCTTACCTGGCCTCCTGTCTGGTATGTTCCCTGTTGCAGCTCACGGTGCTTGACTAACTGAGCCCGAAGCATTCAGAGCCTCTTCTGCTGGGTGCTGAGAGCACTGATCCCAAGAGCTGCACCACCAAAACAGGATTCTAAGGGTCGACAAAATGGGAAATCTCGCAGTTTATCCTCTTTCTAAGGACCCACTGTACTTTTTGTTAGTAAAGCCTCTTAGATAACCTTTAAGAAAGACACCTGGGTTTTTTTCCAAACTCACTCAACTTTTCCCATAATGAAATTTTTATTAATATCCCGCAGACTTGTGCTTCACAAAAACACTCAGGAAGTCTTTTCCAGAAGCGTATAGGTCGTGTCTGCAACAGTAGTTCTCGTGCAAATGCAGCAGTGAACTTTGCATGACTGTTTCAAGGATGTTTAATGAAAGCCAAGGGCATGATTCCTAAAATGCAATTCAGTGAAGATAATTATACAAGGAAATAAACTAATATGGTTCAAGTCATTGGCCTTCTGGTAGACCAGTGAGAGGCATCTGCCTCAGACTGCCTACAGGGGTGGATGGGGCGGGGGACCTTGGATGGTCACTCCTAAAGGGCACTCCTCTCCCAGACTTTGTAAGTACTAAACAGCCCACAATTCGAGGTTAGACTCTCAGAGGGAAATCAAAAGCACTGTTATCTTGCTTTAATAATTGAGGATAGGATCTATATGCTTTGGAGAGGAGAAAAGCAAATGGCAGAGATGCCATCCAAGTAGGAAACTTGGTGAGCTAATCAGTATTCTCCCCTGAATGGAAGTCTCTATCCTCCTCCAGGACTGAGGCAGGGACGGACTTGCCTGAGGTCATATAGTGAGTTGGTAAGAGGAGAAAGTCACATCCAGTTCCCAGACTCTGTTCAGTGATTACTCACCCTACCAACAACCCAAAGACCACAGCTCTTCTTGAATATCTTGAACTGAGTTGTGGGCTTGTAAGGTGCCCAGAAGTTTTGTATGGTTTTGTTTTATTTCTAGTAAGTAGCTGGAAGTCTGAGACCACGGTTGATGCACAACCAGAGGAAAGGGAAGGAAAAGAGGAAAAAGTACATGAAGTGCGTCCTCCTGAACTCTTGCTATTTTGGTTTCAAACTTCACTTCTCCGTACTCTAACCATGAAAATACCGATGGTCATGGTGATGGCAGTGGCTGTGATTTACTGAGCACCCACTCTGTACTCTGTCCCGTCTTAAGCAGGCTCTCTTGATTCTCATGCTGGTTCTGTCTCATTTTTCTGACTTTTAAACCTTGGAATGTCCCACCCACTCCTCTTCTCCATCCTCACTCACTCCCTTGATGATCTCATGCAGCCCCAAGATTGTTAATGAACTACGCACTGATGATCGTATCCCAGCCCCGGCCTCTCCCGGGGCCCCGGATGCTCACACGCCTCTGTCTACCCATCACCTCCACTTGGGTATCCAACAGACTACTGCTGCTTAATGCGCCTGAAGCCAAATTCTTGGTTCCTGCACCCCACAACCAAAGGGTTCTCCTTTCACCCAGTTCTCCGTTTCAATATGTGACAACTCCAGTTTACCCATCGTTCAGGACAAAATCTTTTTTTTTATTGCAAAAGTGTTGTTTCTTTTTTCTTAAATTTTTATGGGAGTAGAGTTGATTTACAATGTTGTGTTAGTTGCAGGCTTACAGCAAAGTGAATCAGTTATACAGATACGTATATCTGCTCTTTCTTAGACTCTTTTCCCGTACAGGCCATTATAGAGTATTGAGTAGAGTTCCCTGTGCTATACAGTAGGTCCTTATTAGTTACCTATTTTATACACAGTAGTGTGTACGTGTCAATCCCAATCTCAGGACAAAATCTCGAGGTGTCTCTTTGTGTCTCACTATTCACCCAACCCACCCCTCATACTAGCTCATCCTACAGGTTCTACCTACAGAATATTTCCAGATTCTGACGGTCACTTATCACCACGACCACTGCTGAAATCCAAGCTCTCTTCCTCTCTCACCTGGAGATGCAGTCACCTCCGACCTGGTCTTTTGGCTTCTCCACTTACAGTGTTGTTGTTTTCTTTATTGGAGTATAATTGCTTTACAATGTTGTGTTAGTTTCTGCTGTACAATGAAGTGAATCAGCTATAGGTATACATATATCCCCTCCCTCTTGGACCTCCCTCCTCCCCCCTATCCCACCCTTCTAGGTGGTCACAGAGCACCGAGCTTACAGTCTTAAAAGCTACTTTCCACTGAACAACCAGAGTGGTCTTTCTAAAATATACATCAGGTCATTTCTCTGCTCAAGGCCACCAGTTGTTTCCCATCTCACTTAGAGTAACCCTGCCAGGCTGTATGATCCAACCAGCCCCTGCGTACACACACACACACACACACACACACACACACACACACACACACACACACCCTCTCTGCCCTCTTCTCCTTGACCCCCACTTTCCCACCCCTCCAGCCACACAGAGCTTCTTCATGCTCCTTGAACTTGCCAAGCACTCTCCCACTCCAGCACCTTTGAACTAGCTCTTTGCCGTACCTGGACATCTATATGGCACCTCATTTTCTTCCAGGTTCTGTTGAAGTATCATCTTATCAAAGATGCCTTCCTTGACTGTCCTTTAAGAAAAGTCATCCCCACATGCATACACTGTCTCCCCTACCCCTCAGCCCGGCTTTATTTTTCTTCTAAGTATCATAACCACCTGACACAGATGTCATTGCCGTTTTCCATCTTCCCATGTTAGACTATTAACATCCGAAGAGGAGAGACTGTTCTGTTTACTGCTTGATTTCCAGCACCTAGAATACGCCAGAGTATGGATTTATATGTTTATATTATTTGTTAAATCAATGAGTGCAGGTACCGTGATCCAATTTTACAGATGAAGAAACAGAGACTCTTAGAAGCTGATTACCTGCCAAAGACCAGTAAGCGGTTAAGTTCAACCAGTAAGTTCATCAGACACTGGAGTCTTTGCCTTGGTGTCCAGTCCCCTGTGGTGCCACCACGTCCATCACATTCACAACAATAAGGCATCTCCTTCTCCCGACCTCTCTTCTGCTGCTTCCGGGAAACAACCTGCTCTCGGGAGGTGTGGTGGGGAAATGCACAAACCAGCAACAGGCAGAGAGAAGTACAGGGTGTGTGCGGTTTTATTGGTGCCACACACCCGGCCTCTTCTGTCTCTTGTAATCGAGTTGCTGAAATGTGTACGGCTGGCCCAGATTCCAGGGCACCTACTCCAGAGGAAAAGCGGGGCTTGCAAAGGAGGCTGGAGATGCCCACGGCCACTTTGCTGAGCCTCATCACACACGCTGCTCAGGCTTCTGGATTAATCATGAGATGTGGAAAAGAGCAGGAAATCTACCTCCGTAACTGCAGCTCAGCTGGGTTCCTTAGGACATTTCCCAGCAGGCAGAGTGATCCCCGCTTTGCCAGTACTGCAGGCCCATCATTAAGCCCAAGATCCGCCATCCCCTCCTGGGAACAGAGTGCCTGACTCGCCCTCCCACCAAGACCTGCCGGGGGAGCCAGTGGACGCCCCTGACCCAGAGCTGCCAACAGATGCCGCCGCCCACCTGGCTGCCACAGGATGGGGCCGGGAGGGGCAGGGCAGCTGGCCCCAGTCCGGCTTCCCGCTCCCCCTCCCCCGCCCCTCCCCCCCAGCGCTGACTCCCCCCAGCTCTCGTCAAACAGAAACAGCTCTGCTACTTACCAAGTGTAGCACCTTGGGCACGTTATTTAATCCAAGCCTCGGTTTCTGCGTGTAAAGTGGGGGTCAAGATCACGCTGACCTCCTAGGGCGGCTGTGAGACTGACCGAGACGAGGTCTACATGGCAGCCAGCACAGTGCTTGACCCGTGATGGAGCCGGGTAGGTGGCAGCTGTCATCAACACAGACTCAGAGGGCTGGCAGGGGTATCAGAAACCTTTCAGCCAGTGGGAGGCACTGCCAACTACACCCCTGGTAGGCAGGGAGAGCTGGACCAGTTGCCAGCCAGCCCATCCCTCAGTCTCTGGGGCAACTGCAGGGGTTCCTACCAGCCCCTCCCTCCTTCCTGCATCTGATTCCGATGCCATCAGCAGTCAGTGAGCCCAGAGGGACTCTCCAAAGCTCCCCTGGCTTTCCAGTTTCTAATTTCTACCATGATAACCTACCGTGGGTCCAGAGAAAGGCAAACTCTTGGCCACCTGAGGGACAGGGAGGCAAGATACCCAGTCTCGCTGTGGCTGATGGTAGACAGCACGATGGCAACTCAGGTTTCTAAGCCTCCAAAGACAGTGGGGCCAGGCATGTGCCTACCAGCTTGGGTGAGTCTATTGCTACATCTTGGGGAACTGTGTTAGCCGCCTGGCATCCTGTTGGTGACATGACCTGGCTCACAGTGAGAGTGTTAACACACAGAAATCAGCAGACGTTGCCAGTCAAGGTGCCTCCCTTACCCCAACCCCCAAGAGCTGGTGAACGTTTATCAGCCCACCACCCAGCAAGACTGTTCTCGCTCCCCACCCCTGCCTTGGTTGCTTGTAACTATTCCCCTCCCACTACACGCCCATCTCAAGTGTTCCTGAAATAAACCGCCAGAGACAGGTGATGAGAAGCCACTGGGGATGCGGGCAGGGGGGCTGACCCCCTGAGCCAGCATTAAGGCTCCGCCTCCCTCCTTTCACTGTCTGTGCTCCTTCTCGGAAGAAAGTTCACCAGCAGGTATTTGGATGCAAAGACTCATCACCAAGATCTTTGCACCAGTGCTCCGAGGTGCATGTGGAGCAAAGAGGCAACCAGGAAAATGACTCAGAGCCCCGGAACTCTGACCTCTAGGGGACCACCTAGGGTCACAGAGACTTGTGGACTCCGCCCAGACCCCATGGAGAGCCTTGTGAGGAAGAGCTTGTGGGGCTGGTGGAAAAGGAGGGCTATCCAGTGTCAGCCAGCATCAGCGAGCTCAGCAGAGACCTCAGCTTCTCTGGGGTCACATCTGCATCGCCCCTTGAGGAAGCTGAAAGGAATCCAGGTCAGCAGCCTTGAGGCTGAGGGAGACGGAGCATCTCTGCCCCCATGCCCTTCACCAAATGGACACTGGCCGTTCTGTTCCATCAGGAGCATCGCTGAGCAGCAGCAGCTTCTCCAAGGACCCGGGGGCCCCGGATACTGGGAGTGGCACCGCGGGACCCCCGATGGGCATCCCCCTCCCTCCCCCTCTCTCCCCCACGGAACCCCTTCCCTCCGCAGCAGTAGGTTTCTCCCTGAACTTTACCCTTAAGGGAATCTGGTGCATTCTCTCCTACAATATTTATGACCCACATCAATTTTTCATTCATCCCATCACTCAGCTTCTCAGGCGAGTTTGGAAACTTTCCCTCTGAGTTCTCCTTCGGCTGAGGGTGAGATGGGGACCGGAGTAAAGCCCCAGGGACCTGCTGCACCATCCGCCCCGCCATCCTCCTGCCCAGAGAGCCAGTGTCTGCCACGTTAACTGCCAGCCCGTCCGCCCCTCTTTCTAAGCCGCTCACAATCTGATTACACCTCAACGTCCAACCTTACACCCCACCTCTGCGGCCCCTGGCCCCCCCCCCCTTCTCACTGTGATCTGCAAACACAAAGCTTCCCCTCCCTCTCTGGGTGGGGAAAGGGGTTCCTATTGCTTCTGACCCTGTCCTTCCTTTGGTGCATCTGGCCCTGCCTCATCCTCCAAGCCCAGACCAATTCCACATCTTCCCCCAAGCCACGTTTCCCCTCATCTAACCCCCATACCATCTCCTTGCTCATCCCTGTTTCACTTCAGCCAGTAATTAATGACTCAGTATTTAGCTGTTCTTTAACTATTCTCTCTGGCTGAAATGTAAGCTCCCTAAAGACAGAGTCTGCACTTTCACACTTCTGTGGCCTGGTTCCCATGGGGCTTACGGTATATAGCACCAGCTACGTAGCAGGTGCTTCATAAATAACTAGATACAGAAATAAATAGCAAAGAATAAAATAACATAATAAAATGATAAATAATAATATAATTATAAATAAACGATTTAATACATAACTTGGTGGAAATCATTTGGACTTTTCTCTAATTTCTACCATGGGTCTTGGTAGAAGACCCATGGTAGAAATTATTATAATTGGGTCTTGTTTTTATCTGGTCTAATCTCAGATGTAATGACGATAATACAGAGATGTTCTTATCTCTGAGAAATACGATAGTATGTTAATTATATTAATAATAATAACGATTGCTCCAATTTATTGAGCCCTTACTCTGTGCTGGAAGCAGCAAAGTGTTTTGCAGGCACTATCTAGCTGACCTTTCAGGTAAGTGTTGTTATAACCCCCATTTCACAGGTGAAACACAGAGAGGTTGTGACTTGTCCAAGGACACACAGCTAATACGCGTTAGAGCAAATGCTCAACAGCTGTAGCTCAGACCAGGGCCCATGCTTAAACGTCGCCTCGTTCCTGCCACAGCTAGTAGCCCTGCATCCCTACATCCCTGCGCACAGTCTCCAGGAGGGCAGCCCGAGGTGTGGACAATGCAGTAGCCACCAAAGGCCGGTGCAACCAGCCCAGCGAAAGAGGAGAACCTTCAGGTAAATATGGGGAATGAGCATAAACACTTATATCTGCTCCCGCCTGAAATACCAGAAATGTTACGTAAAGGAATAACAAAAGGGTCGCTCCCCAAAGACAGGGAGAGGAGGGGAAGCCACAGCATCAACACGACACAACAACCAAGACCCAACACGGCCAAAATTAAATAAAGAAAATAAATTTTAAAAAATTATATCAGAAACGAAAGTACTTCTATTTAGAGACAGATTCAGCAGTAAGGATACTGACAGCAACAGAGAAAAAACAAAAGAAAAAAAACATTAAAAATTAGAGAGTACAAAACAATGAGAAAGACACAGCCCAGGTTCATTTAATACAGGGACAACTAGTCCTTAATACCTTACCTGTCTAGTAGAAATCACTACAATGCAACTTATTTTTACTGTGCATAATGTCACTCTAATTTATCTAGAAAGGATTAAATTGTGTTCAGCATTTTCTTTTTAAGAAGCATGAACTCGTTAAATTTAAAAGTTTTTTAGTTAAAATGTTTATAACATAGAATCCTAAAATAGTTTTCTCCTGATAGTCTGCCTTCCTCTATATGTACAAGCAGTCATACGTGATGATCTGACTGGACCTGTTTAGAAAGAAAAGGCAACTCTGCCCAAGAAGCTACTTTGCATGAACCTGAGATGAGGTGGAAGAAGGAAAATCACTGGACTGACTGAAGCAGAGTGATGATTAGGGATCAATGAAAATAGAACAGTAAACTGAGGGCCATGAATCCTGGCACAGCAAACAGGAGTAAATGAAAGTTTTCAGGAAAATAGTTATGTGGGATGCAATATGCAGTCAACTAACCTTTGACCACGGTGCCCAAAACACAAAATGGGGAAAGGATAGTCTATTCAATAACTGGTGTTAGGAAAATTGATACCCACATGCGAAAGAATACCATAGACAAAAATTAACTTGAAATGGATTAAGGACTTAAATGTAAGACCTGAAACCATAAAACTTCTAGAAGAAAACATAGGTGGTAAGCTATTTGACATAGGTCTTCGCCATATCTTTCTGGGTTTGACACCAAAAGCACAAGCAATAAAAGTAAAAATAAACAAGTAGAACTACATCAAACTAAAAAGTTTCTGCGCAGCAAAGGAAACAACCAACAAAATGAAAAGGCAACCTATAGAATGTGAGAAAACATTTGCAAACTACCTATCAGATAAGGGATTAATATCCAAAGCATGCAAAGAACTCATATGCCTCAATAGCAAAATTTTAAAAA